>NC_083110.1:76337360-76651530 GCF_949774975.1 Lagenorhynchus albirostris
GATCCCCCAGCAGCACACCTCAGTGTCCCACACCACATGAAGCTTTGGGGAGGCAAATACAAAATAAGTCAAAGACCCTGCCCTCGAGAGGATGACTCCACAGGGCTTATGTCAGTTAGGAGTATGATAGCTTAAACAAGATAGACTTTTATGTCTCATAGGTAAACAAGGTCAGAGATGGACAACTAGATCTATCATGACACTCTACCAGGTCAGTGGCCCAGGCTCCTTCTCTCTTGTTACTCTGCCACAGTCAGCATGAGATGTCTACCTCTTGGTCCAAGATGGCTGCCTGAGCTCCAACCATTATGTCTCCTTTTATCCAGAAGGAAGGAAGAGGGGAAAAAGAAGGGTACACCCTCTTCCATTAGCAATAGCTAGCAGATGTTGCACACACCCCTTCTGCTTCTCTCCCACAGGCCAGAGCTTAAGTCATAGGGCCAGTTTCCCCCGGGCAGTATTTGTACCCAGGTAAAACGCGGGGATTCTAGTATTAAGAAAGGAGGGAACGGGTACTGGTGGGCAACAAACAATTTCTTTCCTGGGTGGAGGCCTCACAGTTCTTCAACCCAGAGATACTCCTACCTGATGGTTTCTTTGGTACTCTTGGCAGTCGGCTAAAGAGGCAGCGTTCTTTCCAAACCCTTCATCTAAAGCATAGCCCACTCGTATTCTCTGCCTAGCACCCTGTATATGGGTTACTTCTTAATTATCTGTCTCTTCCACTGAATCTTAGAGTCTATGAGGGCAGGGGCCTTGCCTTTCTGGTCTTCCTTTGAATTCCCAAATCCTGAATATTTGCTGAGTGAATGAATGGGCCAAGTACAGACCCTTCCACTTGTCCCTGAGTCAATAATAGGTTCACACAGGTGCCTAACCCTAACAGTGGATTAGGAAACCACTATTGAAACATTTGCATGCCTATGGCCTAAGCTGAGACAGTTTCTGAGGCACCTGCAAACCCCTTACCCAGAGCCGTGTGCAAAAATGCAGTGCCCACTTCATATTTGCTTTGGCTCAAACACATTCCCTGATTCCGAGGAACCACTGTGTCTTGTCAGCCACATAAAAAAATAAATAAGTAATAAGCTGGACATTCTAACGAAAAAAATGAAACAACGCAGAAAAGGCAACGGTTTTCAGAGCTCTTTAACTTGACCAGCAAGCCCCAGTCTCTGCCTACACAATACCAAAGCCCCAGGTGAGACATGCAAAGTGTAATCAGTCATGTCAAACAACTGTCTGAGGGTTTTTTGGTTTTGTCAAACGGATTTAGAGGTCAGGGAGACACAGACAACTCAGAGGTTTCCAAAGAGTTGCGAATATAAACCACATTTGAAACAGAGAAAAGGAACCCCTGCTACGTGTCTGTGCAAAGGGCCTGTGGTGAGCAGAAGCTTGATCCTCCAGCACCACCAATAGAAAAGCGAGCAAATCTCACAGAAACATGTAGGAGCAACTCTTAACCCCAAAGGAAGATGAGAAAAGGAAAGAAAATTCATGGAAACAGAAAATGTGAGAAATCATTCAACTCCATTAGTGATCAAATAGACTATTTTCATCTTTAAACTGGCAAATTGGGGGGGTGGGGTTGTTTGTTTGTTTGTTTTTATTTTTGGCTGCCTCGGGTCTTAGCTGCGGCTCGCGGGATTTTCGTTGAGGCAAGGCGGGATCTTTCGTTGTGGTGCACGGGCTTCTCTCTAGTTGTGGCGTGCGGGTTTTCTCTCTCTAGTTGTGGCGTGTGGGTTCCAGAGTGTGTGGGCTCTGTAGTTTGCGGCACGCAAGCTCTAGCTGAGACGTAGGAGCTCAGCAGTTGTGGCACCCGCAGCATGCAGGATCTTAGTTCCCTGACCAGGGATGGAACCCGTGTCCCCTGCATTGTAAGGCAGATTCTTTACCACTGGACCACCAAGGAAGTCCCATAAACTGGCAAATATTTTTAAAATAATATTCAGTGCTGACAAATATGTGAGAAGGTGTTCAAAGCACACACTGCTAGTAGAGTGTAAAGTTGGACACTTTTCTGGAAAGCAGGATGGAAACGTGCATCAAAAGCCTCCAAATTGTGGGCTTCCCTGGTGGCGCAGTGGTTGAGAGTCCGCCTGCTGATGCGGGGGACGCAGGTTCGTGCCCTGGTCCGGGAAGATCCCACATGCCGCGGAGCAGCTGGGCCCGTGAGCCATGGCCGCTGAGCCTGCGCGTCCGGAGCCTGTGCTCCACAACGGGAGAGGCCACAACAGTGAGAGGCCCGCGTACCACAAAAATAAAAAAAAAAAAAGCCTCCAAAATGTGCACAATCCATTGATACAATAATTCTACTTTTAATAATTTATTCTGAAAATACTTATTCATTTATTCAACAAATAATTTTTGATTGTCTGCTATCTGCCATTGCTAGATACTAAATATTTGTGGGTGAATAAGAAAGATATATTTCCCACCCCTTGGGGTTTATCATTTATTGAGCAAACAGATAATAAACAAGTAAACAAAACAGTAAATAAATAAGTATAAATTATCATTGCTTAGAAGGATGTTGTGCCCAGAGGTGCCACAACAGGGTTACTGATTAGATGCTCACAAAAGTTCCCGGGAAGGGAAGCTTGAATGTCAGTTGGACTTTATGCTGCAGACAATGGGGACCATTTGAAAGTTCTTGAGCAGAATAACAGAATCACTGTTGTATGCGGGAAGCTCGAGCTAGGCCTTTTACAAAATCGTAGAGGCCAAGGAGACCAGACTGGAAGTCAGGAAGTTTCACTGGATGGTCATTGGCATCCATGGCCAGAGGTCTATGAGGGGCAGATGGAAGAGGCATTTTGACATGATCACATGATTTGACCATTGACAGCAGTGGATGGCCAAGAAATGGGAGGAGCTAGAGGCATCACCATGTTTGCAGCCTGGGTTCCTGGGAGAATGGTGGGTCAATGAACAGCAAGAGGAAACGGCCGGATGAGAAGGTTTGGGGAGAAAGATGAAGAATCACTATTTGGCCTCCTTGAGTCACAGCCCATGTCCTTCCTTCCTAAGGACCATTCCCCATCACTCTCCAAACACGTGGGGCCTTCCTTCCCTCCACCCACTCAAAACTGAGCATTCACGGGTCAATCCAACAGAAAGACCAAAAATAAAACAGGAAACCAGTTTTCTTTCCCTCCCCACCATTCCTTGATGTTCACGATTTCAATGAGCAAATTTATCAAGGGCAAATATTTTCCTCAGGAAATCTTTTCTGGTTAATTTTCACATTGAGAGCCCTCTTCCCGTTCTCCTTTCCCAGACCAGGAAGAGCCACTTACAGAAGTTTACATCAAAGTGTTCTCTTCCTGAGATACTATGGAGTATCTCAAGGCCTGTTTTAGGAACCCCAGCTTGACTTGGCGTTTCCCACAAAGGGTCACCTCATATTTACTAGCAGTTCTTTCTCAGAATTAACCTCACCAGCAACCAAAGGCTTTTTGGAAAGGATGCTGGTGGTGACTTTCCTAGAGGAAGAGCAGAGACAGGAGGAGGAGACTGGCCAGGAGACATCGTCCTGGCCTCTTTGGTTCCTGGAGTCTCTGGAAGCAGAGGTGGCACCCCGGGACCCTCCCTTTCCCCCCCAGTTCTGTGGAGATGAAGTGCGGCTGCCAGGCCGACCTGCCTGTCTCTGTTTCTCCTCACATAGGATGGGTGTTTGATACAATGCTCATTTCTCTGGAAATCTTGTGTGGGCCCAAGGAGGCAATTGTAACGTATGCAAGCCCACTGCCGAGAATAGAAATGAAGGAATGATGTCCAGTGGCTGGGCTCCCACGAAGCCCGCCTCAGAAAACAAACACCTCTCCTCGGAGTGGAGATACAGGCAGCAACCAAACACAGGCCTCCTCCAGTGCCTTCGCTGTGAGGTGATGGATTCGGAAAAACCCGACTGCGTCGATTTGGGCCACTTTCAGTAATGAAAACTTTTCCTCATGGAGGAAAATTGTTCTGAATGAACCAACTCAATCGCTCCATTTTGAAACTGTTTTCTTAAGTCTTACTGAAACGGGAGGTATGAGGACTGCACAATAAATCCATTTATGAAAATACAATTTCCTGTCAGCTGTTCTAAATAAGGTCGTTTTCAGACCATTGTATAGTTGGGAGAGGAAATGATTCCCTCTTCCATTTGGAATTTGTTGAGCTTTTTTTTCCTTTTCTCCTGGTGATTTTAAACATTGTGGACGGATGGAGAGTAAGAAAATGAGATGTTTACAGCATATTGAGAAACAGGTTTTTAATACTGTGAAACCCTGTCACAGATCCAGGTGACTGCGGGAAGACTTCATTCAACTCCAGATTTCACACCACCTCGTGTCTGCTTCGGAACGGCCAAGGATGCCCATTTAAAGAAAGGAAATCTTTCCACTGCAGCTGCCGGGATAGCTGCAAAGTCTTTAATAGAATTCTTTTCCACAGAAAGAAGGACAGGCTTCCCCTGACAGAAGCCCAGCCAGTGGACACTTCTCCAGAGCCACATAAAAAGAAATTGAAATGTGCTACTTTCTGGGGAGGACCCTTAAGCAGTGGAACAGCTCTCTTTTCTTTTGTTTTTAATTATGAAACACTTCAAACATATAGAAAAGTATAGAAAAGTAATATAACAACTACTTCTCTGCCACCAAGATCAAACATTTGCCGTAATTCAGCTCTCCCTCTCTTTCTCTCTCTCTTTCTCACTGAAATGACTTATAACCAGTTAAAGCCACTCATTTCTTGTTTCCCCCTTCCCCAGGAATAACCCCTGCCCTGAAATGCCATGAGTCGTTCACATCCTTATTTTAGTCTATTTGCTACAAATGTATGAATCCATATTGTTCTGTTTGTTTTTTAAAGTTCATTTAAATAGTAAGCATTCTGGATGTATCCTCTTGAAACTTACTTTTTTCCTCAAAATTTTATTTTGGACAAAGCGACATACCATGCTCTTGACGAAAGAGACTCATCATCACAAAGATGGCCATTCTGTCTCAGTTAATTTACAGATTTCACGTACTTCCAACTTTAAAAATACCACCAGGCTTTTTCCGGAGCTGAGCAAGTTGATTAAAAAGTTTATACTCAAGAACAAAAAAGCAAAGTTAGCCAGAAGAATCCAGAAAAAGCAGGGCCATATGGGGGGCAGAGCTACCCACCATTAACACATACTGTAACGCCGTAATTAGGAGTCTGGTGTTGGCACAGGAATAAACAGATAGACCGACGGGACCAAAAGAAAACCCAGAAATAGATCCAACTGCATCTGGAAAGTTATTATATGAGAAAAGGCAGCTTCACAAATTTGTGTGGAAAGATTTTTTTTTCTTTTTGAAATAAGTGGTGTTGAGATAATTGGATCGCCATGTGGAAAAAGTCAAACCTGGAGCTCACACCACCCATCGGGGTAAAATCCAAAAGGGATCAGACGTTTAAATATAAAATCTGAAACCCTAAGGTACTAGAGGAAAATGTGGGTAGGAAGGCCTATCTAACCTGGGTATGGAAAAAATTTCTTAACCAGAAGCAGTAAGGAAAATGACTGTCATGCTTGAGCACATTAAAATGAAACCCTTTTGCATGACAGAACCACCACAAGTAAAGTCAAAAGACATATGATGCTGGGGTGGAGACCCCTAAGGCTCCTGTTTCAGGGTGAGCCTGGATCACCTCTGGATCAATGGGCAGCTGGGTTCACTCTCAACACAGGAGGCCACGAACATGGCATAGCTGAGCGTGTGGGTCCCAGGGTCCAGTTCCTGTGCTTGAAGCTGGCTCTGCCACTTACTAGTCACGTGACCTTGGGGAAATTGTTTAAACTCCCTGGACCTCAGTTTTCTCATGTATAATAAAGGGATAATACCTGTACCTAGCCCTGGGGTCGTGAGAAGGAATAAATGAGTTTCTATGTATAAAATGCTTAGTACAGTGCCCAGAACATACTGGAGCCTCAATTAATGTTCACTTTTACTTCCCGAGGCCCACAGCTTCTTACAAAACCAAAGCCCAGGCAGCAAGCTGGCTGCAGGGTTTTCCCCCCAGCCTCCCCTTACAAGCTGGGAAACCCAAACCATTCCCCATTTTTTTTTTTTTTTTTTTTTTTTGGTACGCGGGCCTCTCACTGCTGCGGCCTCTCCTGCTGCGGAGCACAGGCTCCGGACGTGCAGGCCCAGCGGCCATGGCTCACGGGTCCAGCTGCTCCGCGGCATGTGGGATCCTCCCAGACCTGGGCATGAACCCGCGTCCCCCACATCGGCAGGCGGACCCTCAACCACTGTGCCACCAGGGAAGCCCCCATTCCCCATTTTTAAGCAGCAAGTCTGCTTTCACTCCCCCACCTCACAAAGACCTTGTGTGTCTCTTTCTGACCCACAGGAAACAAACTCTTAGCTGCCACTGTCAACAAGCTGAAACTTTCTGACATTTTGACAAGAAAGTCCTTATATTGTTTATTGGTGTTTTCTTTCTCTTTTTTAATTACTGCATCTTGCCATGCGTTTCTCTATTTTCTTAGGTTGTTGGGTTTTGGTTTTTGGTTTTGTGTTTTTGACGAATCAGCTTTGGGTTTTGTTGTCCCTTTGGATTATTTCTTTGTTTTCTATTTCATTCATCTCTGCCCATCATTCATCACTTCCTTCCACGTTGTTTGGAGCTACTCTGCATTGTTATTCTTCTCCTCTCTTGAGTTGGACTCCTAGATCATTTATTTTTAGTTGTTTTACATTTAAGTCCACATACTTCTCTCAAACCATTGCTTTAGTCGAATCCCATGTTCTGATGGGTAGTGACAGCCATTGCTGCCACTCGCTGGTACCCGGTGCCTTCCCACCCACAAGAGGATTTTATTTCTTCACCCCCTTCAAATTTAGCCTGGCCACGCAGAAATGTGAGGATAAGTGACCAGTGCTACTCTTAGGTGGAAGCGTTTATTGCTGATTCGAGACCCTCCAGGGCTCTCCTCCCCAAGCCACAGGGACTGGTGACGTTCCAGACGTTTGATTCTCCAATAGCCTCAGCTCTGAATGAAGAGGATGTGAAACAGAATGTCTTCCTGGCCAAGGACAGACATGTAACAAAAGGGAGAAACGAACCTTAGGTGTGTAAACCACCAAGACTTGGGGCTTGTTTGTTATCTCAGCATAACCTAGCCTATCCTGGCTGATACACATAGTGTTTTCATTATTGTTCAGTTTCATAATTTCCATTATAATTTCTTCTTTGACATATGAATTATCCATTAACACTTTTTATTTCAAAGTGTATGGAAAGTTTTGATCTTTAATTTTATTACTTGTGGTCAGAGAACATAATTTCTCTATGACATAATGATTCGGTATCTGTTGAGGTGTATTCTGGGGCTCAATCTGATCAGTTTGGGTAAATATTAATCACATGCTTGGAAAAGTATGTATTTTCTAATTGGCAAGTAGTGGGGTTCTGTATTTGTTGTTAGATCAATCTGTTCACTGCGTGGTTCAACTTTTCTGCAAGCTTGCTATTTTTTTTATTTGCTTGCTCTATCAGTTGCTGAGAGAAGCATGTTATAATCTGCTGTGATTGTGGGTTTGTCGATTCTTCTCTGCCCTTCAGTCAAGGCACGCTTACTAGCTACTGTGTGCTCCCTCTAGCCTTCAATCTCAGAACTCTGGGGAAGGGTAACTCTGGGGATCACAAAGTCTCACCCCCAGCAGCTCACGTCGGCCAGGGAATGTCTTGTTGGATCATTGACTTCTCGGAGCACTTATGAAAGCTAGGAGCCCTCTCCCTAAATTTGTATATGTGATTCCAGAGGCTTCTCTTTCTCTGCAAGCTTGACATCCCAGAGTGGAAGCTTGGTGATTTCACTTTTGAAACAAAAATGCAAATTTGTAGGCTGACAGATGATATGAGAAACAGAGAAGATGAAGGAAAGGCTCTAAGTCTGGACCATGTGGTCACTACGTTGAACTGGGAGGATAGATCCATGCACAGCGAGCTCATCCTCTCTCCAGTCCAGACTCTGTCTCTAACCTCGGCCATCCATCCTTCCTGGGCACAAACATGGGGTCAGTGTGCATTTGAGCAGCCCCAACCTTGAGAATGGAAAGAAGAATGATGATCCCCTGCTCGGGGTGTGGGAACGGGCAAAGATAGGTAAGATTTCCTGGGAACCTGAAGCTGGGGATGCCAGTGGAGTCATGCGGAGCAGAGCACCTACTGTCACGGTCACGGGGAGGGCAATGAGTGCCATGATGGAGCAGGAGGGATCTGAGCAGGCAGTGGGCACGCACAGAAGAGCGCACCCTGGAGGCCGATTGGAGGCAGATGATGTAGCGGGATGGGGGCCTCGAATGCCGCTCTGAGAAGAGGCCACATTTAATCCTAGGAGAAATGGGGTGCCACTGCAAGTTTTGGAAGAGGAGATCCACAGACATACGTTAGTGTGGCATCGTCTATAGACCAAACGGGGTACGAATGTGAAGTGGGTGTGAGGACACAGGGGGCTGTCAAGAACGGCTGGCGGGACTTGGTGCCTCCACGGGTTTGGGAAGGGAGGGGTGGAGATGGGCACCTGTAGGTGCCTGCCATGTGAGCACGTGTTGTCATGATCAGATCACAGTTACCTTCAGGCTTTTGGCACCCTGCGTAACAGCTTGCCAAGAACTTGTTCCTGAAATTGTGTGTGGAGCACATTATTCAGATTTTATAGATGAGATGTGGCTGAAGTAGTAAGAATTTAGCATCCATTTCCTGCGTGCGGCAGCTCAATGTAACACTGTACTTAGGAGACCAGGATCTGCGTTTGAAGACCAGCCTTGTAACTGCTTGCTGTGTGACCTTGAGTAACTTACTCAACCTCTCTCAGCTCCTATCTACAAAGAGCAAACTGATATAACAGTGTAAAACGCTCAGCAAGCACCAGACACACAGTAGCTCGCAAGAACTATTAGCTGTTGCTGTTACTATTATTGTTTTCTCAATATTATTCATGCTGAACAAAGACTGCACGACCCAGCTCAGAACTTCTGGCTCTGCAACCCGTTAACTGCATGTCCTTAAAGGTACCTGGGATCCCGGAGCCAGTGTTCTCCAGATGCGAGGGATCCAATCCCCTCCCACCTCGCAGTTACTGATGTAATTTGGGTATCACTGCACAGTAGGAGCCATTTTTCTAGTCACCAGAGATGAACTTGTAAAGCTAAGTCTAGTTTACCATCCCAATCCTGATCTCCCTGCAGCCAGCAGCACTGACTGTTTCCACCCCAAGATGGAATCAGAAGCTGATCCTGCAAACAACTTTCCTGTTTGCTCTGGACCGTGAAGAAAATGGATGTGTCTCACATAGACGCAGCCAGGGCTCAGGATTTTGTTGGATGCCAACCTTCCGTCATCAGGGCTCCCTTCTGTTTCAGCTGATGCAGACTCCAGACTTTAAATAGAAATGATAAATTATTGACTATCGTGGTGACGGATTCTCAGACTCTCTGCTGACCACCAAATTGCTCTGATCCTCACCCAAGCGAAGAGTCCATAAGTCATTAGCATATGAGCCCACCAGCATCCGTCATGCTAACGATGCGGCTGCGATCACTCCTTGACACTAATTACCTTTCCTGACTAACTTTGAATGTGAAATTTTGCTAATGACTGAGACCCACTGTAAAAGCCCCATTTTCTCCAAGCGTCCTGTAATCTATGGCCCCTTCATGCCCACAGAGCAATTATTAACACTGCACCTGACCCTGCCTCTTCACCATGTGTTGGCAGCCTTGAAATAGAGAACTCTTTATTCCAGGATCCTGGACATAAACGTCATTTTATCTAGAGAGTTCCCTGAGAGTGAGTTTCCGGAGAAGCAGAGTCTGCGTGGAAAGATTTCTAACTTGTAAAGACAATCACGAGAAACGTTTAACCCACAGTTCTTCCCTGGCCGGGGCAGAGAAGACCAGGGCTTGCCGGGTGAAAGCACTGTGACTGGCCGTTTTGCACATGTTACCATGTCTTATCCTCCTGTGAGACAGCTGCTAGGAGCCCATGTCACAGATGGAGGAACTAGAGCCTGGAGATTTTAAGTGACCTGCCCAACGTCACACAGCTTGTGAACAGTGAATGGGAAAGATTGGGACTGTGGTGGGCAACCTCCATGTTGGCTCTCAATGACCCATACCTCCTAGTGCAATCCCCTCCCTGTGAGTGTGGGTGGGACCCGGTGACACTTTGCTCTGAATAGACTATGGCATTTCCGAGATTCAGTTACAGAGCCTGGCTTCACCTTGCTCACTTTCCCTCACTCTCTCACTTGCTCTGAGGGAAGCCAGCTGCCACATAGTGAGCTGCCCCATGGAGTGGTCCACGTGGCCAGGAGCTGAGCATAGCCTCTGGCCAACAGCCCTCAAGAAAGTGAATCCTGCCAATGACCATGTAAGTGACCTTGGAAGAGCACCCACCCCCAGTGGAGCCTGCAGATGAGATCACAGCCCCAGCTCACATCTTGATTCCAGCCTGTGACAGAGCCCAAACCCGACAACCCAACTAAGTCATGCCGAGATTCTTCACCCAGAGAAACTGTGAGGTCAGGAATCTGGGTGAGTTTATGCCCCGGGTTTGAGGATGGTTTGTTACGCAGCAGTAGATAACAAACACAAGGATCAAACCTAGGTTGGAGTGATGCCAAAGGCCTTGTTTGTTGGCTTCTCTCTGTGTATTTTTTTAAATCACAGAAGTAATATTATATTAATATTAATACAATCTTCTGTATTAATTAATTCTTTGTTTAGAAGAAGAAGAATAAATTTTTGTTTAGAATTCAAACAGAAAGATATATAAAATTAAAATCAGAAGCTCCTCTTCACCCTTCTCCATACTCCTTATCATCTACATCCTCTGCAGAGGAACCACTGCTTACAGTTTTGTGTAGCCTTTCTGATTTTCCTATAGATTTATATATACATACATAACTTTATTATGTCATAAACAGGGTCCCCCAAACATACTTTTCTGTGGTTTGTTTTGTTTCACTTGATAGTAGACCCTAGAGCTCTCTCCTTGTTGCTACACAGAGAGAGCTCTCCCCCATTCTTTTCATGGATTTCAGAACATTAAGGGGGATGGACATTTGTCTCCAACACAACTGCATCAAGTATCCTTGTACATAAATGTCTGTGCGTGTGTATCAGGGTTTCTGTATAAAAGGTTCCTAGAAATGGAATTGCTAGGTCAAAAGATACGCATTTTTTAAAGTTTGGCCTGTGCCCTTTCCAGTGTATCATACTGCATCCTCAAACAAACAAACAAAAACCCAAACAAACAAAATCACAGGGTCTCACCCTTCCCACTGAGACATATGAGATCAGCACTACATAAATTTCAGAGAGTAAACGTCTGGAGGGTTTCGGGTTGGGCGCCTCAAGCCCAGAAGACAGTAAAGCTCACAGACTCGGGCCCCATCTCTCTTCATAGAGCCTGGGGCATTTTCTTCATTATCCAGCCTTTGATTTTTTTAGTGGAAAAAACAAATAGAATCCCCAAAAGGAGTGGGCAGAGACCCATGTCCGTTCAGCCAGAATCCAGGCCCAGCTATTCTCAAATTGGCTGTAGAGCCTCAAGTCACTGGCCCTGCCTGGCCTCAGCTTATCAGCGCATTAGGCGGGATGAGATGGCCCCCGGGTCTCCTTCTGCATGAGTTTATGGGCTGGATCAGGAGAGCTCTGAGGAATCTGCCTTCACTGTCACTGGCTGTGGGGCCTTGGGTGGGTCTTTTATCCTTCCATGCAGGGAGATAAATTAAAAGCCCCTTTTTTAGGTATACATTTATTAGACACCTATTGAGCCAGGTACCAGAGTCACAGAGATGGGCTAACACAACCTCCGCCCCACAGATGCTCAGAGGCCATGGAGGGGGGCAGGCTCCAGCAGGGGGAGGCTGGGAGAATGGGGGTGATGATCCCCACCAAGGCAAGGTGTGGAGGGTGTGGAGTTGGATGCGAAAGCATTGAGCCCTATTTTGAATCCCCTACCTCGGCGCACCCCCAAACACAAGGCAGTGTCATCGCCTCAACCAATTCCTTAGTGCCTTCCATTGGAATGTGGAATCAGGATGCTTGGATATTGATTCCAGAAGAGAAGTTCTAGAGTCTGCAGAAGGGGACATTGTTTAATCCGCCCAAAATCAACAGCCCAACAGGGAATGAGGGCCAAGGGCAAATATGGGCCCCTGGAGAAAACTCAGATGTGTTTTCCGTTGTAGGCAAAACAGGGGTGAGATATTTCCTAACGGAGTTACAGACGCAGAAATCTAAACGGCCACAAAATCATGAAAATAGCATTCTACACAATGGAAAGTGAAGATTTGTGGTTGAGATTTGCTTACGCTTTGCAGAAAACAACCTCAATTTGCAACATAGTAAGTACTCAAGCAGTGAACTTGGCGTCTCTAGATTCGTCCTGCTCAGAGTGTGGTCTGCAGGCCAGCAGCAGCTGGGAGCTTGTAAGAAATGCAGAGTCTCAGACCCCAGCCCAGACCCACCAAATCAGAATCTGCATTTTAACAAGCTCTCCAGATGATTCGTATTAAGGTTCAGTCATGGGTCCTGGTTGACTGGGGTAGGAAGGTTTGCATGACTCAGTCAGGACTTTGGGAACTTTAGAGAACTAGTGACCTGTGACGTCTTAGCTGATTACTCTTTGGAAGCTAGTGACACGTTAGGGTCCTAATTTTTGGACTCAGCCCCTAGGCATTCTGGGATCATTAGCAAGGACTGGGGGGTGATACTGGGAGCTGACCCAGCCACAGAGGTGGACACAGAGAGTCAATCTACAATATATGGTGGGCACGGCAAGCTTAGGCTTGGTTGCGGCTGGCATCAGTTCTTGAGTTGGAGTTTCCAGACCCTGGGAGAAGGTCCAGCGTTGATCCAGCTGTTGCCTGTGGCTACACCTTCTTTCTTCACCCATGTAGAGGAATGAGGAAGAGGGAACAAGTTACTGCAAATCCCTGTGCAATGACCGCGTGAAGACTCACAGGACACCAAAGCCATCAGGAGGAACTCATGTTATTGTATCTCCTCTTCTAAGGTCAGAAACCCCTGAAGCCCTACTGGCATCAGCTACAACCAGCAGGAAGCCCAGTTAGGACTGGAAACACAGACCCTCTGCAAATACAGACACTGGTTGCAACAAAGCAACCAGGAAAAGCTCATTTTATCTCCTCTTTTAAGATCAGAAACCCCTGCCTGAAGCCATATTGGCAACAGCTACAACCAGCAGGAAGCCCAGATAGGACTGGAAACACAGACCCTCTCCAAAGTGAAGTTCCCCTTCCCTTGTCTTTGTTGGGCAAGACTGACGCCGCTTCTTCCTCCTCTTGCCCTGCAAATTGACTAAATATGCCCCTTACATACCCAGCAAGCTCTGAAATAGGAAACACATTAGTGGCTGCAATTGTCACTTATTCATTCAATTCTGCAAATATTTATGGAAAGATGGAAGAAATCGTATCAATAGAGGTCATGGCTGTAGTCGCTGCCACACGCTGAGCATTTGCTCTGTGCGTTCTTCCTACGCTCCTAGTGGTCTTTTAGAGTGTGTGTGTGTGTGTGTGTGTGTGTGTGTGTGTGTGTGTGTGTGTGTTGGGGGGCGGGGTGGGTCTGAATCCTACCACTCAAACCTCAGGTTCCTGCCAAAGACACAACTCTTGGGAGAACGCATTGGCAAGGACTCTCACTGCCAAATGAGTATTGATCTTTTCAACAGCTGGGCAAGCACCTTTTAGCCCCTGGTGCACTGCTCCTTGGGAAGGATGAGCTAATGCAAGGGGTTGAGGCCTGGAATAAGACCCCTCCAGGGCACCCCCTCAAGTCTAGAGTGGCCAAGATCGCGGAGCAGACACTGAGGGCACTCACTCGGCAGACCCATGGACAGGATGGCAGGCTTGCCCACCCACCTGGCTGCAGGTGGAGCAGAGTGTGATTGTGACATGTACCACCTTTCAAGAGAACGACCGTGCCTGCCAGTGAAACCCGGAGACAGCCAGAGTCTTCCAAGCAGACCAGCAATTTCTCACCTTAAGGGAGACAGGAGTATATGGATGGGCAGATTAAAATATGTTGGGATGACAGAAATCCTGGGAAGCGGGAGCCCAGCTGCCCTGTGCTGAGCATGGGGCACCCCTAGTGAGCAAGTTGGTCCCTCCCCTCACCTCCCAGAACCCAAGGTGTGTGTTGCAGGTACAGACTGTTCAGGCTGGTGACAAAGCTTCCCCGAAAGTCCATGGAAAGTTGAGCAGCTTGAACAGAGGTAAGTGGGCCAAGCACGGGGGTGATGTTCACTCCTTGTGGGTTCTTCTCACATCGTCCTGGGAGGAGAATCCCCGGTGATACTGGGGTCTTTCCGCAGAGGACCGGGAGAGGATACCAGGGTGTTCTGCTTTGCCTGCGAAAAGAAAGACCCTGGGAGCACTGGGTACTTCTATAGATATTGGAAGAGCTGGCAGAGCAGGGAAGCTGGGAGCCATGGGATGAAGTCCACAAACACTGTATGAGTTTCCTGGGGTCTCTGGGGGAAATTTGTCACAAGCTTGGCACTTGAAAACAACAGACATTTATTTTCCTTACAGTTCTGGAGACCAGAAAGCCAAAATCAGTACCTTTGGGTCAAAATCAAGGCATGGGCAGGGCTATTTCCCTCCAGGGGCTCCAGGGGTCCCTTGCCTCCTCCGCCGTTGGTGCCGTCACATTCCTTAACTCGTGGCCGCATCACCCCGAGCCCTGCCTCCATGGTCACATGGCCCTCTCCTCTTCTGTCCTCACACACCCCCAAGTCTCTCTTAGACACTTGTGATGGCAACTAGGGCCCGCCCCGATAATCCAGGATGATCTCCACATCGTTCGCTCCTCAACTCAGTCACATCTGTGAAGGAACTTTCTCCAGGTAAGATGACATGTAAAGGTTCCAGGCATTAGGACCTGGATACTAAGAGAACTTTGGGGACCATTTTCAGTCAACACAGACACCGATTTTCAATCAAGAGAAAGAGCTTTCCAGCAGCCAGGCGTCCAAGGTCAGAACGGGCTGCTTTAGCTCAGGGAGCCCCTGCGGCAATGCGGTCGGCGACCCACCTGGGGCAAGTTTAGCCCACGGGCTGTAAGTGCCAGAAGAGCTGGAGAATGACGGCCCCCAGGAGCATCTCTCAAGCCACGACTGATGAGATTTGGAGGATAAGTACCCCAGCTCGCACACCCCTCAGTGGGATAACTCTGAGTTGTGTTCTGTATGGACAGAGCTCCTCAGTGGGGACGGGCTCCAAGCTGGGGACCGGCTTCATAGCCCCCTTTCGTGGGCTTCTGTACCTTTCCTCTCTCACCCCTTCCTGGTATTCCCTAAGAGCACTTCCCAAATAAACTACTTACTAGGAGCTGCTTCTGGGGGGATCCCAGTCCAAGGCAGTTTGTATAAGAAATGGTCTCAGGGTCTTAGGATGGGATTCCAAAATTGAACCACTTACCAGCCTGCTAGCAAAAGGGCACCACTGTGAATGATCAGATGCCCCTGACGTGCTGTGTATCACGATTGCTAAGACCCTCACTTTAGTGAGTGGGGAGAGGGTATAGATGAAAGGGGATGCACTAGCTAATTGCTAGTCATTAGTATTGTTGTTAATTTATTAATAGTAATTTACGTTATAATTAACTCTAAATTAATAATTATTAAATATTATATAATAATTGTTAAATATTATAATTATTACTATACAATTATTATAGTAACATTATACTTTATTATTTTCTTAGTTTTCAGTTATTATTATTAATCACTGATAATAATTATTATTGTTAATCCAATAGCTCTAACACTGGGGGGGCCGTAGGAACAATGATAATTACAGACCGCCAACTGTCACCAGCGGGCATCAAACCCTGCAGGAGGAAAACGTCAGGCTCAGGCCGGCCATCCTGCAGCTCACGGCATGATGTGAGAGCTCAGTGTCCTTCAGAGGGTGTTAGATACCCTCACCTCGGTACAGCCAGGGGTAGAGTACGCTGAGAAGCAAGCCCAGAATCTCACGGTGGAGAAGGCAGATTCCTAGCCCCAGCAAGTCTCCTGTGCTAAAGGCAGGGCCACAGAAGGAAGGCGTGAGACCCAGAGACCAGGGCAGGGACCCGGGGGCACCCTAAACCTGTACATGACCCTGAACCATGGCGGCCAGCAGAAGGCCTACCTCCCCTCACCTCCCCTTGCCTGGACACCAAAAAAGGGCCTCTCTTGACTCTAATGCCTCATGAGATGATGCTTCCCCTTGTCCGTATAGCCATCTCCCCTCGTGGCTTCTAGACTGATGACAAAGACCAAGGCTCAAGGGTTCACTGGGGAAGTGCTGACCTGCGCAGGGAGGAGAGGGCTAACTCACCAGGTGCTGCAGGACCTGGCTTCTATGCACCAGATGAACCAGGAGAAAATGTCCAGGGACAGATCAGCAGGGTGCTGGGCCAGGAGGGTGAAATGTAATGCCAAGTAAGAGGGAATTTATCACATGGGGCACCCTCCCTCCCATGACTCGGGATTTAACACCATGGCAAGGATACCCAGAAACAGTCCTAACAAGCTGCTGGGAGGCTCCTTGAGGCTTGGGGGAAAATTGGAAGATTCCAGAACGAGCTTTACAGAGTGCTAAGGAATGGGTAGAAGGCTTATGGAGGCGAACACGCTAGACTGGATTCATCAAGAAAGACGAGAGAACTCCCCCCCCACAGCTGACAATCCCTTCACTAAAGTATTAAGGAATATTCTAGTGAGGGAAGTACTTCATTCATGAGAGGGTTGTAACGGCAGCCCACCATAGGCCAGGGGAGATGGTGCAGATGCTACTGTAGAACTGTGCTCACTGGTGTCAATGGGAATGATTGGATTCCAGCGGAGCCGGGACCAGATGGCAGCACGTGACCATGAAGGGTGGGGTGGATGTAACACAATCTGGGGCAAGGCTGGAATGGCCAGCAGGAGACCTTGACCCACAGGGGTTTGTGGCATTAGCTAATACACCATCAAGTTCCTAGGGATGTGATAGACGGGCAGCCAACATGGGTATTGGTCAACTTTTATCGTCAAAAAGATCAAGAGCTGGTGAGCAGAAAACTGTCAGTCCCTACAAAGGAGAATCTGGTCTCTCACCTGGTCTCCAGACCCGAACCGGTTCTCAGGTCCAGAGCCCACTGATGGCAGGAGAGGTGAGGTATCTGGCAGGTGATGTCAATGCTCCACCCATTACCCCTCACCCTTACCACTTCCGTGCCCACCAGCCAACTTCCAGCTTCTTTTATTCCCCCACGGCTTCCTCCACCACAGAAGCCTGATCTGTGACCTCCAGATCAGTGCACCAGGGAATCATCATGGGCAGCTGCAGTGGGAGAAAAACCCGTGAAAATTCAGGGGCCTGGCACATCAGTGAAGTTGCAAGTTCAAGGACAAATTATTGCACCTTGCAAAAAGAAAGAGGTGCGGTACTCAGTGGGACTTCCTAGAATCTAGAGCCAGCACGTGCTGAACTGGGAGATCCTGCTGTGGCCCGTGTATTGAGACGGAAGGCTGTCCAGTCTTGCGTGGGACCCAGGGCAAGAGAAGGCTCTACAGCAGGTTCAGGCTGGGGTTCCAGCCGCTCTGCTATGTGGGCCAGTGCCCTGGCAGATCTTGTGATGCTAGAAGTATCTGTGGTGGATAAGGAAGCAGGATGGAGTCTCTGGAAAGCTTCCCGTTTTAAGTTTCTGTGTGTTTTAAAGATATTGTGCTCAGCCACCACCTTGAAGAATCAGTGACAGATAAAATGGACTTAACAGGGGGCTCAAGAGGAGCTGAGAAGGGGAAGGAGTGCACAGGCGGTGCTACGGGCAGCCTGAACCAGTGTGAGATGCGGACATGCACATACGTACAGAGAGGGAGACGGCACGACAGAGAGACTGAGATTTACTTCAAAGAATTGGCTAGCACAACCACGGGAAGCCCAGACTTTTCAGGAAAAGCCAGCAGGCTGGAAATGGCAGGAATTGATGCTGCAGGCTTGAGGCAGAATTTCTTCTTCTTCAAGAAACCTCAATCTTTACCCTTAAGGCCTTCAACCAACTGGAGGAGGCCCACCCAAGTTATCGAGGGGAATCGCCTTTACTCCAAGGCAGCTGAGTATAGATATTAACCACCTACACAAAGCACCTACGCAGCAACACCTAGTGTTTGGTTGAAGAGGTGGGTGCTGTCGCCTAGCCAAGCTGACACAAAAGCAGGCGTCACAGAGCCCCACCCACGCCCGTGACATTCACATCTACACACCAGCAACTGCTAACCTCAAACACCCGGGACTCTCCATCTGCAGGCTTCCCGATAAGGCCAATGTAAGTCAGAAGTACAGTAGAGTTAATGCCCCCAGAAGCAGCCCTCAACGGATGAGCACAGAGAACTGGAGGGTGGATCCACCGACCTCCCTGCCTCTCCATTGTGGTGACGCTGAGGTAGACCCTGCACCATCTCCCAGAGACCCCAGCAGCACTGCCCAGTAAATGTCCACTGTCAACTCTGCTTGACGTCCATTGATTATTTCCTTCACTTTCTTTCTCACCTCTCCACTCTCTTTTGGTGTTTCCTGGGATCACCTCCCCTATAAGCAAATTGCTCAGATCCTTGCCTTGGGGTCTGCCCCTAGCAAGCCATTCTATCACAGGCGAAGCCTGCGGCCAGGCTAGCTCAAGTTGGGAGGCCAAACATGGCAGTAGTGGGAGTGATGGACCCTTGGGTCTCTTTCAACTTTGAGAGCCTGTGAGTCCCTGTGCAAATGTGCATCTGAGAGGCATGGTCTGTGGGAAGACTTCACTGCCCTTCTGTGGCTCCTGGGAGACCTGGAGACGTTCCACAATCTCAGGACTGTGTAGCTGGCTCCTAACTTCAGCTTGAAGACCTGTTAACCCAACAATGTCTTGGGGCAGTGAAGAAATACCTCTAGAAGGTGGGAAGGTCAGGGCTTGGGCTGAAAGAAGGACACTTTATACCTCAATCAGAGGAAATTCTGGAGTGACTGGATTCTGCCACTACAGTAAAGTACCTCGGGAGGGGTGGTGAGAAGGCACATTCCCACTTCCTCATGCCCTGTGAGAGTTAATGCCTCAACACCCACGGCGAGGCCGCATCCCCCAAAACTTGGCACAGACTGAAGGCACAGACTATCTGACCTGGAAGTGTCCCAAAGACTTGGGAGACCAGCCCCTGTGATGGTTAACTTTATGTGCACAGGATACCCAGACATTTGGTCCAACATCATTCCGGCTGTGACTGTGAGGGTGTTTCTAGATAAGATTTACTTTGAATCAGTAGACTGAGTAAAGCAGATTGCCCTCTCAAATGTGGGTGGGCCTCATCCAATCAGTTGAAGGTCTGACTAGAACAAAAAGGCTGGGGAAGAGGGATCTCCTCCTGCCTGAGTGCTTTAGAGATGGGACAGTGGTATGTCCTTTTTTGCCCTTGGACCCGAATTGAAACGTCAGCTCTTCCTGAGTCTCAGGTCTACGAGCCTTCAGACTGAAACTACACCATCAGCTTTCCTGGGTCCCCAGCTTGCCAACTGCAGAATTTAGGACTCGTCCGTCTCCATAATCCCATGAGCCAAGTCCTTAAATACACACATAAATATATATATAATGTACACGCATGCACACAGACATCTTATTGGTTCTGTTTCTCTGGAGAACCCTGACAATACAAGCCCTCGTGCACATAGGGAGAAACTGACCAGAACCAGGTGTCCTGACTCCCTTGCCAGGACCAGTTGGACTCAGCCGCCTGGCCATTTATTCCAGAGTGAGTAACTCAGAATGAAAAGAATTCTGGTGTCTGGTCCAACACGTACGATGTGGCCCCAGGTAAGCCGCTGCTTCGTGCCTGAATTTCCTCATCTCCAATGTGAGGATAAAAACTCTTTCCTCCCTCAGAGTTGTAGCAAGGATGAATACACGAGGTTCATCCAGGAAAAGATCTCAGCACAGTGCCTGACACATAGGAAATACACAAACAAGTGTTAGATGTTATTTAAGGATGGATGAAGAATGCCACAGAGAACTTCAAAAATACTACCAGGAACCGTGCTTTTAATTTATAAGGCTTTCTAACCCACAAATATAGCTAGTCTGCCCCCCACAAAATGCATACAATTCTCCAAAAGTTTCAAGATTGATGATTCCCTTGGTCAAAGCCTCAACCAAGTCAGCCATGGAACCCTGGTCGTCGCAACTCTTTCACCCACGCCCATGGCCTAGAGTCTTATCATGTGATTTGCTAGCAAGGCCTATAGAGTAGGAGAGGCTGGGCAGAAAGGGCTGTTTAATTTCCACTTTCCAAGGGGTTGTTATTCAACTCAAGCCTCTTTGGTCTGACAGTAAATCACAAGCTGCCGTAATCAGCTTCCGTTCGTCAGAGACGCATAGATCAGCCAGCAGCTGCTATCCCGAGCCCAGCCTCGGCACTGTCCCGCGGTCACTCACACCTGGGAATCGGCAGGTCAGTTGGATTAGTTCTTGAGGTTGTTCCCAATAACGATCCACCCCCCACCCCCGGATCCCAAACATCTTTAGATTTGCCTCCATTAAAGTCCCAAAGGGACGACCCCCGGGTTGAGATTCACGCTCATTGTCTGCCGAGACCCACGGGAGGTCAGCTGCTGGCTGTACGGATGAGCCCATGATTGCTGTGAAATTAATGAATTTCCCTCCTCACCCCTCCGCGTGCATAATCTACCCGGTCGGTAAGCAGTCAGGGGTGCAGAGGAAGCACTACTGCGGTAAACACCCAGGGTGTATCATGAATTCTGCCTTCTGTCTGGATGAACACATGTTGTAAAATACATTTTAAAAACAAAACCGTGCAGAACAG
The DNA here is from genome assembly GCF_949774975.1 of Lagenorhynchus albirostris. Taxonomy (NCBI): domain Eukaryota; kingdom Metazoa; phylum Chordata; class Mammalia; order Artiodactyla; family Delphinidae; genus Lagenorhynchus; species Lagenorhynchus albirostris. The sequence goes on from NC_083110.1 coordinate 76,358,241, forward strand.
GACTGTATCTTTCTGGAGAAGAAGGAAGGTTGAGCTGAAGCTCTCAGGGCCACAGCAGTGAAATCACTGATGGAACCAGGGTGGGACACGAATACGCAGGACTGTGCCATTCGATGACCTGTGGCCAGGTGGATGCTTTAACCTTTGCCCCCTCCCACTCTATCCACCAGGCCAGCTGCAGCCCCGTTTCTGCCCAAGGGCGTCTGTGTCTCTCTCTTGCTCCTTCCCCGTCCCCTTCTCCATGTTCCCTGCCTCACTATCACCCTGTCTCATAAAATTGCTCACTATTTCCTCATGGATTAACTCAGAAATAACACGAATTATAACATAACCCAGGAAAACGATCCGTAATCGAAACCGTGGCCACTTGCAATGTCAGAAGCTGCAAATAGTAAAATTTGAGCTGGATTTTAAAACACTGATTTATGAAGCAAATTTCCACTGTGAAATTCTAAATGCAAAAGAATTGATCTCTAAGAAAAGAATTTCAGCAAAATGATAATGGAAACATCGGAAATGGTTTAACTGAGCTGTATAGAAAATTGATAAACGGATTAAATTGGCTTAAAGGAGTTCCCTGTGGAATTCTGGTACTTTCTAGATGAAAACTCATCACTGTTGGGTAATTCTGACTAAAATGCTCGCACTCAAAATGTCTTTGGGGTCAAAATGTCCACAGGAGCAGAAGAGTGGAGTCAAAATGTCCACAGGAGCAGGAGAGTGGAGTCAAAATGTCCCCAGGCCCTGACCAAGGGGTTGGGGTTTTTTCAGCAGCCCCAGAAGAAGCAGGGAATGGGAAAAAGCAGTGTTCCCAAAGGCAGAGTGGCAGGGGGTTGTGATAGTTCTAGAAAAACACTGTGGAGGAGGGAGTGGGAGGGTACCGGGTAGACACACCAAACACGGATCTCGCCTGCTGGTCCCCGCTGAGGCCAGAATGTGGGCTGCCTCCCGCAGGCCACCCAGCCCAGGGCGAAGCCCAGATCCCTGCGGAGCTGGCCCTGTGCCTGGTCCCCACCTCCCAGTGCCTCCCTCTTCCATGTGGAGGCCAGAAGCCCCCTACAGAAGCCCCCTACAGAAGTCCCTCCAGTGCCTCTGCGAGTCCCAACTGAGATCAGAAAGTACAAGTGCTCAGCAAAATCTGTTTATGCAAAGCATTCTTCCAAGCTAATAAGTAGCCGAGTCCAGGTTCAAGCCCAGAGAGTCTGTCATCTGAGCTTGTACTCAGAACCCAGGATGGGCTTGTATGGGTGTTCAGGTTGCGCACTGCACATGGGTGCCTTATCTGAGGGGGCGTCATTCGTGTTGTAGACATCGCACACAGAGTACACAGGTGGGTGTGGAGTTCTGGGCATCCTGGCCAGTCTGTGGGGTTGAGGAGGGGATGAGAGGCCCAGTGCCAGCCTTGTCAGTCCCATCCCAGCCACAGGTGAAGAGCAAGCTCGGACATGAGAGGACCTGGGGAGACTGATGATGCTGCAGTGGCCAGCAACACCCCCGCACTAACGTGGACGAAACGCTAATTATGTGCTGGGCATTGTGCCAAACACGGTAAGTGCTTTAGCCCATTTATTCCTCAATCCTGTGAGGTGCAAACCGCTTTATCCCCACTTCACAGATGAGAAAAGTGAAGCTGAGAGATTGGGTTTCTTGCCTAGAGTCGCAAGGTGGTGAGGCTGAGCCAGGGTTCCAGCCCAGGCAGCGTGAGTCCAGGGCGTTCCCCGCACCTGGCCATCCTCCCTAGATGGAGGTGCTGGAGGGCAGTGGAGGAACCAAGCCTGCCTGGTGTTGATGGGACAAACCCAGACCAGGCCTCCTTTCTTTTTTTTTTTTTTTTTTTTTTTTTTTTGCGGTACGCGGGCCTCTCACTGTTGTGGCCTCTCCCATTGCGGAGCACAGGCTCCGGACGCGCAGACTCAGCGGCCATGGCTCACGGGCCCAGCCGCTCCGCGGCATGTGGGATCTTCCTGGACCGGGGCACGAACCCGTGTGTCCTGCATCGGCAGGCGGGCTCTCAACCACTGCGCCACCAGGGAAGCCCAGGCCTCCTTTCTTAAAGGCGCCTAGACTTTGGCTGAATTTTCTTCCTGCCTTTCCTGCTTCAGGGACATTTGACCTTTGACCCGGAAGATTTTGCAGTTGGCAAAAGTGATGATACATTTCTGCAAATTCCTGGTGTCCAGTGCCAGCCAGGAACACTCTTGCAAAGTGCAAGGAGTAATTCCAGGGTTTGGCTAAATCTCCCAGCCAGAATGTTCCAGAATGTATATGGGTCGAGGGCAGGTGCGGGGCGGATCTGATACAGACAACACTGTTGACAGAGACACACTCACTCAGCCCCGGGTCAGCGGAGGTGCCCGCGTACTGCGACGGCGAGAGCGCTCCCTGGCCTCCGTGAGCTTCCGTGAGCCAAGACTTGGAGGCGGGACGTGCAAGATAGGCCCAAAGAGCAGTGAAGACACGAGTGACCCACCGGGAGGTGGACGGGCTGTTGTCAAAGCTTCTGATGGGGGTTTACAATTTCACCCTCCCTCCTTCTGGCGACTGAGAAATCTTGACTATTTTCACATTGCTTGCATCTCCTTATTTGCCACTGTTTCCAGCGCTTAAATTCTCCACCGACACACACACACACACACACACACACACACACAAATGCACTCACACACTCATACTCCGGGCTTCTGGAGCCCTGTCTGCATACATCAAGTGAAATGAGTACTTTTAATGGGAAAAACTTATTTCCTGGGGTGGGGCCTGGCCCTTGGTCCAGTGAGAGGGGAGTTTAAGCACTTGCCCTAAGAGCAAGAGGCAGCGAGGGCGCAGCGCTCCCAGGCTGTCAGTGAAGGCAAGTGGTGTTGAATACCTGCTGCGGGAGGGGGTGGAACGTGCCGGGCATCAGACATGCTCTGACTCTCTCCACGCTGCAGTGGGCACCTCCTTACCCGCGTGTCTGGGAGGCTGTGGGAGCAGTGAAGTGCTTAATGCATCACATCACATGGCCAGGATCAGTCTTCGGAGTTAATGCCGCGAGAAGATGGGTGGTTCATGAGGTGGGGAGGGCCTCTCCCTGCCTGCATCCCCCAGACTCTGGGCCTGGTGCCTGCTCCACAGAAGAGAGAAGCTGGGTGAGCACACACTGAGGACCAGAAGACATAGCCCCAGAGGGACTCCCAGCCTGAGCAAGAACCTCCGTGTCTGCACGGCCTCCTCCCAATGACCACGGGGATTCCAGCCTCACGCACGTGGATGCGTATTTGGAGGAGATGCAGGACGGAATTCCTAGGAGGCTGAGCCTCTTTCTGAGGTCACTGGCTGAGTCAGATGCGGCCAGAAGCAGAGTGTCCCAAAAGTTCACAAGCCGCCCTGTGTCCTTTCCTGGACATTGGCTCATTTCTGTGTGGGCGGAGGCTATTTCGTCTGTTCTAAAGCACAGCACCAAGAGCTTCATCTAGAGAGAAACGCGCAGACACAAACAGCTCAGAAAATAGGGCAAACCCGACTCCTGCATCCACAGCACTGTCTTTTCTAGCATTTCCCTCGAAAATTAAATTAGCAACGTATGCAAACGAGCTGTGAGAATTCATTACGTTAATTTGTCTAATTTTAGAGCCAACACTGAAGCAAACAGCACCTCATTCCCCAATACTTAAGGCCTCACAGAATATTGATTTCTGAGTTTTATTAGCCTTGCACGAAGGCCCTTTTATAGCCCTAAGGCACGCGATTGTCAATGTCCTCATAAATACAAATGTCCCTGCTCCCAGGCTCCGAGACGGTTCTCCAAGGTCATTTCCGGGGGTGACCCGCATGTCAGACCACCCAAAGCTCAGTCTGGGCGGGGTGGGGGGGAGTGCTGGCAGGAGCTGGGCCATCCATCCCAGCAAGATCAATGGCTACAAAAGGCGAGCAGTCCTTGCAAGGGCGTCTGCGGTGCCGGGCCGTGGAATTAAGCGTTTGTCACCTATCAAGCATCTCCACAGCCCACGCGGCCAGTGACAGAGCCGAGCTCTCGGCTGAGGGAACCCTGTGATGGCTTCTTCTTCTCCTGCCTCTCCGTGGGCCAGGGTGATGTCTTCAGCGTGATACATTCCACCATTAAGAAACCCAGTTTACCCCCATGTTACTCTGGAGCCAGCCGTGTTAGCAGACCCCGTGGAGGTGTGACTAAGGATGAGTTTTATCCAGCTCGTGAAAGACAGTTGTCACCATGGCCAGCCCCTCCAGGCAGCCAGATAGACTGGGACCCTATTTCATATGTGGGACCCCAAGGAACGCTCTCTGCCGCCGAATGCCCATTTGCAGCCATTGAAGCTGGAATCTCCTGCACCCAAGGTCAGAAGCCTTCTAGGTCAACACGTGTAGAGCACATGGACCTTGGGGCATGAGCCGCTGCTTTGGAATCCTGGCTGATGGGCAGGACAAGTCATTAGATCTCTCAAAGATTCGAATTCTTCAACTGGAGAATACAGTGATAACACCACCTGGCAGGGCTAATTTGAGGACTGGCAATAATGTACATGGCCTGGGGTAGGAATGAAATAGAAGTGGCTGCTTATATTACCGGAAACCCTCAGGGGCCACAGAGCACGTTTCTGAAGCTGCGTGGCAAGTGCGTACTGGGACTTTCAAAGAGAAGCTCTCCAGCTGTCACTCATCCTAGTCTCTGCTGACTGTCCCAGGCTGGAATACGGTGCTGAAGTGGATTCTTGTTCAGTGACCATGCACTTCCCTCAACCCCCAGCCCCCAACCAGGACCTGTGCACTTTCCTGCCCCATTTATATTGGGCTTGGCCATATGCCTTGCTTTGGCCAATGGGGTTTAGGTGGAAGTGACAGGGCTTAAGGGACGTGGCATGTTTCCACCTCCCCCTTGAGGAAAACATGCCCTAGCTAGCCACTGTCTCCTCACCCAGGACCCCAGAACAAACCCAACCGCTGCCTGCTACAGCCATCCCGCCAAGGCCGGCCGCCATCCCTTGATCTGGGGAATGAAGAATTGCTATTGGAGGTCACTAAGCTGGGGGAAGGCTGGTTATTTTGAGGCAACAACTACTTGAGTGCCCTGGGTTTTATCTTCAGCCCCAGCTGCTCTCTGCGCTTTGCATCCAACATTGCTCTGCTCGTGGCACCTCCCAAGCACCACCCCATCTCTGGGTTCCCCCAGTTGTCCCCAGCTGTCCCCAGCTGTCCCCACCCCAGGTCCCAGACCCAATGCACTGCCACTCCCCGCTCTGCCAGCTCTGGCCTTACACCTCCTGGCTCAGCCCCTCACACCAGGAACAGCAGAGACAAGGTGACAGAGCTGAGAGAGGGGCAGGCACAGTGCTGGGCAGGCCACACGTGTTCCTTTGTGAATCCTGTGAGCAATGGGGCCAGGATGTGAACGCAGGATTTGAACGGGCCCAGAATCGGAGCTCCTTTCACTCTGCCATGAAGTGGCTGAAGTTCCGAGTCCTCTGGACAGATCGTCGTAGCAAAGCAGAGCCCTCATGTTGGAAGGGAATTAGGCAGCTCCCTAGTCCAATAAATAGCAGGCGAACTGTACACAATGGCCATTTTTATAGGTCAAAACAGTCAAATATTGTCAGTTTTACAGAGTTACCAGATTCATGGCTGATTGAGCAACCAGACTCAATCCTACCCTAACTGGCCAACACTCAGCTCGTATTTCCATCTGTGGTTCATGACGATTTCAAGAGGGACTTTCAAACGCCCAGACAAATTCTAAAATAGCCTATGAGCAGGGTATCTTCCTGGGACACTCATAGTAACCTCACGGCCAAAGGAAAATGGCATTACCCTCGGTTGCTGTCAGTTCACTTACAAGCCCATAGATAGAGCATCAGCCCCCTGCTCAGCCATGTGAGTGAACAAACAAGCAAATCAACAAAATAGAGGGGCTTCCCTGGTGGTGCAGTGGTTAAGAATCCGCCTGCCAATGCAGGGGACACGGATTCGAGCCCTGGTCCAGGAAGATCCCACATGCCGCGGAGCAACTAAGCCCGTGCGCCACAACTACTGAGCCTGTGCTCTAGAGCCCAAGAGCCACAACTACTGAGCCCGTGAGCCACAACTACTGAAGCCCGCATGCCTAGAGCCCGTGCTCCACAACAAGAGAAGCCACCGCAATGAGAAGCAACGAAGAGTAGCCCCCGCTCGCCGCAACTAGAGAAAGCCCGCACACAGCAACAAAGACCCAACGCAGCCAAAAATAATAAAGATAGATAGATAGATAGATAGATAGATAGATAGATAGATAGATAGATGATAGATAACCAACAAAGCTGACTTCTTCATGAGCTCCACTTTCTTTTCTATTTTATAATGTGTCTCAGAATTTTTGCCAAGGAGGAACTCAATCAAAAATACAACCCATCAGTCTCAGATTTTGAAAATTACCCTTTCTCTTTCTTAAGTATCAGGAGACTTGTCAGTCACCATTCCTGCTCTGGCCAGTTTTTAAAGACCATCCCCATCCAAATTCTGTGTTGATGGCCTCCACCTTCAGGCCTGTGGATTTCCACACTGGCTGGAGTCCCTGAAGATAAACTCTCCGGTCCCATCCCAGCACTTTTCACCCCTGAGAGGCCTTTACTATGGAAGGAAGAGACCGAGGATGCAAACAACCTTGACGGATCATCGGTGGAGAGCCCGGAACTGAGCTGGCCCTGGACGTCTTACTATTTCCACGAATCCCCGCGTGACCCTGAGAGGGACAGGGGTGCTGCTGACCTGGGCCCATCGAACTCCAAGCTCATCCCCACCCTTATGAGGAGGCCCGAGTTACTCATAACCTGAGGGTTCTTTTGCAAAAGCACCCCGGTTCCTTTAGTGCCAGAAAAGGTTTCCCTTCCCAGCTGGATCTGCCGTCTGCTAAGCCGGGTCCCCTCCCCTCCTGGCCCGCCCACCTGGAAGCAGGTAGGGGCAGCACAGTTTAGCTATCAAGAGCAGTCTGTTCCTGACAGGCACGGTTCCAAAAGTCATGCGGCCATGCTTTCCCCTCTGGTCCAGCTACCTAAGTGTCCCTCCTGCGTTTCCTCCCACTCTGGGAACATCCAAAATTCAGCTGCCAGAAATAGATCCACTTGGATCAGAAGTGGCAAGAAATGCTCTAGACCTTCTGGAACGTCAGCGCAGCCTGGCTCCCCGTGGGGAACGAAAGCAGCTGATTACGGGCAGCTTGGACTAAGGGCAGAGGATGAGACTAGAGAGGCGGCTGCCAGAGCACGTTTCTGTCCTCTGCTTCCCCCTCTGCATCCCGTCTCACCCTCCAGACTTCCTGTTGCTGTGCACCGCCTTTACAGGGTTGCTCCAAATTTCCAGCTTCCAGTAGATTTAGCAGAACTGGACGTCAGCGCCCAGCATGAGAGATCGTGCCCTGCCACGGCCCGCATCCCGGCCAGCCGACATCATGATGCGCCTTCTGTAGCCGCTTGCCCTGGTCGCACAGTCGGAAAGAGACGGGCCCGGGTGACAATGAGGCTGGGGAGTGGGGGACGCTGGTACAGCAGCCAAACTGGTCAAGGTCTGGATGCAGGCAAATGTGTGCCTCACAGGGCTGCCCTGTTACAGGGTGGAGGCGGCAATGAGGGATGTGAGAAGTGGAGACAGGTGGGGGCCGAGTGCAGGGGTGGCAGGGCGATGCGGGGCTCCCCGCTTCTGGCCAGCCTTGGTGTCAGTCAGAGGAAGAGACCCCCCACTCCTGTAGGGTTCCCCATAAGCCCGCAGTCTGCCAGGCCTTCCTGAGACCCTGGGTAGGCGGCAGACACAAGGCAGGGGGCACCGTCTGGAACAGATCGCTGGGGACAGGCCACCTCTCTGGCCTGTCCACCTGGAATCAGCGTGCCCACAGCCAAGCTTACCCAGGGGGTCCCCGGAGTTGTGGAATAGCAATGACGATGGGGAGTGGGTAGGGCAAGAGGGCGGGAAGTGAATAGGAGTTGGGGTACGGGGTGCCCCATGCCCCGTAAATCACAGAAGGGAAACACAGAGCCTGCGCAGGCCTTGGGGCCTTCACATAGACCCTTCCCTGTATCTGGAAGCTCTCCTCCGCCCAGCCTCCCTTCACCTGGCCACGGGGCCACTTCGTGAGCCTGTGACCTAAGCAATCGCATAGGGCCTCACACTCAGAAGGGCCCCGTGCTCACAAGGGGCTGATTTAATGATTTAACGCTCTCCGTTGTCATCTTGAAATTCTTAACCATTTTATCTTTGAACCTGTATTTTGTAAGTGACGTTGGATGGGACAATGACACGTGCGTGTGAGCAACGGGGGTACACACAGTATGCGTGTCCACCACGGTTCCACGTGTCTCACTCTTCTGCAGCGCTGTCCACGCTCACGGCACGGCTTCCGTAACCCCCTCACCTTGCACCTGGGCCACGCACAGGAGGGCTCCATGCTTGGTTTAATATCCTGCTGTCGCCATCTTAAAATTCTTAATAATTTTATCTTTGAACTTGTGTGCTGTAAGTGAAATCCACTGGGACGATGCACACGAGCAGAGGAGGGACGTGCAGCCTGTGTGTCTGCCGTCCCCTGCACTCCACCAACACAAGGTTCCAGGGAACCCACGACCTGCTCGAGCTCAGTGACACCCCAAGTGAGTTCAAGACGAGCATGTGACGTGTGTGAGTGAGGTCACTGATGAGACGCCACACTTTCCAATCAAACCAGAACTTGCTATGGACACACTCACACCTGGTGCTCTGAGACACAAGGACCGAGGACCTGTCTCATCCTTCCTAAGTCACATTATGTCCCTGTGTTAAGCAACCGATTATGCTGAAAATCATGGCACAGAAGCAAAGGGAGAGATGGGCAGCCACAGTCCCTTTCCTTTTAGTCCCTCCTTACTCAGCAGTAAGACTAAGGCAGAAAATGTGGGGAGAACACGATTCTATAAAGAAGCAAAATAAAAATAGTTGAGCGTTGCCACTTTTCTGGTAAGAATGAAATATATGTGCATGCCAGAGCTATGAAGTATGACTTGTGTCATTTCAGTGATTCTGCGTATGAATTAAATGCTCTTATATTTCCATTTAAAACTGACATTACACAATATAAAGCTGGATGGTAAAATGCATGCTAACGATTTAAATGTTTAATTTTTCTTTAGAGTATCGTTAAATAGAAAATTTTTTAAAAAAATTATAAGTCAAGAGAGCGACTGTGGAAGAAGGGGAAAAGCTTTATTTTTCAGGGGCTCTTTAAATGACACTTTTCCCTGCCTTTGGAACAAGAGGCCCTGCATTTTCACTTTGCGCTGAGCCCTGCAAAATATGTAACCATCCCCGCCTGGCCATCTCCTTCCTATTCATCCTTCAAGACGCTGCTTAGGCACCCCCTCTTCCAGGATGCCCTCCTTAACCCCTCAAGGAGGCTTCATGTCCCTCCTGTGCACCTCCACAATGAGCTGCACTGTGCTGTAATTACCAGTTTATCTGATCAGCTCCCTCACCGGAAGGGAGCTCCGGAGTAGGATGGCCAGATTTACAGTCCTACAGAGATGTCTGCCTGTCCTCAGAGCCAGCCAAGGGCCTGGCACATAATAGATGCTCCTTCCCTGTTTGCTGAATGAATCAGTCAGTCAGTCAACCAACCAAATAACCAATGAATCAATGAATGAATGAAAAGAAAGTGCCATGTGCCAGACACCGTTCTCAGCATTTTGCATATGTTGCCTCTGGTTAAGCAAAGGAATGGTGGGACCAAGACGACGGCAGGGCCTACCTTTCAGGCTGGCATTGCCCGACTAGTGAGCTTCCCCTGTGTGACCGTGTATGGTTCCACAAGCTTTGGGCTCTTGGCCACGGCACCCACTGTTGGCCCCTCTCCTGTCCTTTCCCCCCTCGTGTGTGGACATAGATGCTGACCCGTTTGGCAAGTTCCTTGAGGGTGAGAACCCCAGTTTTTCTGCATCTGAGCCCCAAGGGTGGTCCAGATTTTCGCACAGAGTCAGTACCCGTGACTGTTGTGAAAAAAGCATCTAAGGGAAGACAATCTGACTGAGGTGACTTAGACCCTGCCAAGCCCATTCCACGCAAAGCCACAGGCCACCCATCTCTTTAGAATGTACACACTTAAAAAGACAAGAAGAAAAGTCTTACTATTCTTTAAAACACACTTTTGGGAAATGTCAGTATCATTTTTCACAGGATTAAAAACTAGGGAGACAGAGATTAGGCATTTGGCAAGGTTCCCCTTGGGTGCTGGCGAGGGACTACTGATCTTCAGGCATGGCTCAGCCACTGCACTCAGAGCAGGCTCACCTTCAGACTCAGAGCACCCATTCCCAGATGCAACTGGGGTGTCCATTTGGGGGATGTTTCCCTTTCTGTGAGTGTGGAGGAGAGACTGGATACCTGCTCACCAACCCTATTTCTTCCTCCTGAGCGCATAGGAAGACTGCATCTCCCAGTCTCCCTTGCAGGTAGGATGAGTGCTTATAACTGGATTCTGGCCAAGGAGATGTCAGAAAAAGTGATCCGTATCACTTATAGGGATGACCATAAAATCATGGGCATGGTTGTCCAAGCTCCTCTCCCCTTCCATGGAAACCCTGCAGACCACATGCTGAGAAAAGTAATGTCACAAGATGGAAGGAGCCCAGATCTTGGAGGAGCACTGCTCAACTCACAGCAGACTGTGACATGAATAAGAAATAAAATTTTATTGTGTTTAGCCGTGAGGTTTGGGGTATGTTTGTTATAGCAGCTAGCGTAATTTATCCTAAGGAAAACAGTATGCCAATGTATCTCTTAGTAAGGATGCACTCAAATCCAAGTAACTGAAAAGCCAACCAAAGTGGCATAAATAAATCTAAGGTTCCTTTTCTGCATAAAAAGAAGTCTGGGTGGATCAGGGGCTCAAACGCACAGACTCTATCTTTTTGCTTGGCCATCCTTGGTATGTTGGCTTTTGTCTTCATGCTTATCAACTCATAGTCATAAGAAGGCTGCTGTACCTCTGACATTTTATTAGCATCCCAGGCAGGAAGAAGAGAATAGAGCAAAGGGCTAGAGAGCCATGCTAGCCAAATCTGTCCCATCTACCCGACTTTTACTTACATTTCATTCACCATAACTATGTCACATGCCCACGTCTGACCAATGGTTGGCCAGTGGGAATGATATTATTAAGCCTGCTTTGGTCCAGTGGTGATTCATTTCCTGGGGCTGGGGTTGGGGCTCACACTTCCTGTGATCAGTGAAGCTACGTGACTACCTGAACGAACTGCAGATCTGTCGATGGGAGGAGGAGAGGAGTGAGATGGAGACGGAGAGTGGCCTCTCCGGTGGCTTGTGTCCTCCTATTCTTCCTTCCTTCTGTTACATCCCTTTCTCCAGAAAGGGCTGCAGTTAAGAGAGACCAAAGAGATGCCTGGCTGGATCCTTTGGCCTTTAAATCCCTGATAACAGGCTAGTAGCCAACCAGACAGCAGCATAATTCGCACTGAAGGGTAGAGTGTTCCAAGGCCACAACCCTCCAGGGCATGTCCTTTCTTTTCTAGGATATGACTGATTACCTTAAACTGGCTGTCAGAAATTACCAGAACTATTTAAAAATTAGATTGCTCAACGCTTGAGAAGGTGCAGTGAAGCGGCCTTGGTCATAGGCTGCCTGCAGGAAGGTGAACTGTTGCCATACATATGGAAAGCAGGCTGGCAGTAAGTACCACGAGCCATAAATAGATTCAAACCCTTTGATCTAATAATTCTACTTCTGGGAATCCTTCCTAAGGAAATAATTTGAATATGGAAAAACTTCTTGCACCAAGACATTCCTGGCAGGATTACTTGTAATAATGAAAACCTAGAATTGGCCAAAATAACGAGCCATTGGAGAACAGTCATTGGACTATATATATAAATTCAATATAGAATATATTCTATGAAGTGGAGGTGAAATAGATGGATGGATGGATGGATGGATGGATGGATGGATGGATGGATGGAAAGATGATAGGGAGAGAGAAAGAGAGGAGAAAGAGAGGGAGATTCAACTCAGTGAACATATACATTCATTAAAAATGATGATGGCAGAGCTTCCCTGGTGGCGCAGTGGTTGGGAGTCCGCCTGCCGATGCAGGCGACACGGGTTCGTGCGCCGGTCCGGGAAGACCCCACAGTCTGCGGAGCGGCTGGGCCCGTGAGCCATGGCCGCTGAGCCTGCGCGTCCGGAGCCTGTGCTCCGTAACGGGAGAGGCCACAATAGTGAGAGGCCCGCGTACCACAAAAAAAAAAAAAAAAATATGATGACGGCAAAGGGTTTCTAACGGGGAAATGTGTTTGGATAAAAGACATGTGTTAAAATAATGGGTACAATACGATTATCAGTGCATGAAGAAGGTTAAAATGAAACACTCCAAAGTGGAGCCGTGATTTTTTTTTTATTTATTTATTTATTATTTTATTTTTGGCTGCGTTGGGTATCTGTTGCTGCGCGCGGGCTTTCTCTAGTTACGGCGAGCGGAGGCTACTCTATGTTGCAGTGCGCGGGCTTCTCATCGCGGTGGCTTCTCTTGTTGCAGAGCACGGGATTTAAGCACGTGGGCTTCAGTAGTTGTGGCACGCAGGCTCAGTAGTTGTGGTTCACGGACTTAGTTGCTTCGCGGCATGTGGGATCTTCCCGGACCAGGGCTCGAACCCATGTCCCCTGCCTTGGCAGGTGGATTCTTAACAACTGCGCCACCAGGGAAGCCCCAGCACAGACGATTTTTGTTCCTTCTTTCTACTTATGCATTTTTAAATATTTTTCTTTTATAAGTATGTACAGTTTTATAAAAAAAAATTATTTTAGAAAAATATGAGGGTTGCTAGGTGAGCATGGAAATTGGATGGGGTTAAGGGACAGTTTGTTCAGCTGGGGCAGCGTTGGGCGAAATCCCTGCCCAGCTCTGGACCTCCTCTCTGGTGACCACAATACTAGTTCAGTCAACTTCAGGGTCCTTCTCTCCCGGCCCCTCCCCTGGGAGCCCTGACAGCACTGCACCCCCAACCCACGAGCTCTTCAGGCTTCAACTGGATGGATTATGACTTGCTACAGGTACCTTCTGTTCTGCTCATCCTGACTCAACTTGGCCGTGCCCCAAGCTCCAAACCCACACTAGGGTGGTCCCCCTGCAAACAGAGACGCGCCCTTTTCTGTTGACTTTTGCTCATTCTCTTCTCAAAGGTGGTGGCCTTTGGCCAAACTTGCCCTTAAATGTTAGGACAACTTTTGACGTCCCCTGGATACCAACTAGGGGAAAAAATCTTAGACTTTCCTTTATTTTCATTCAAATTTAGATTGATAAGATTCATCCGTCTTTTTATTGCCAGCTGTTATTCAGTTTTAGTGCTCTGTAATATCCCCAGGTGCAAATATACCCACATACAATATATGTATCTATTTATCTATTCCTGTTGACAGGATTTGGGCTGTTTCCAATGTCTTGATACTACGAACAGTGCTGCTAAGAATATTCTCGTACATACCTACGAGAAGAATTGCTGGTATGTAAGGTTTATGAAGGCTCAACTTCACGAGACAGTGGCAAACTCTTTTCCAAAATAGCAATAAAATTCTGAAAGGGAAAAAGAAGTCCAAAAGGATTATACAAACTCTCTGTATTAGCCTCTCAATTTTTCTGTAAATCTAAAACTGTTCTAAAAAATAAAGGCTTTTAAAAAAATTATAGAGCATAATACCCTTTTTCAAGTTAAAAATGATTAAAATTTTAAATATTTGGGGGGTTACATTTAGATGTGATAAAATGAAAAGCAAAGGAATGACAGACACAAGATTTCTGGAGCCTGTTCCCTTGGGAGAGGGAGGAGGGTTCCGGGGGGAGAAGAGTGTGGCAAACGGTCCTTAGTGTCCAACTTCCTCGTTGGATGATGATGTACTGGTGTTTGTCAGATGAGAATAAGGGAAGGGAGGAAACGAGGGAGGCACAAGGAAAAGGCTCTTGTGTGGACAGAGCTGGGAGAGCATCATAAACAAGGATTATGTGTAATCCAATTCCATACACCTGCGGCCCGTTAAACGGCAGCGGGGAAGGCATCTGAGAGGCATTCACACTGGCCTAAGAGAGAGAGGCACAGCTTTGTCAGGTGGGCAGCCTGGTGTGTGCTAGAAAGCCAGAGGCCCAAATGCCAGCCCCACCGGCCAGTCACGTCACCCAAGGTGAACATCTGCTCCCTGCGCCCCGAGGGGGGACAGCAGGTCTGCACTCAGCTGCCTGCTTTAGGATCCATCAACAGCCATGTCTGTGGTGAACTCTCTCCAAAGCTCAACATTCTCATCTGTAAAATGGGGCGAAACATGTAAGACAGTGCATGTGAAATGCTTACTCACAGTAAGCACTCAGTAAATATCTATCATCTCTCCCTCCCCACACCCGGGTGTGTGTGTGTGTGTGTGTGTGTGTGTGTGTGTGTGTGTGTGTGTGTGTGTGTGTGTGTGTGTGTGTGTGCGTGTTTGGATTCCCAGGTCCCTGCCCTGCTACCTGTCCAGGACCCCACTCCTCCAGACCAGGATGCAGCCTGCCCTAGCCAGCTGGCTTGAGCCTGGAGCCCTGGCCCCGAGCCTCCAGTGGGGTCTGAGGCGCTGACACCGTCCCTCTCCCACATCTGCACCCACCCCCTCTCGGAACAAACCCAGCCCCTCCCTCATTCCTCTCGATTCCACAGCTCCTGAGGACATATTGCTCTGATCTCATCAGCATTTCTCAAGCCCCTTCCCCTCCCTGGCCTGGCCTCCCACCCAGACCTTCCTCTCTGCCTGCCACCGCTGCCTCCAGACTGACCTCCTTCTGAGTCCTGAGTCCGACCACACCACACCCCTGCTCGAATCCTGCAGGGGCTCCCATTGTCCCTCTGCAATGCAGCCCTGGTGACTCAGCTGACATTCAAGGCCTTCACCTCCCTCTGGTCCAGTTCCACCTGGCCTCACTCTACCACGTACACCCAAAGTTCAGTCCCACCCTTTCCCAACATGCCCCGCTTCCTTACGCCACTGTGGCTTGGTAGGTGCTGCTCCCCCTGCAGGGAATGCCTTTCTTCCCCTGGAGAGCACTTAGTTCCCTCCAAGACTCCAGGTGAGGACGAGGGGAGCCTTCCACCTTAGTCCCTGGGCCCCTTTAGTTCAGTGCCCCACCTTCACACGCCCAGCAGGCCGCCCATACCAAGTGGCCCCTTCCACTGGACTGTGGGCGCCCTGTAGACAGGACGTCCGGACCCCATCACATCCCAGTGCCACACTCAGGAAGTGCTCATCAAACAAATGCACGACTTGTTCCTTTAAAGGGTAAGGATGTTTGACTTCCCACTGCAGTTATATTTTCCCCTTCCTTTTTCAAAACCTTGCCTTGCCTGGGTGGAGGAAGGACAAGTGGAAAACATCTGTCTGGTGGGTTGACACGGGTAGGGATAAAGGATGGAAAGAAATCTGGTGTCTCCTGTTTACCATGGACGCTGAACTTGGAAAGAAAAAGTGCAGCCACAGCAGGACATATGAGCGGAGACAGCTGCCCCGCTGGGGCCAGCCCAGGGCTGACCCAGCAGATGGGAACTTGCGGGGACCAGGGGTCTCCAGGCCCCTGGCCTGCTCTGGCCACGATGGGGAATGGCTGGTCCGGACCAGCCGTTTGCACAGATACTCTTTCTGTAAAGGACATTCGTGACTTTTCCATCTTTCCAAGAGGGATGGAAAAAGGACCTCTGTCTGTGAGCCCCTGCTGCTTTCCTGAGTACGGGAACCCAGGGGCAATGGCCCTGTTGGTGGATACTGTATGCTTAAAAGGATAATAGAAAATTCACATAAGGATGGGGCCTGTCCTGAAATTACCTTACAAAGGGAAAGACGATCAAGAAGACGAGGAGCTGAGGGGTCAGAGCCTGAACCTCACATCACTGATGGACGCCCGTTAGCACTCGAGCTGCTAACACAGGGTATCTTATTAATGGAGTTAGGCCAGTCCTTGTGAAATGCTGAGTGATTGCAGCCAGGAGACCCCAGGGCGGCCTTGGGTCACTCCCTGATTGTGTCCTCCAAGTACCAGCCTACATGACCCCCCAGTACCAGCCAGCAGGTGTCCCAAGTTCCAGCCAACATGTGCCCCACCCTGTCCCCCGGTGCCCTCTGGGGTCTCCCCGCCTCACAGCTCCGTAGAGGGAGGGGCTGAGGAGGACTAAACACCAAGTACCTGCCGTGAACGCCACCATTCCACAGGTGGGAAATCAGGGTCCTCACAGGAGGGGGGCAGGAGCGTCAGATTCAGAAAGGAGATGTGAGGACGGAAGCTGAGGCTGGGGTGATGCAGGGCAGCCCCGCTCCTAGTCTGGAAGGTAAGGGGCGCCCTTGCCCGCCCCCTGGCTCCCGAGCGCTGCTGCAAATTTGTGGGATGAGAATTCTCTCGTCCCATCTCACGTCTGCACCTGCCCCCTCCTTCAGGTGGGTGTTTTGGAGAAAGCAGCCTCATCACAATTTAAGTCCCTTTTCCTGCCCTCGCCTCCTGGAGGACAGACTGCACGCTCACTGGTGTGGCCCGGGATCTGCCCTGCTACCCTCCCTGCCCCGACTTGCACCTACACAGCAGCCTGGGCAGGCACCTACCTTCCCGCTACCATGCCCGTGTGAGGGCCTGTCCCGCCCCATCCTCAGGCATGCCAGACCCCTCCCCGCCTTGTGTCCCCTTAGCCGCTGTGACTAGGTGTCTCTTCCCACCCCACGGCTCCCACAGGCCCCTGCATCGCAGCCCTCATGCCCCCAACCCGGGGAGGTCCTGGACAGCTGACCAGCCAATGCCCACCAGGCCACGGTCTCCAGGGGGAAGAGCTGACCCGTCCCTGCCTGGATCCCTGGAGCCTGAAAGCTCCAGGAACTTAGTAGGTGCTTTGAAAGTGTGGCTGAATGAATAACCAGGCAGGGGTCAGGCTCAAACATCCCCACCTGCCGCCGCGCCAGAATTCCTCCCCTAAACCCTCAAAGAGGGGTCCAGAGGCCCCAGCGGGGAGCTGTGTGAGAGCCTCGTCCCAGAACTGCTGAGTCAGAACCGCATTTCAAGAAGATGCAGATGACTTCTGCTCACAGACGGAGGAGCTCTGCTGGAGGAGACGGAGGCGGGGCTGGGACGTTCTGTCCATGGCTCAGCGAGGGGAAGTGGGCCCGAGGCCATACAGCAGAATGTTGCGCACTGGACCAGAAACCTGGTCTTCTGACCCCAAGTTCACTGACCTCTGGGGGAAACGACCACAGAGGAAGAGCAGGAGGCTGTCCTGCCCCCTCTTCCTGGCCGGGACCTTCGCTGTGTGCCCGGGGAGCTGGGACCCTCTTTGTGGGTGGGCCAGGGAGGCCAGGGAGGGCCGCGCCTGCCTTCCTGGAGGGGAAGGTGTGCAACCAGAGCCCCTCTGCTGTTGACTGCTCTCAGGGCCAGAGGGTGGATGGGTGCTGGAGGAGCTTCTGCCAGCAGCACAGGCTGAGCTCCAGAGAATTACAGGCCAGCGAGACAGCAGAGCCAGGAGCCTTCCCAGGTGGACCTTCCTCCTGTCCACTGAGCCAGGGGACGTGCGCCGGAAGCTCGTCTTCAGGAAAGCCTCCCTAGCCACGGGGCTGGACCGAGAGCTTCCCAGGCCAAACCAGACATCCTCGGGCTCAGCATGATGGCTTCCTTCCACCTGGGCTGGGCTGTACTGGAAAAAACACCCCCGTGTTTCCCCCTCACTCGAACACTCACAATACTCCTGACACCGGCTGTGTAGGTTTTCCTCTCATCAAGCAGTTCTCAGTGACCAGCTGGGGGTGCCATGATTCAATTCCAGCACTAACCGGAGTTAGTCCAGACCCCGCAGGGGAAGGGCTCCGTCCCACAGGACTGCCCCCGCTTCAGATGCCAGTCCCAAGTCCCAGGTTGTCACCCGTTATAGCTGGTTAGTTCTCCGGACTAACTAGCTATAAATCGGGATTCCCATGCCCCTCCTCAGGTTCGACCATTTGCTACAACTGTTCGAAGAACTCAGGGAAACACTTACACCTACCAGTTTTTAGATGATAAAGGGTGTGAGAAAGGAGACAGATGAACATCCAAATGGAAGAGATGTATAGGGCAAGATATGGAGGAAGGGGCAAGGAGCTTCCGCGCCTTCCGGGCACACCTGGCGCACAGCTGCCCCACGTGCTCGGTAACCCAGAAGCTCTCCAAACCCCGACTGTCGGGAATCTGATGGAGGCTTCACCGCATAGGCACGATCGACCATTAACTCAAACTCCCTTCCTGGAGAATGGGGGTCGGGGAGCTGCAAATCCCAAGTGTCACAGCTTGGTCTTTCTGGTGACCAGCTCCCATCCTGAAGCCATCCACCAGGAGTCACCTCGTTAGAACAAAAGACACTCCTATGGCCCAGGAAATTCTGAGGGTTTTAGGAGCTCTGTGCCAGGAACCAGAGGCAGAGACCGACGTATATATTTTCTGTTATTTCACAGGAGCATCACGACCTACCCCGACAAAAATCCAGACACCATTGACCCTGGAGATGCCCACATCCAGCCCTCTGTGTGACAGAAGAGGCTGCGGGGACTGTGCCCAAGCCCTCCAACCTTCCCATGGGACTTCAAGGAGCTTGCTGGTCCCAAGCTGAGGGGACCACTCCACCACTTAACACTCCTGTGCCTTGATTCCCTCATCTGTAAAGTGAGGCTCATAACAGTACTGTCCTCCTAGAGAATTATGGGAGAATTAAATGAGACTTCTTCTAACGCTTTGAACGGTGCCTGGTATAGTCTGCCCTCCAAGGTGCTACCCACTTCCATCACTATGACTATCCTCATCATTCGTTCTCTAGTCCCCAAACTGGGATCTTCTCATCCCACGTCACACTCTCCCATGCCCACCCTCCCTCTGGACCCTGAAGCAGGACCCATGTCACTGTGCTACCCTGTGGGGTTGCAGCCTCTAAATCAGTCCCCAGATTACCCCCACCCACTGTTAGTCACGCCCTGGACGGTGGGCTGGTCTTAGGGACTCACTTCCAATGACTAGAATTCACCAGAAGTGATGGGATGTCCCTTCGAGTTTAGGTTATTAAAGGGCTGCAGCTTCCATCCACTCTCTCGGGTCACTCACCCTAGGGAAAGCCAGTTGCCACATCCTGGGCCAGCCTCGTGGGGAGGCCTGTGTAAATGATGTCCCCCAAAGCCCCATCAGGGCTCGAAATGACTGCAGCCCCAGCCAACACACTGAGTGATCCTTGGGAGGATTCCAGACCCACAGAAACTGGGATATAATGAATGCTTGTGAATAGATGTGGCCCTGAGTTTGGGGTACTTTGGTACACAGTAGTTATCTACAGATAAACACTATACCCCGGTGAATTCCTACTCATCTTTCAAGACCCAGGGGAAATGCCACCTCCTCCATGAAGCCTTTCACTTTGATTAGAAAGCCAAAGCACTCTGTAATCACTCCACTGTCAGTTTCTACTTTAATGTCAGTTTACAGGACAAGCCTGCTCCCCTAGTGAGACTGTGAACCCCTAGAGGGTAGGGACAAGGCTTTAATCATACCTGAATTCTCTGTGCCCTGTCATTCAGCTGGTCCTCAGTCAGAGTTTATTTTTAAAAAATAATGACTTAGACAGCAACCACCACCCAGCAGGCCTCCAGCTTCCACACTTAGCCTCTGGCTCAAGGGCTTCCTGGCATGCTCCGTCCAGGATCACATGGCTAGCCGGAGCTCGGGCCCAATTCTCTGTCCTCTCTCCCAGAGGATGCGACAAAGCTTCCCAGTGTCACACCAGGGCACACCTCACCCTCCAACCAAGCCAGCACACCACTGGGTGAGAGTGCCCAGGGCCAGGCTCAGAGGGTGGGAAGAAAGGAACTCCTTTCTTCTGCTTCGTGTCTCACTTCTGACCCAGTCACCTCCCAAAGATCCCGCCTGCCAACACAATCACCTTTCGGGGTTAGACTTCAACACATGAGGTTTGGGGGGGGGGGCGGCGGGGGTAGCATATGACATACACGTTCAGCCCATCCACCGCTCCAAGGCTGGGCAGGGTCCTGAGGCTCCACTCTAGGCTGCTGGACATCCTTTAGGCTTTTCACAGCACAGCTGTCATGAGTTGAATGGTGACCCCAAAAAGACAGTTCATATTCTAGAACCCGTGATGCGACCTTATTTGGAAAAAGGGTCATTGCAGATGTAGTTTAAGGATCTCAAGGTGTGATTATCCTCAATTAGGGCAGGACCTAAATCCAATGGCAAGAGTCCTTACAAGAGACAGAAGAGGAAACACTTAAGGAAGGCCGTGTGAAGACAGAGGCAGAGATGGATGTGATGTGGCCACAAGCCAAGGAATGCCGGCTGCCACCAGAAGCTGGAAGAGGGGAGGGAGGCTCCGCCCCTTAGGGCCTCCAGAGGGAGCCCAGTCCAGCTGAAACGTAGATTTTGGACATCTGGCCTCCAGAACTGTGAGAGAATAAACTTCTGTTTTTGTGGGGTTTTTAAAGTTCATGGTAATTTGTGGCAGCAGCCCTAGGACATTAATAAAACAGCCTATGTAGAAAAGGATGCTATTCCTGCAGCTTGGGTTCAGAGGCACTGGGTCAGCAATAACCCAGTGGTCCTGTGGTTTCGGGGACCATGTTGCTAGCGGGTTGTCTCACATTATTAATGGTTGGTTTTCCCTGTTTGCTTAAAGTGATGGTTTGGAGGAAATGGCAACCGGGCCACACACCCGACCCCAGTCAGAGGGGACAGCTTGATCACAGGCTCTGCAGAACTTGGCCAGCAGTGTGTGTGAACGGGTGATGCAGGTGCAGAGACAGTGGGCCCCCTGGGATCCCCGGGACGGAACTCCCCGACCAGGGCCTCCTCCAGCCGCCCACAGCCTCGGCCATTTCCTGGGGTGTACGAGACCTGCAAAGCTGGGAAGCTAGGAGGAACCTCTGCCCAGGCCGAGGGCGGGTTAGAGGCTGTCAAAGCTCTGGACAGAGGGTGGCCTGCAGAGATCTAGAGGCTAGGACCTGATGGGCAGGGGCAGTTGGAGGGCAGAGACAGAAGCCAGGAAGACCAGGGTTGTTCCGGACAGTAAGCATGGTGAGCGCAAGGCTGAGAGCAAGAATGACCAGGAAAGAAACCTTCTGGATGTGGGAAGAAGGGAAGCACTCCCCAGCCTGGCACCTGGCAGAGACAGGGAAGCCAGCAGAAGGAACGGTCTCCACTAGCCTCACGTGGATGGATGATTTCCACGTGCCATTGACTCTGCCCTCGTGTGTCAACAACTGGAGTGATCTTAGGAACCCCAACTTCCGAGAACTTGAAAACTTCTGAAATTGAGCACCTTGACATTGCTTCATTCAGCTTCCCACACGCTTTGAAGGGATGACTGGGGGTTTGCTTTGCCTTGTTTTTTGTTTTGTTTTGTTTTGTTTTTTTACAGTTGGCCTAGCATTGTTCTCTTCCATTTTAAGAGAAAAGGAACAGAAATGTCTTGATGTGACGTGTTTCTGAATCTGGACTTGGTTTACCTCAGGGTAAGCCAAGGTGGTCCCCACACGGCAGCAACGTCACCAGGCTGCAATCAGTCCAGGGGAGAAGTGTCCCCAGCAGCTTTTGAGATGCAAAGCGAGCCTGGACGCTGGTGTCTTGTCAGAGCCTGCCAACCTCTATGACAGCTGAGCAAATATTCTTACAGCTCCCCGGAGGCAAAGGCACAGCTCCAGGGATGCTGGGAACCCACCACCACGGGCTGTTAACTTACTGGTATCATTGTCATGACTTCCCAGTTTCGGAATGATCACCATCTCCGGTCTCCAAGCTTTGGATGTGTTTATTCCCGTTGACTCTGCTCTTTAGTGCTCTCCCACGCACGCTGTTGCATTTGGTCATCATGGCCTTCCTCTAAGGTAAGTGTCATGGCAGTGCTGTCATCCTCATCGCCCTCACTCTGCAGACCTGGGAGCCTGAGGTTGGGAGAGGCTGTAACCTTCACCAGGACACACAGCAGGAGGTGGGGAGCCGGGACATGAATGTACTTTGGCCAGGTGCCAGCTCTGACGGGACGCACCAGACTTCAAGCCCAGGGGGGAAGTCGGTAGGTCGTGAAGCCCCCGGATGACTGTCATTCGTGTCCTGATGTGTGCGTTTCCTCTGGCTGAGTAGGTGCTGTGTATCCAGCAGAGAAGAGTCCCTGACGGACGATGGAACTCACCTGCACAGAAATGCAGGGTCAGGTTTGTCCGTCTGTCTGGCTTTTTTCTATCAGTAGTGAGTGACACTTGGAGAAAAGTTGGAATTCTGCCAACTTAAACTAACAGTGATTGTTCCAGGATGATAGAGTTTGGGATGACGTTTTGTTTTCTTTCTTGTGTTTTCTATATGATTTGAGCTCTTTAAAATTAGAATGTGTCCTTTACAAAAGCAACAACATCTTTTTTTTCAATCACTTGGCACAGTTTTGAAAAATAGTTTTCCCGAGCCCCAGTCAGTGTGATTGTGATTCTTTGGGCCTGGGGTTGGGCCAGGGCCGGGACCCAGTTAACTCATGTGGGCCGCCCACCTGGGGAACCCCTGGTGTTTACCAAAACCTCCCTGCTGAAAGTCACCTGGGTGCACAGACAAAGCCCCCAGGCCTCACCCCATCACCCTGGCGAGGCTCATCATCTGGGCAGGCTGGTCTAGACTCAGAATTCATCTCCCCCTGAGACTTTGGGGAGCCGGCGTCCAGCTCTGCATCCTGGAGGATGACACAGCCGGGAGTCACCCACCAGATTCAGACCAAACCTGAGCTGGAAATAAGGATTGGGTCAGCCCAGTGGCAGCTGTGGCCAGCAGAAGGCCTGCCATCCATCCCTCCTGGACGCTCGACTTCCTGCTGCCTCGCCTGTGAGGGTTTGTCCCAACCGCATCGTCTCAGGGGCCCTCTGGGGACATTTTCTCTGAAGAACAAATGATATGGGGACACATATATACATATAGCTGATTCACTTTGTTACACAGCAGAAACTAACACAGCACTGTAAAGCAATTATGCTCCAGTAAAGATGTTTAAAAATAATCGTAATAAAAATTTTTCAAAATAATAAAATAAAATAAGAACAAATGAGAAGACTTAGGAGACATTAGGACAGAAGGGGCTCAACCAGGGAGAAGACGCTGGCATCCTATTTACAGTTAACCTTCTCCACGTAATCCACAGTCACCAGACACTGACTGAGACTAACTGCCACGATTCAAACGACATAGATGAGGCGCGTGGCCAGCCGAGCTTCCCAGCACAAGAGCCAAGGCCAAGGTCGCTTCAGGCTGGGAAAATAAAACATGCAGGCCACAGCTCCCCTTAAAGAAGCCAAAGATGGTGGGGTGGTGGGGTGTCTGGGTCCCCTGCCGTGGGAATGGGGGCTGCAGTTTCAGTGGAAAAAGCCGAAGTGAGGAAACCACTGTCAGTCAGGCCCTGATTCCTCACCTGGCCCGGCTGCTGGAGACTGGTTTACCCCAGAACTGCAGACACTGGTCAAAGCGGATGGCGGGGATGGCTAAAGAGCTATCCTGAAATGGCAGTGGCCACAACTCAACAGTGGAAACAAAACCCTCCCTTCTGAAGTGGAGGATTGAAGATCGCTGTGGACTGAACTGTGCTCCCCTAAATCCGGGTGTTGAAGCCCTAACTCCCAATATGGGATGGCAATTGGAATGGGGCCTCTGGGAGGTAATCAGGTTCAGATGAGGTCATGAGGGTGGGCCCCCCACGGTGGGATTGGTGTCCTTATAAGAAGAGACACCACGGATCTCTCTGTTCCTTGTGAGGAGAGAGCGAGAAGGTGGGGCTGTCTGAAACCTGGGGAGAGGACCCTCACCAACATCCCAACCCCACCGGCACCCTGATCTTGGATTTCCAGCCATTAGAATGATAAGAAATGTCTATTGTTTAAGCCCCCTAATCTGCGTTACTTTGTTATGGCGGCCAGAGTTAAGGCAAAGGTGACCAGAGAACAATTATTGGGATGTTTGACACTTTTCTTTTTAAAAAGCACTGCTGGGACTTCCCTGGCGGTCCAGTGGTTAAGACTCCACGCTTCCACTGTGGGGGGCACGGGTTCCGTCGGGGAACTAACATCTCGCATGCCGGGCAGTGCAGCAAATAAATAATAAATAAATTTTAAAAATAAAAAGCACTGCTGTTCAGGAACCACATCAGGTAGAAAATCCTCAGTGACTGAATGCCCCTCCCCACTCCTGAGAGAGCTTTCCAGAACCTCCATCTGTGCTGTGGGAGGCACCCCTTCTTCGTGTGTGAACACCCACGGGTGTCTCTCCCACAAAGCCGGTCATGACAGGAGAATGTGAAGGGAAGGGGTAAGGATGGTTAGGGGGGGTGAGTTAATACGATATTTCATCCTTGGTATCCCCACCTGATTTCTCAGTAAAACCCAGACAGTTTTTACGGTTTTATGAACTACTGGGGGCTTCTCAGAACATGAGCCCGTGGAAGGGTGTAGGGGACACTGATATTCAGCCAGAGCCTCTTCATTACCTGACTCCCTCTCCTAACCGCCTGGGCCCGTCCCACACCCCCAACAACGTGTCCCCTTCACCCCAGTAAACGGCTCTGCACGAGCCTCTGAAAGTCTTTCTGGGTTTGTTTTGCTACCGAGCCTCCCCGCCGGCACTGAGGCCTCTAGCTGGGTGACCCCGGAGCCCCTGGGTTCCAACCAGGGCACAGGCCTGGGGTGCAGGACTTAGGGGCACCAGACACTTTGTAATCGAGAAAAGTATTTTAATGCAATACGCTAAAACATCCAAATGAATGCCAAAAAATGATGAACAAAGTACCGAAAGTTTAAATAAAACCAGGATCCTCCAGGTGCAACAGAAGGACATAAATGGTCCACATCCCAGGCCTGGTGAGTGGGCTCAGGGTCGAGCCTCAGAGCCAGGCTCCGGGCCCGGCCGTCCAATCAGTCCTTCTTCCCACGGAGCTCCTTCCCAGGAACCAGAGGCTCGGGGTCGCTGCAGGCCACAGCAGCAACCCCTTGAAGCGACCTGAAATGTCAGCCCCGGGAGGGTTCCAGGGAGCCCTGCTCCTAGCGCTTAAAACGTACGGTGCCGAGCCACTGTGGTTTTGGTTTCTGGTTTCCAGCCCCTTAGCAACTGATACTTTGCATAATACAATAAAAAATAAATTTCTAGAAAAATGACATACAAAATGTAAGCCAACTTTTTAATTATATTTTATCATATATTATATTATTGCGTTCAGCGGATAATTACTCGTTCAAATGCCTGTCCTGTTCCTAAACGCCTGCTCTCAATCTCTCAGCTTACCTGGTCATTAGCAGCCCGTGACCCAGCTGGTCCTCGGGCCACGTACTGACGACCACAGATCTGGTTCGGGCCCTGCCTGGCCCAGCTTCCCTTACAGAAAGCAGGGGGTTCGAGGTTGGCGGGGGCGGGGGGGGGAGGGGGCGTGTCCTGGGGCTCCGTGGGGGTCGAACGTGTTCCCATCTCTATTCACATGCAAGTCAGAAATCACTGGGTTTTCGTCCCTCGAAAGGCCTGTCAGCAGTTTGTCCCCAGTGATGGAAGCTGCGTCCCGTGTGCCTCACAAGATCAAGGACACGGAGACGGAGGGCTACAGGGAGTCGCCCCTTCCACCCCATCACCTGCACCATCACCTTCCTCTTTCCCAATCCAGATCCTGTTGGCTAACTCCGGAAGCCCTTCCAGGCCGGAGCCCCGATCAGGGGACTCTCTGCCTGCAACCTCGGAGGCGTGGTGTCTCCGCCTCGTCACCCCGCAGTTGGAACAGCTGGGCAGCTTCCCCCGGGCTCAGCCTGCCGGGCCAGGGAGACCCTGAACCTCTCCTTCCCTGAGCAGACGCGAGATGCTCAGCAGCAAGGGTGCCTGGGGCTCCTTTCTAGGGGAGCAGATGCCAGCAAGGGGTCAGAGGTTAATGGGCGTAAGAACACTACCACTGGTAGAACAGCCATCTTTCATTGAGGACTTACGTGAACAGGCAACGAGGCAAATGCCTTTAACAATGATCCAATCTCACCCTTACAACTGTGAGATCGGCATTATTATCAGGCCCATTTTACAGATGAGGAAATAGAGATGTAGGTGACTTGCCCAAAGGCTCAGAGCATGAGTGACAGAGCTGGAATCCTCCCATGTGACCCCCATGTGGGTCTCTTCTCAGAGCAAAGCCGAGTGGAGCCGGCCAGGGGACACCCAGGTGGGAAAGACAATGTGTGCCTCACCAGGGACTCTCTTCTGGTGGCAGCCCCTGTGGTCAGCCCTGGCCCTCTGGTGGCTTCTCTGTCACCGAGGCACCAGTCACCTCAATCCTGCTCCCCTGGGCACCAAAGACCAAGACTTTCCCTTCAGTGGGACTCTCCCAGACATGAGGGAAAGCTGTGTGAGACAAGATGGGAAAGGCACCGTGGCCGAGTGTGAGCCTGGAACGCAGGCAGAGGAACTCGGACTCTGCCCTGTTTCCTGGGGAAGGGAGGGAGGTGTCATTAGGGCTGTGCCCGCGACAGCCGGGAGAGATGGAGCAGGAGATGGCACAGCGGGGGTCCAGGTGTGGAGCCGCAGCCTGAACGGGGGGAGAGTAGGTGGGGATGGGAGGAGAGGATGGAGACCCGGCCATCGCAGGGGAGTGGCAGGTCCTGAGGCTGAGGGACAGACAAGTGACAGTCCCCTCTCCGAGGGCCTCACACAGACCTCTCTACCCCTTCAGCCCTTTCCAGGTTGGTTTCCTAAACACCACGGATATGAACTCACTTTCCAAAACCACACTGTCCAGTTCAAATTGCCTGCTGAGGTGGCAACATTCCACCAGGGCATCCTCCAGCAGGGTGACCGGCTACCCACGCACAAAAGTAGCATGAAGGGCCGACATCAATACCGCGCTGGAGTCCAGAATTGGCCCCGAAGAGCGAGGGCTCAGGGGCAAGGACTGCAGCGAGGAACCCCCTCCAGAGGACCCAGCCAGGAGCAGGAGAGGGCCTGTCCTGTGAGCTGCAGGGGCTGGGGCAGGGCGGCAGCTATGGCCCAGCCGTCCCCTCAGGGCACACACATGGCTTCGCTTTGTAAAACGTGGCTTATATCTTGAGAAAATTACACAAGTCATCATCTAATACGCGGCCTGGGACGGTAAAAATTCAGCCTCCTTTCTGGGACTCAGACTGCCAGACTCAGGCCCCTCGAGGTTTCGTAGCAAGTCTCTTAGGTAAGAATGTGCCAGGTGGAGCCTTACTGGGAAATGATCCGGGTGTCCAAAGGCCTCACACATTCTCAGCCATGTGTGGGAGAAACAGAAAAGCCACGGCCAGGACTCGGCAGAGGGGCCGGGCCCAGCACATCCATGCGGAGCGTTTCCAGATGCGTCATGTGATTCTCACTAAAGGTGGGCTGATTAGCCCATTTTGTTTATTTATTTATTTATTTTAATAGAAAAGACTCTGATTTTTTTCCTTTTAATTTTTTTAATTTATCTATTTTATTTATTGGGTCTTTGTTACTGCGCGCAGGCTTTCTCTAGTTGCAGCAAATGGGGGTTACTCTTCATTGCAATGCGTGGGCTTCTCATTGCAGTGGCTTCTCTTGTTGCAGAGCACGGGCTCTAGGCCCACGGGTTTCAGTAGTTGTGGCACGTGGACTCAGTAGTAGTGGCTCGCGGGCTCTAGAGCACAAGCTCAGTAGTTGTGGCGCACGGGCTTAGTCGCTCCGCGGCATGTGGGGTCTTCCCGGACCAGGGCTCAAACCCGTGTCCCCTGCATTGGCAGGTAGATTCTTAACCACTGCGTCACCAGGGAAGGCCTCGGCCCATTTTAAAGATTAGGAAACTGAGGTCCACAGAGATCAGCAATGGGTGACGCAGAGGTAAAAATCAGAGCCAAGATTGAATTCCAGTTCTTTAAAGGCCTAGAAAATTATTCTCTGCTTTGGAATTGTGTTGTCCACTGCAGACAAAGCACGTTGGCTTTCTCAGAGACCACCTTCTCCTGGGAAGCGTCTCCTTTCAGTTAAAATTGAAATATGAACACCTACACAAGCTCTCACATGGCCCAGGTAGAGGGGAGGTTGGTGTTCTGAGAAGCGCCCCTGAGAATCCACAGCAGAGCAGACACCAGCCACGTGTCCTTCATTTGACTGGGCTCTTCCAAGAGGCTCCTCCTGTTGGCACCATGGAGGGCTTGGGACAGCCTGCCTGCTCCCTCCCCACCGGGACCAGCTCCAATGTCCCCTGTGTTTTCTCTGCTGATGAACCAACGGGAGGCCCTGCTCCACCCCCACCCCATTCGGGGCTAAACAGAAAGACAAGAGGGAATGAGCAAACGTCACCTCTGAGAGCAGGTGCCGACCTGAGGCCCTGGGGACTCTTGGGGGATGTCTACCCAGACCTGAAGAGGGAGGGGCAGTGCCTGGCACGTGGTAGACAAAAACGTGTTATTGATGAGAAAAATGCCAGGCAGTGGGAAAGAAAGCCATTCTCAGGTTCCACGTGAGGTGAGTGCCAAGAAGTCTGAAGGAGTGATTCTGAGTGCAGCAAACAAGATTAATTCGTAAGATAATTCCTAAAACAGAACTGTGCCTTCCAGGACAACAAGGACTTCATGGTAAACTCAGAGACGACCGGGACTTGGAGAGACCTGGATGACCACCTGACCGCCTTCCCCGTCCCCAACTTTTGTGGAGAGGCTGTTAGGAGCCTCTGATCACTCCACAGGTGGGTCCACACTTCCAGATGAGGACGGGAAGGGCTGGCTAAGCCGCAGCTTTGGGTGGGAGAGTGCAGCCGAGATGGGGCTGCTTAAATGCTCCTCCAGAGGAAGGAAAGCAAGGGCGCGAATGAACTCAGATTGTCCCAGAAGATAGCAGAGGTATGCTTCAAGCGCACACCCAGCCTATTATAACCTGCTGATACCAGGTGCAGAGGCTACAGTGATAGTTTAAAAAATAATAATTTCCCAGACTGATCACCGTATTCGCAAAACCCAGCCAGCTGTCCGGGGCACTGTTCCAATGGAGGAAGGAAAAGTCCTACAGGATGTAGGACAATTTTACCCCCCAAGAAACACGCAGGAAATGAAAGAGTCTGAACATTGGGTCTGGCCAAGGTGGGACGGGACTCCAGGGCCCTGCAAATGAGAGCATGGCCTCAGGGGCAGAAGACCTGGAGCTGACGTGGGCTGCCAGGCACTAAGCCTCCATTTCTTCACCTACAGGACTGGGGCAACAGTGCTGCCTTAAACATCGCTTGACTGTGAAGATTCAATTAGATGAGGCATATAAAAGTGTGCTTTGCAATTTGTAAAGTACCTACGAATAAATATATAAGACCTTTAAAATAAGAAATGTATCTCTACCCGCTCTTAAGGCAGCAACTCTCTCAGAGATAACAATGAAAACAAACAAAATGCAACACGCCAGAAGCCCGGCAAAAACACAGACTTTATGTCCTACCAGAATCCAAGGACCTGAATCTAGTTCGCAGTCTCAGCTTGCGATCTGCGTGACCTTGGGCAAGTCATTTTCCTCATTTATAAAACAAGGAAGAAGGAACTGGAAAACCTCCAGGGTCCCTTCTAAGCCAAAAGTTTTATGAATCTGTACTCTGTGCTACCTGCATAAGCTTCTGGGGAAAATGCATCAAGTAGTATTTCCTATGAAATCACCACGAGCGAAGTAACATTGCTTTACACATTTGCTTTGCAATTTCTTTTCTCCTTCTATCCCATATCTATCTGCTGGAGTATTGTCTATCATACACCTAGAGTAGCAAAACGATATAATTAATAAGGTTAAATTAATAGATAGATGCTGACTTTTGTGCCTCACAAAGAGAGAATATACCTTTTTCTCAAATGTATATTGATGGAGCATTTGCAAAAACTTATACTTACTTATCCAAAAAGATAACTCCTCTAAATTACAAAGAGCAGAAATTGTACAAGCCATTCTCCAAACCACAAAATCCAACAAAAGCTAGACTGGAATGCTGGAAGCCTGAAAACCAAAAGTAGGTAGATAGATAGATAGATAGACAGACAGCCCATCTGAAAACTAAAATAGTTTTCCTTTTGGGTTCAGAAAATGAATTATAAATACAACAGAAAATTAGAACATGACTTGTCAAAACTTATACCATCAAAGCTGTGTTTGGAGGTAAATTCATAATATAAAGATGCCTTCATTATTAAAATAAAACAACAGTTTCCACTTCTGGGATGACTGAGAGAGTAACTCCATGGAACCAGCAAAGCTGACAAAAACTATTAAAAAAAAAAAAAAGAACAACCATTTAAAGTCTCTGGGAACTGTCCTAAGGGCATATGACAAACAAAGAAACATCTACTCAACAAAATCTACTAAAACTCAGTAAGAACAGCAAGAGTCTGTGGCATTTCAGCCACAAGCTGCTCTCTCCCTCCACGTGGGTGTGGCCAAGAAGTCGGGGCTCCCTCACCCTTCAAATCCTAATAAAGGCTTACATGTCTCACCAGGAGGGACAGGCCACCAGCATTTCTCATTCCCCCCAACTCCAAGTCGGGAAGGCTAAATTCCTGGTGAGTGTGACTGAGAGGTCGGGACAGCCTTCCTCCCGGCCACTCTCACGGGACAGAGGCTCTACCCCAGGCCAGGCAGGCCCAGAGGACTGGGCCCCCAACCACTGGACCACAGCTTGCTCATGGGGCACAGTTTCCAAGAAGAGGCAAGCTGAGGAGGCCAGGGGCACCCAGAACTAGAGCTCAGAGGGTTTGCACAGGGGGGATTCAATCCATGAGAAAAGAAAGCTCTCTGAAGTGCTCCCAAAGGAAATGACTTTATTTAAAACAGAATGTGAGGAAGTTCATGCCTAAGGGCACTCTTGAAAACAACAGCCTCTCTTAATTAAGAACAATAAGCCAAACCCAAGGTAGATAGTTCACCAGAGAGAACCGGGAAAGAGACAGCCAGGAGCCCATGCTACTCTCTCACCTCGTCCCAGCTTCCCCTTCCCCACCCTCCCTTTCCTCAAGTCCATTCTCTACATCTGCGTCTTTATTCCTGTCCTGCCCCTAGGTTCATCAGAACCTGTGTGTGTGTGTGTGTGTGTGTGTGTGTGTGTGTGTGTGTGTGTGTGTGTGTGTGTGTGTGTGTGTGTGTGTGTGTGTGTGTGTGTGTGTGTGTGTGTGTGTGTGTGTGTGTGTGTGTTAGCATACGGTATTTGTTTTTCTCTTTCTGACTTACTTCACTCTGTATGACAGACTCTAGGTCCATCCACCTCACTACAAATAACTCAATTTCGTTTCTTTTTACGGCTGAGTAATATTCCATTGTATACATGTAAGGCTCTAAAATTGATTGTGGTGGTGGGTGCACAATTCGGGGAATATACTAAAAACCATTGAGCTGTGCACTTTATTTTTTTATTTTTAAAAACATTTTACTGGCCTATAGTCGACTTACAATGTTGTGTTCGTTTCCGATGTGCAGCAAAGTGATTCAATTATACATATACATATATTCGTTCTTTTTCAGATTCTTTTCCCATTTAGGCTAATACAGAATACTGAGTAGAGTTCCCTGTGTTAGAGCTGTGCACTTTAAATGGATGAACTATATGATAGGTGAATTGCATCTCAACAAAATTGTTAATAAAAAAGGAATACAAAAAGTGAATGACCTCCATATTCATCGCAGTATTATTTCAAAGAATCCAGTCTCAAGAAAGAAAATAATGCAATAAAAACAAAACTAAAATAAATAAATAAATAAATAAATAAAAAACCAAAACTAAATGACTTGGACAATTGAAAAGATGACGGAATTAATTTTAAAAATTAATTTTTGGACATCTTGCCACTCCTGTTTCTCTTTAAAACAGTCCGGATTTCTACGAAATGGTTTCAAGTGCTCCCTGAAAAACCCTCATTGCTAAAAACCTTCTCTTATTTGACTCTGACTTTGAATGGAAAAGAATTTCCACTGGATGCTCCCAGGAGAGCAACTGTTCCCTCAGCTGTATCTTCTTCCTCTGAGTAATTCCCTATCAAGTGCCCCACAGGTGGGGCTGCCCATCCTGGGTTTTGCAGTTCCACCATCAATATGGGCCACACCCAGATGTGATACAAGTGCAGCTTCCCAGACAGCCTGGGAGAAGCCAGTACTCAGCTCCAAAGGCTTCTGGTCAGATCCCGGCCCTGGAAAAGAACCTCATTTTCCCAAAGATCCTTTGGACTAGGTCACCGCCCATCACAGTGTGATCAGAGGGATGTGAAACTACCTGCCTGAAGAAGAAATTCTCTCATTCAGGAACCTCAGGTCCATTAGATTCTGTCACTTACTAGGCAGGTCATCTGGCCTCTCTGACCCTCAGTCTCCTCATCTGTGCAATGGGTGTACTATTGTAAGGATTAAGTAAAATATTGTGAGAGTGCTTGGGACCTACTTCCTTTCTTCCTCAACTGTGGGCCAGGGGCTCACACCACTCTCCTGTCCTATCCTTCGGCTGCCTTTGCTCCTGTTGGGGAGGAAGAAATTTTTCTCTACCCTTCTAGGTTCTTCTGGCAGGTCTAAGAAATAAATTGACATGAGAAAGATTAATAGGAGAAAATCAAACAAAAGTTTAATAACGTATATACATGGGAGAGACCCAGGAAAACTGAATAACTCACCAAAATGGCCAAAGTCCTCACTTTAAATGTCACCTTCAGCTAAAGACAGCAGAGGATGTTGGGAGTAGTGGCTTGGGACTTCGAAGGGGCGAAAGGCAATTCACCTGGAGATGGAAAAGCACGTGTTTAGTAAATAAATGTTTGCTGGGGCCCTGCAGAGACAATGGGACACAGAGTAGACTCTGATCTCTAAGTGTTCCCCTACCACACCTAGCTTGTATTCTCTGCAGACGTCTGGTGATAGCTCTATTCCTGTAATAGGCCCTCCATCTAAATTTTTCAGGCGATTAGGGGGGTAGTTCAAAGTTTCTTCCTGAGTCTTTTGGGCCTTGATAATTTTCAGCGTGAAATAATCTACATGCCAGAGACATTTTAGGGTGACAAATTTTGTTTCCTACACTCCAGACTCGATCCCATGCTTAGAGGTGGCCTGGGTTCCAAGGAACCCCAGGGTCTCCAATTAAAGGCTGCTTAGTCTGACAAACTTAAATTCAACCAAAGGTGAGTGACCCAGGAAGTAACAACCACATCCAGTGAAATGGATAGGGACCATCGGGGCCCCTGCCCCTTCTGTCTGCTGTCTGGGTTATGGAACCGAACTTAGTAGCCACAGCAGGGCTGGTGAGAGGTGACGGATGCCAGGCGCTGGATACCCTTGACTAAATCCGATACCCACTGGTGTTTATAAACCCAGCTTCTGGAGATCTTCTCTGAAAGCCAAAACTCTTGGTCGGGTTGGAGGAAAATAATCCAATGTCCAACCCGAGACACAGCAACAGTGCCGTCATCGCTCCCCACATGAACCTGCTTCACCCAGCAGGGCGCTAGCACAGCGGACCGTTTAGCTGCCACCACCGGTTCTCTCTGGATGAGCAACAGAGCACAGAGATCTCCCGAGAGCCCACCCAGAAATGTTGCCCTGGCAAAGCCCCTGCTGCCTGGGGAGAACGTGGGGAGCGGGGAGGACTTGGGAGTCAAGGTGAAATCTTAGAGCAGGGGGACACTCAGGCCACATCTCCTGCTGCTGATGGCAGGTGGACATGGTGCCCTCAGACCAGGCCACCGGACAAGGTCTAAGACAGCCGCCCTCCCGGGGAGGTCCGGGCCCCATTAGAGGTGCAGCAGTCCTGCAGTTAGCCTGATTTTTCTCTCTACACAGCTGTGAAAGGACAGTTTTTCAGGCCCCCAGCAAAGCCTGGCACCTCTGCAGAGCCAGGGGCAGAGAAGGGGACTCTGGTGCAAGAGTATTGCTGGGGAGGCTGAGGTCCCAGCAGGATGGGAGACCTTCAGCCTTCTGAGGCCTCTGATGCTCTGCTCTGCGGCCTGGTCACTGGGGGCTCTTCCCTCCTCTGACTCTGTCATGGATTGAATCATGTCCCCCCAAAAGATATGGTGAAGTCCCAACCCTTGGTACTTGGAGGTGACCTTATTCGGAAATAGGGTCTTTGCAGATGGTTCTAGTGAAGTTAAGATGAGCACCGGGGTAGGCCCTTCATCCAATATGATTGGTGTCCTTATAAGAGGATCAGATCGAACACAGAGACACACAGGGAGAATGCCACGTGACGATGGAGATTGAAGCTGCAGGGAGAAGGCAAGGAAGGATCCTATCCAGAGTCTCGAGGGAGCACAGCCCCGCTGAATCCTAGCCTCTAGGACTCAACACAACTCTCTCACTGGGCTCCAGCATGAACCGCCAAGTCAAGAGACTTCTAGTTATTTCTACTTTTTCAACAGCGGGAAGAAAACAACTTGGATCTGAAAAGCAGAGGGAGAATTAAGAAACTAAGAGACTGGATTGCTCTTGCCTTAAGCCACCCAGCACACAGGGCTTTGCTGCAGCTAACACGGGCCCCAAATTCTGAGGCCTAATCCCACCCACCACTTCTATCCACCTCCCACAGGGACACAGGGACGGTGGGGGCGTCTGAGAATCCGCGCTGGAGAAGGAAGTCAGCTGGGGGTGAGGGAGGTGGTCCAGGGGTGTGCAGGACAGGAGAGGGTGGGCACGATGGAGAAAGACAAGGGGGTGCTGTCTCCTGGCAGAGCGGGGCCCCAGAGAGTGGAATCAGGTAAACAGAGGAAGCCTCAGATCCTTTCCAGCTGTGGACTCCGAAATGGCTGGGCCTAGGATCGAATCGTCTCCCCTCTGCTTTTTTGAAACCCTGGAGTTCCTGCCAACAGAACAAAAAGAAAACCCCAAACACACCTATTTCCCATCTCAACATATATTTGATAACCCCAGTGTCCTGCCTTTCCCCAGACTATAAATGACTGCCTCCCCCCAACCCCCAGCCAAGCTCACTCCGGGTTCCACACGACTCTCTCACTGCATCCAGCCTGAACCTCCAAGCCAGGAGAATTCCAGTTACTTCTACTTTTCCAGCAATGGGAGGGGAAAAAACAACTTGGATCTGAAGAGCAGAGGGAGAATTAAGAAAGCGCCTCAGCTCCAGGCATTTTTTTTAAACCGCTAACTGGGCAATGAATAATTTATAGCCAAGAATGTTTGTAGGGGGATAAAACTGTTGACAAGTCAAGAAAGCCTCTTAGCAGCCTAACGGAGCAATCCATCTTCAAGAAGCACGTTTCAAATGCATAGTGTGTGAAGATGCTGGTTGAGGTTGTTTCCTTTCTCCTCTTTTTTTTTTTCCTTTTTTTATCTATATGGAAATCAGTGGGTGCTGAAATATATTTCACTTCAGCATGAACTGGGGCTGAATGATATCTCAGGCAAGAATTAAATCATCGCTTCATACTGCAAGAAATGAACACCAAGCCAGGCAGAGACCCTCGGCGCCCGCAGGGGAGGAGAGCAGGGACTTCTGGGGAGCTGAACAGAGGCATTGGTATTCCATGCAGGACAGCATGCAAAGCCCAGGCTCAGACTCACCGGAGCAAGGGGGTGATGGATCCGGGAGTATGTTCCTCGGGGAGGGCCCCAAGCAAAGTGGTGGTGATTACACAGCTGAGACCGCCTCATCTTTGAAGAGCTGGCATCCTCCCCAAGTCCTCCTAGATCTGGGCATCAGGAGGGCACTGTGAGGACTTTGTGACATCGGTGGCTGGACCGAAGACAGTACGCCAAGGATCCTGACAGCTACAGGGTCAGTCTTGTATCAAGCACCTACCATGTTCCAGGGCCAAGCTCCCTTCTGGAGATCCTGTTGCTCAGTCCTCATGTTGGCTCTCTGGTTGGTGCTAACTGGGCCGTTGCATCCCTGCATGCCCCCCCTCTGCTCCAGCAGGGCAACTTGGGAGCCAGAGCTCCTGGAGGACTTGTAACATTGCTAAACATCACACAGGTACAGGAGGATAGAACCTGGCCTTGAACCTATGTCTCACCCACATACTTATTCATCTCCTATGGTCTTATGGAGGCTGACTTGGTTTTCCAGAAATCGGCAGGTATTAGGATGCCCCCCCCATATTCTCAGCCCCTCAATGCTCCCCCTACCTGCTTTGGGCCCCTGACTGACCAAGGTTCGAGTGGTTCAGTAGGCTGAGACCCAAGTCTAGACCACAGCCAAGCAGCTCCCCTGGGGACAGGACAGGTGAGGTTGGCACCATTCCTCATAACTGTATTAATAATCTATTGCTGTGTAACAAATGACCCCACGCTCAGCAGCTCTAAAACAACAAGCATTTTCTATCTCATGGTTTCTGTGCACTTGGATCCCAAGGGCAGCTTGTCTGAGTCCTCTTGTTCAGGGCCTCTCACAGGGCTGGAACCGAGGCGTCTGCTGGGGCTGCAGTCATTTCAAGGTTCAACTCTCAGCTCACCGACATGGCTGCTGCCAAGGTTCCATTTATCACAAGGTGTTGGATTCGTGGCCTCGGTTCCTCACTGGCTGTTGGCTGGAGACATCTCTCGGTTCTTGGCTATGTGGACCCCTCCATAGGACAGCTCACAACATGGCAGCTGGCTTCCCTCAGAACCAGCAAGAGAGCAAGTGTCACCCATAATGGAAGCCAGAGACTTTTGTAACGTAATCTCCAAGTGACACCCCATCAGATGTGCCTTATTCTTTCATTAGAAGCAAGTCACCATGTCCAGTCCATACTAAAGCAGAGGGCATTACATGATGGCATGAATGACCGGGAGGCTGGGATCGTTGGCAGCCGTCTTGGAAGCCGCCTACCACAATAACCAGCTGTATTTGTTATCTAGTGCCGCATAACAAATTAGCCCGAAGCTTCATGGGTTAAAACAGCAGTAATTATTTATCACCTCTCACAGGCTCTGTGGTCAGGAATTCAGAAGCAGCTTGGCTGGACAGTCCTGTCTAGAGGTCTCTCATAGGACTGCAGGCAGATGTCAGCCAGGGCTACAGTCTTCTAAAGGCATGGCTGGGGCTGGAAGGTCCACTTCCAAGCAGCCCACTCACATGGCTGGCAAGTTGACGCTGCCTGCTGCTGGTGGGAGTCCTCAGTTCCTGAATGTCCTCACAGGGACACAGGGCTGCCTGAATGTCCTCACAGCATGGTGGCTGCCTTCCCAGGGCCTGCAATCCAAGAGATCAAGGCAGAAGCTACAGTGCTTTTATGACCCAGCCTCAGTGTTCAGTCACACACAGTCACTTCAGCAGTGTTCTAGTAGTCACACAGGTCAGCCCTGTTCAATGACAAAGGGGGCCACGCAAAGGCTTGACTACCTGGAGACGAGGGTCACTGGAGGCCATCTCATAAGTCAACTACCACATCAACAGGGCAAGCCCACCACAGGGTGGAATCATAGTGCTGCAGCCAGGCAAAGCCCAGGCATATCATACTCTCTGTAGTTTTCCTGAATGTGACTGGCTCTCTTGGGCCCACGTCTTTGTGATCTTCCCTCTACTTGTCATTCTTTCTCCCACAGCGAGCTCCTACTTAACCTACAAAGCCCAATTCAAATGTTACCTCCTCCATGAAGTCTTCTCTATTCCTCACACTACTCCCCTGACCTACCCCACCCACAGCATGGCTGTCTCCCCCTCTGTGGGTCCCTATGCAGCTTTTTAAATGCCTTTATTGTCAGCCCATATCTCAGCATCTGTCTGCTTACCCCATGTGCCTGGGATTCCAGGGACCACATACCTTCACCTGTGGATCCTGAGCAACTGGCCAGCCCACCCACAGTGGGCACTCAGTCACTGTAAGATGGAGCCAATTAAATGACTTGCCACAGCTGCAGCTGGTCAGCTCCAGAGCTGCGCTGAGGCCAGAGGCAGGTCTCCTGCCTCCTCGGCCCTTTCCCACAGATAGTGGTGGGGCGCTTTAAACACATGTCCTGGGGTGAGCACCTCCCTCGAGCCCTCCCTCAGGCCCCGCCCTCCCCCAGGGCCCCTGGTGGGGACCACCCTGGGCTGCCATCCCAGCTCCAGGAAGTGGACACTCCACCCTATTGGCTCTTCATCCAGAGCCAGTACACGCCACCTGATCCCCACCTGCCTCGCTCCCTCCTGCAGGGTCCATGGTAAACCTTGCCCCCAATCCTCCACCAAAGCTTAGCACAGGCTCTGACCCAGTGGAAGGTCCTCACGGGGTGGGGGCAGAGGGCAGGCAAGGAGTCCAAGACGGGGCTGAATGTGATCGATGAGCAAGTTTCAAACCAGAGGCCTTCCTGCTGCCCTGTGGGAAGAACTGCCTTCCTGCTTCCGGGAGGATTCGACCTATTAAATGCACAGATGCTCAGAGAGGTGCTCTGCACCTAGAGACGCGTTGGTCACCTGAGCAGCTCTGTAACCAGGCCAGGGCAGTAGGCTTCCTCCCCTTCTTCACCTGATGGAGAGGAAGACTTTCAGCTCAACAACACAGCACGGTTAGCCTGGAGGACCCATCCATGTGGGCTCGTCTGGACGGTGCTCCCCCCAAAGAACAAGGGTGTCCCGGCCTGGGACACAGAGTAGCCCAAGGGGGAGGCAAGACAGAGCCAGAAGGGTGCGGAGAAAAGGGAACACTCTTGCACTGCTGGTGGGAATGTGAATTGGTACAACCACTATGGAGAACAGTATGGAGGTTCCTTAAAAAACTACAAATTGAACTACCATATGACCCAGCAATCCCACTACTGGGCATATACCCTGAGAAAACCATAATTCAAAAAGAGTCATGTACCAGAATGTTCATTGCAGCTCTATTTACAATAGCCAGGACATGGAAGCAACCTAAATGTCCATCAACGATGAATGGATAAAGAAGATGTGGCACATATATACAATGGAATATTACTCAGCCATAAAAAGAAACGAAATTGAGTTATTTGTAGTGAGGTGGATGGACCTACAGTCTGTCATACAGAGTGAAGTAAGTCAGAAAGAGAAAGACAAATACCGTATGCTAACACATATATATGGAATCTAAGGAAAAAAAAAAGTCATGAAGAACCCAGGGGTAAGACGGGAATAAAGACACAGACCTACTAGAGAATGGACTTGAGGATATGGGGAGGGGGAAGGGTAAGCTGGGACGAAGTGAGAGAGTGGCATGGACATATATACACTACCAAATGTAAGGTAGATAGCTAGTGGGAAGCAGCCGCGTAGCACAGGGAGATCAGCTCGGTGCTTTGTGACCACCTAGAGGGGTGGGCTAGGGAGGGTGGGAGGGAGGGAGACGTGAGGGGGAAGGGATATGGGAACATATGTGTGTGTGTGACTGATTCACTTTGTTATGAAGCAGAAACTAACACACCATTGTAAAGCAATTATACTCCAATAAACATGTTAAAAAAAAAAAAAGACAGAGCCAGAACAGGGTGGGGGAGGAGCTGGGGGGCAGACAGGAAAAGAGGGCTGGGGCTGGACCAAAAGGACCCCCAAAGGCAGCCCCCTCTACAGTCAGCAAGCAACCTTGGGCTCAAGTGTTTTTCCATCACTGGCCCCTTCATGGATTCTGCCTGTGCTCCAGCTCTCCAGGACACCTGGCAGGGTCATGTGATTTGGGGCCCCCAGAGGTTTGGGATTCTGTAGATCTGGGGGAATGGCATTTTGTTTTAATATCTCACTACTCACTTGGATATAAACCAGGTTTAAAAGGCCCTACTCTGAAGGCAAAACCACTAACCCCAATTTTCTGATACAATCCCCATTTCACAGAACTTAGCAATGAAGGTAATTTATACAAAAATGGAAATCATCCTGTTTTTCTACCTATTAGGTCCTTGATGCAAATTAATTTACATATTTAAAAATCTGTTGACGAATCTGGTGATCCAGTTTGAGGTCTTGCAACGTTCTGCCACTCTATGCCAAGGGTTTCTTGGTTGTTAAAAAAGAAGGTGGGGAAGGTCAGCTTCAGAAGGGTTTCCAGAATGAACCCTTATAACGGCTTCTTCCAAAATGGGTTTACACTGATCCCACTCCCTCATTTCCTCTCATTCCACTTCATGTATAATGGCTTCAGAGTCTACAGAACAAGCTAGAGAATTAGGCCTGAATATTTGATCTCCCTGGACTGAAGGGCCACGTCTGGAGTCCGTGCTGGTCTTGGTCATGTTTCCAGATCTATTACAGTCCCCTCTTCTAGACCAGCCTCTGTGTGACAGCAATGGTGGGTCTAGGCTTCCTTACAGTTATGCATCTCTCGTTTGGACCAGTGCCTGGCACACAGAAGGTGCCCAAGAGTATGTCCCCTCGTGACCTCTGTCAGGGCTCCCTGGATGCCAGCTGCCCATCTACCGTGTGACAGGGCAATGCCTCACCCCTGACAACACGTGAAGCCCTCAGAGGAAGGGGCCAGTCACAGCCCTCCCCAGACGGTGAGCCCTGGGAGCTGGCTTGTGTCCCCTCTGTGCAGCACCCCCTGCCCCTGAGGCCCACCTCAGGGGGCTTCAGAGGTGGCTCAGAGCACAAACACCCCACACCATCATTCCCTCCAAATCCCCGGGTGACAGATACCGCCCAGATAGCAAACGTTGTGCAGCCAAAGACATCATGACCAGCTACGTATCGTTTCTCAAGGTGGCCCCTGGGAGGAGCGCTCCATCCCTGCCTCTGGACCACAGGCCTCCCCCATGGGTTGGGGGCCATCAGATTCTGCAGGGGGCTCATCTTCACGGTCATGGCCTAGGGCTGTCCCTGAAAGGTCCAGAAAGGAAAGGGCAACCTTGGCAAAAGGGAAAAGCAGGGCAGATCCTCACAGAAGGCATGTCCTTGACCCTCATCTGACCTTCATCCAAGCAGCCAACCTCAACGCACAGTCCAAGAGAAACCAGGACCTCAGTCGGTCCTGCTGGCCTTGCAGACATTGACCGCGGACCACCCAGCCACACACCTCCGTCCCATCCCAGGAGGGGCCCAGCCTGTCTGCCTGCCTGTGTCTGCGCCAGAAGCCTCCGGCCCCCTCCAACTGGACCCTTTGCTTCTTAAGATACACTCCGTGTAAGAAGCTTCTACTTTACTGAAGACCACTTGCCATGGTCAGGGGTGCCAGTCACAGAGAGCGCGTGGCACAGACCCGAGGACGGGCGCCGCCGTCTTACCTCCAGCAGCCGCCGGGGGCGCACATCTCCCCAACCCCCCAGAGCCTCCCCCGTTTAACGTTCTCCCGGGAGTTCATCAAACGAAAACCCTGGTTCTGAGGTGGAAAAGCCTCTTAGGAGGCTAATAGCGAATGGATAGAGCAGTAACTGTAATGATTTAATTCCTCAAGGATGGCTAAACAGGCTGCTGTTTACCAAAGCCTCAGTGGGTAATTACTAACGGATAATTACGAAAAGCTGCCAGATTACAGCTGCCCCAGAAAGGGCCGCAGCCCCAACCCGCTCAAGGCGCTTTCTGGGAAGGACCCAGGCAAGAATCTCCACTGCCCTCTCTTCTCGCTCCTTCCCTGGCTCTACCATCACTGGAAAGCTCCCCTGGGTGATTATCTCCCCAGAGACACACACAATGCCTTTAACCCGGCTCCGCAAGCAGCCTGTTTCCCTGTCCCTCTCCGGTTAGAAGACAGAGGACAGCGGTACATTTGCTCTAGGAGCACAGCTCTGGGACAAGCTTTGATGGAGGGGCTCAGGGGGTCCCCTGCGGCTCAAGCCCTCCCTGGCTGTCTGGGAAGGTGGAGGGCACGCTGAGGTTGGCCCTTAGGGACCACTGGCCACCTGACCAGGAAGTTGGTCCCAGAGCCCAAGAAAAGAAAGGAAGAAAGTGTGTAACCCATATACAGAGTGGGCCTCCTGGGGCCTCCCCTGCTCTCACCCCCAGAGGTCACTACATCTCCCATCCTGTGTTCCTTCCCCAACTCCAAACACACCTCCACCATCCCTCCAAACCCCCTCAGCCACAGGCGCTCCCAGCCCCAGCAGGACAACAGCCCACAAATTATGTCATGACCAGCTATGGTTCCTCGAGCTTGTCCCTGGGAGGAGCTCCCAGCCTTACCAAGGGTGTTCGGACCAGAGGCCTCACCTGCCTGTCCCTCGGGTCACCGGGCCCATCAGATTCTGCAACGCGCTCATGTTCACGGTCATTCTTGGGGCTGTCCAGGGAAAGAAGATGTTCTCTGTTGTCATGATCATTGGTCATGGTCACCTTCAAGGTCATGGTTTGGGGTTTTTCCTGGCCTGGGACTAGGTCCTACCTGCAAGTAAAGATATTCTCTGTGGTCATGGCCATTGGTCATGGTCATCTTCAAGGTCATGGCTAGAGGCTGTTCTTGTCCTGGGTGAAGATGTTCTTTATGGTTATCCAGTCCAGGCCAACAGCTCCATTCTTGCATGTCCTGTAATACCCATTCAAGTGGTCCTTCAGCTGCAGGAACAGGGAGCTCCCTATGCCCAAGTCCACCCATCCTGTGGCAGGCAGTTTCAGGAGGAGGTTTCCCCTACACCAGGCCAAAAGTGGACCCTTGACCTTTGGAACTAATCCAACAGCCTCAGGGAGCTCAGAACAGTCTTTGCTTTTTCTCTAACAAGACTTCAAACATCAGAGATGCTTCTTCTGTCCCACACAAAGTCTCCTTCATTCCAGGCAGAATGTATGACGCTTTGGCCATTTCTCCAATGCCAGGGGTCCAGGTGCCCTTGCCACCAGGGTCACGCACCATGAACAGACACTATCTTGCTCTGTCCTTCTGTGGCATGGTGCCCAAAATGAGCTGATGGGATCCAACGTGGCCCAGCCACGCACAGAGCTGCAGGAGCACCCCTCCCCCCACCCAGGCCCTGCCCAGCTGGCTCCTCCCCCCACGGGCTTCTGTCCCGCTTATGACAATGAGGGCGCTGGCTCTCCCAGGGAGCGTTTCAGATGCTGGGGACTGAAGCCTACTCAAATCAGCTCACAAAAAGTGGACTTTAGCCAGAAGTCTGAAAATATGTCAAGGAACTGAGGGCAGAAAGTGCAGGTATGGAAAATGGTGACCCGATGCTGGCTGGGACAACTCAATGGCCTTCTCCAGCCCTGCCCCAGCCCGGCCCGGGGCTGCGCGGTTTCTCCCCGCTCCTCTCTGATCATCGGATTCTTCATTCTTCCCTCTCCTCCAGAACCCTTTTCTCTGCACCTGCTCAAACCCTCAAACATGGCCGCCCTAGCTCCAGGGCCACCATCCAACTGATGAATGTCTCCGGTCCCAGTCCAAAATTCTGGGGGGGAACGAAGCTGATGAGCTCATCTTGCCGAAAGACTGGATCTCCTTGGATCAAGTCTCCTCTCTGGTCCAATCAGCTGTGGCCCAGGAGGGGTGAGTGCCAGTGTTCAAACATGGGGCTAACCCAGGGGGAGGGCGTGGGAGCAGAGCTGCCCCTGCCCAGGGATGAGCTATCTATGCTGCTGTGCTA
Source organism: Lagenorhynchus albirostris (assembly GCF_949774975.1). Taxonomy (NCBI): domain Eukaryota; kingdom Metazoa; phylum Chordata; class Mammalia; order Artiodactyla; family Delphinidae; genus Lagenorhynchus; species Lagenorhynchus albirostris. The sequence continues at coordinate 76,401,638 of NC_083110.1, forward strand.
GTCCTTCCACGCCTCCAGCCCCGCCCCCACTCACAACGGGACCTGATACAGGGCTCGTCCCCTTAGTCCTGAATCTTTTCCTTTTCTAAGATTGTCCGTCTCAGCCAGTGGGGTCATTGTCTAATCCTAATTCTGGCTTCTAATATAGATGCTGTCCACCCTCATGCTGTTCAAAATCTGACGCCTGTGTCTCGTGGGTCCCCATATGAGCTGCTAACCACCGGCCTAACCCAAGCTGGATGGGCATTGCTGGGGCAACCTTGGGTTCTGGCCTAGGGCTCTGGTGGCTGGAATCCAACCAACTGGATTGTGGGCAAAGTTCCTGTCTCTGCTGTCCCCACCCTGGCCTTGTCCCTCCTGCCACAGGCCTGCCCTCCGATAATCACACTGCCCCATACCCCTGACTGAGTCCCAGCCCCAGCCCGTCAGGGGTCCCCAGGGGGCAGCTCCGATCCCAGCCCCACCCATTCCGAAGACCTGGAGGCCTCAGAGCCTCTCTGTGGGATCCTACTGGATGGCAGAATGAGCACACATTTCCACTTGAAGTGTTTTGACACAAAGCACTGCTGAGCAGGCAGCCTGGGCTCCTCCATTCAGAAGGCGGCCCTGCGTGACAGGCTGAGAATGAGGAGAACTTCAGCGCTAGGGACCCCTCATCCGGGTGCTGGGCAGTCACAGGGACATGCGGAGAATTCACCAGACTCTGAGGACACGCTTCTCTGCCACTCACCTCCCCAAAGGCAGGGAGCACCTCACAAATGCACATCCCAGATACACCAAACAGGCAGAAAGAGCCTCCCGCTAACCTGGGCAGCCCCCAGATTTTCAGAGCCATCTCAGCAGGCTTGGTGGGGCTCGTTTTCAGGATTTCCATGAACATTTTCATGACCACGTGAAAAAAAATTGCATTACTAATTCAGTTTCTACGGAAAAAAAATTCCAACTTGCTTTTCTAACTTAAGGTTTTTCAGGAAGACAGATAAGACTTCCTGAATCTGGAGGCAGTGGGTAAGTCATTACTCAGACCATGCTTAGGAATGTTCTGGTGGTACAGCCGGCTTCCTGCTCAGGAAGAGGGATAGTGGGGATCCAGGCCCCTCTGACCACATTTTCCAAAACTGGCCCTTTTACAGCTCTTTCTTCCAAGCTAGTATGCTGTGATGATGGCCATTAGACGATAGTAAATGGCCAGTAGGGGAAGTTGGAGGGAAGCAAGATCGCGGGACGGGGAGGGTCGGGCTCACTCCATTCTCCTCTCCCCCAGCCCAAAACTATCTACCTCGTCACGCCCTGGAGACAGGTGGCACGTGGCAGGCACGCCTGGGTCCACCTCTGACCCTGCTGCGCCTTGGGGACAGGTGTCACTCCCACTGCCCTGGCCCCGACAGTGCCCGCCCCAAGCCTGTGTCATGCATGGCCGAGCACACAGCCAGGAGGGTGGGGTTACCCCCAGGGGCAAACCTCAGGCATCGGGCGAGGAGCCAGCAGGTGGCTTGGCCCTGCATCATCTTTCCTGTGGACAGTCCGCCCCCAGCCTGCAGGTCCCCGTGGAATCGGGCATCATGGCCCCAGCCGTGCCCTCCACTACCCAGGGTTAGCTTTTCCCCTTTTCTGTTCTACTCCCTGCACCCCCCTGCCCCATCCGGCTTCCAGGAATCAGCTCCCAGCAAGCTTATCGGCCCCCAAATCCTCATCTCGGTCTCTCATGCCAGGAACCCAAACTAAAACACTGTCCCTCTCCCCGCCCCCAGGGGTCCACACGAGGTCTGGTGTGGAATCGACCCCTCACCCCCCATAAACATGCGCAGGATGAACTAAGGAAGCACCTGTTTTGTGCTTGGCGACATGAAGTTCCCTCCGGGACAGTCACACCAGGAAACTGTTACATAAACTGGGTTTCCTGATGCCCTGGCCCCGCCCTGCCCATCCTCAGCTGTATCCCAGCCAAGCACAGTCGCCCTCAGCGGCCACCGTGGTGCTGTCCGCGGGCCCAGCGGGGAGACTCAAGGCCAAAGCCGGCCCTTGTCTCTGGGCCCACAGAGCTCTCGTTACCGAGGCCGCCACCCAGACAGGCTCATTCCTGCCTCGCCGGCCCACGAATGGCTCCATGGGGAATGTCGGGGCCATAACTGCTTTCTGCCCAGTGTCTGTCTCGGGTTCAGACACAACTCTCCCGGGGGGTGGCGAAGGACACGTTCACACAGGTCCACATCAGAGGCCTGGACACAGACGGAGGCAACACCCAACCCCCAGTCACCCTCCCAAATGCCTTCCAGAAGAGTCCATTGAAATGAAAGAGCAGGCCTCTCTGGGGACCAGGCAAATTAGAACACAGGAAGCAGAAAGACTGCACAGGAGAAGGGATCCTGCCCAGGGGTCCTAAGCCCAGAGTCTGCCTGCTGGCTCTGCCGGACAATTCCCCTCCCTCTCCAGGCCTCAGTCTGTCTGAGGAAGAAATGAGGGGCTTGACCTCACCTCCACCCAGAGGCTAGCCCAGCTCTGACCATTGTTCCCTGAACCGTGACCCCAGAGCACCAGGTCTGGGAGGTGGAGGTGGATGCTCCCTGGAAAACGTGTTCATTGGTCCAGTATCCTTGGGGGGCCCTGCACACAGGAGCCCCCTCTTAGAGACTGTCGTGGCACCACTAAAGGTCCTGAGAAGGCCTGCAGCCCAGAGTCCATTAACGTGTGGAGCCCAGAGTTTTCCTAATTCATGTGACCACAAAAAGGCTTTTCTCCAAAGACTCCTACTACTTCTAACACGCATACTGAGAGCTGATGACCCAGGCGCTTGACACTGTTACCAAGGTTCTTCTGAGGATTCTGTCTCCTTGGGATGTAGGGTCAGATGAATCCGCTCTGATAACAAAGGTCCTGGCGTAGAAAGACAGGTGTCTCCAGATGTGCGTCCAGAACAATAGTCTAAGGAACAAAGAAAGGAAACACCTGAAACCTTGAAGGGTTGCTCGTTCCCGTTTGTGATTGAGGGTGCCCAGAGGCGGGGGCAACGGGCATCTCCACCTGGCTGGCCCTCAGCCAGCAGTTCCCTTCTCCCGCCAGCCTCAGTGTGTCCAAAGGTGGAATCGGGGGCTTGGGAAGACTGCCCCAGGCGCCAGCCGAGCTCTGACAATTGCTTCCCCAACCATGACCTCTGGGGGAGAGAGACAGACGTGCTGAATCCACACATCCAGCGCGAATCTTAGCTTTCTGGCCCCAAACCTGCCCCTCCTTGGGGGCCCCATCTCGCCGCCATCTCCCCAGTTGCCCCAGACAGAAATAAAATGTCACCCTCCTCCCCAACCCGCCCACCACATTGCCACGCCCAGTCTCCAACGCCTAGTAATGCCACCTGGTAAACAGCCCTCAAACCCTTCCTCTCATCTCCATCCCCTCCATCATTCAACAGCAAATATTTACAGAGCACACCCCACGTGTGAGGTCACCACCTTAATTCTGCCCGACGTCCCCTGTACAGAGCGTCACAAGAGCCTCCACAGGCTCTTTCCAAATGCTGCCCCCAGAGCCTCTTTCCAAATGCAGACCTCAGCGGTCCCATGGCCCTCTGGGTCCCATCCAAACTCCTCAGCCTCACGTGGTCTGAGCACAGCTGCCTGCCTTTCCTGCTCCTCCGACACTCACCCTTTCCTTGATGCTAAGATGCTGACAACCGCATCCATTGCAAGGCGCTCCGGAGAGGACCAGCTAAGGTAATGCTCACAAAACACAGAACCAGTATCACAGCGTGAAGGGAAGCATGCAGGATAGCACGCTTCTGTTTACAGAAAGAGAGTCTGGCATTCAGTCCCCCCACCAGCAAGGTAACACCTCCCCGAGCTCATCCTTTCCAACACAGACTCCACCTACCTGCCGGGAGAAATTAAGCCACTGAAGCTGTTCACTGAAGGAAGGTGGAAAGTTTGCACCTGAATTCCACCACTGCCCGCTCTGTCCAGGCCTCTCCTCAAGCGAGGCCCAGGATGCCCTCCCTGGTGAGACACAGAGCCACCCCCAGGGCCGGGGTCTTCTCCACAGAGGACAATACTCCCCCACGCCCACCCCACAGGGATGGACTCCGGGACAGGCTGTCACTATGGGATGTCACAGTGTCAGCCTGGAGAGGTTCCCGGGCACTGAGGGTTGTAAACACCCCCCTAATCACAGATCTCAGCAGGAACACCTGCTCCCAGGGGCGCACTCCGCAGGCAGCTCACCCAGGGCAGCCCCCCGCACCACGAGAGGCTGTTCTGATGCATCATGGATGAGGCTGCGGTGAGGCCGGGCAGGGCCTGAGTCCCTCTGACCTCCAGGGCCTTTCCAAGGCCAACCCTCGGTCACCCCTGGAAAGTGCAGCGGAGTCTGTTATTTCTAGGAAACGAGGGTGCACACTTGCACTCCTGGGACCCAGCCTGCTCTGAGCTGCGAGGGGAATGCCACAAACCCTGGATGGGCTCAGACTACACCTCCATGGTCGTGCAGACCTCCCATCTCTGGCACCCCCAGTCTGCATCCTCTTCCTTGCTGGGTGGCTCCCTTGTGGTCCACGAGATCCGCCTATGTGTTTCTGGAACCACAGACTGTACCCACAGGTGACGGTGAACAAGTACAGCTCCAGCCCTTCCTGCCTGTTCTTGCGCGGCTGGCTGCCTAACCTGCCCCTGCCAGGTCACTCCTTGGGGACGTGGGTCTCACAGGGACAGGCCCGGGGGGCCTAGGTGGGTGTGAGAAGGGGCTGACATGGTGACTGAGCAGTGTCCCCCACGGCCTAGAGGAACAAGTGCGTCTCACCCTGGGGAAGGAGTCCTCTAGGGATGGGTAGTTAAGACACATCTGAAAGGTGGCGTAACCTAAAGCTGCAAGTAACAGAAAGTCTGACTCATAGTGGCTTAAAGAAACAGGGGTTTATCGTCTCACATTAACGAGAAGTCTGAAGGGAGGTAGCCCGACGTCGGTTCAGTGACTAAGAAATCGTCATTTCTTAGCCTCTTGCTCACAGTTACACAATAGCTCTTGTGGGTCCAGGAATAATGAGCACAGCAAGAGGAGGAGGGATCAACACGCCAGCCCAGGCTGCGCGTCATAGCTAAGAAATCTCTTCCTATAGCCCAAGATTGCAAAAACTTCCTCTGTGTTTCCATCTTGAGGTTTCATAAATTGTAGCTTTTACACTTAGGATCACTTTTAATATTCTATATGGTGTATGGAATGGATTGTGTTTCTTTTCTTTTACTTATGGATATTTGATTATACCATCAGCATTTGTTGAAAAGACTATTTTTCTACCCCGAGTTGCCTTTTCCCCTGTGTTGAAAATCAATTGACAATATAGGTATGGGCCTATTTCTGGATTCTCTATTCTTTTCCATTGACCTTTATGTCTGTTTTTATGCCGATACCACACTGTTCAGATTATTAGAGCTCTGTAATAAATCTTTAAGTCTGCTAGCGTAAGTTCTCCAAATCTGTTCTTTTTTTTAAGTTGTTTTGGCTATTCTATATGAATTGCATTTCTCTATAAATTCCAAATAAGAGTCAACTTATTCATTCCTATGGAAATCCTGCTGAGATTCTTATTGAGTTGAATCTATAGATCAATTTGGGAAGAATTGACATTTCAACAATATTGAGTTTTCCAGTCTACGAACGTGGTATTTCTTTCTATTTATTTTGGTCACTTAAAATTTCTCTGAACAGTTTTCAACGTACAGGTCTTGCCCATCTTTTGTCAGACTTACCCCATGATAGGCAGAGTAATGCCAGTGCCCCAAGATGCCTACGTCATAATCTTCAGAACCTGTGAATATGTTACATTACACGATAAAGGATTTTGCAGATGTGATTAAGTTAAGAATCTTGCAGCGAGGAGGTTATCCTGAATTACCTGTGTAGGCCCAATATCACATATAAGAGGGAGGCAGGAGAGTCAGGGTCAGAAAGATGAAGATGTGACATTGGAAGCAAAGATAGAGATGTAGGGCCGTGGGCCACAAGGAATGAAGGCAGCCTCTAAAAACTGGAAAGGCAAGGAGCATTCTTTCCTAGAGCATCCAGAAGGACCAGCCCTGATGACACCTAGATTTTAGCCTACTGAGACTAATTTGGGACTTCTGACCTGTAGAACTAGACGATAATAAATTTGTGTTACTTTAAGCCACTAAGTTTGTAGTAATTTGTTACAGCAGCTATAGGAAACAAATACGGATTTTGGTGACAGAAGTGGAGTACTGCTGTCAACGATACTTAAAATTTTTGGAAGTGGCTTTGGAATTGGGCAGTGGAAAAGCAGTGGAAGACTTTTGAGGAGCATTATAGAAAAAGCCTAGAAACGTGGATGTTAAAGACCCTACTGGTAAGGACTCAGAAGGAACTGAGGGGTATGGTAGAGAAAACCTATATTGTCTTAGAGAACCCCTAAACATTACAAACAGACTGTTACCTGAAACATGGATGTTAAAAGTGCAGCTGATGGGGGTTCAGAAGAAAATGAGGGATATGTTAATGGAAGCTAGAGAAAGGGGATCATTTCTGCCTATACAGTGGCAGAAAGCTTAGCTAAATTGTGTCCTGTGGTTATGCAGGAAGCAAAGCTTATAAACAAGAAATCTGGCTTATCTATTTGAGTAGATTTCTAAACAAAGTATTTGAAAGGGCAGCCTTGTTTCTCCTCGCTGCTGATATTAAAATGCAAGAGGAAAGAGTGATTGAGGGAAGAAATGTTAAGCAAAAGGGAGCCAAAACTTGAAGAGCTGGAAGATTATCAGTCTATTCAGATTGCAAAAGACACTAAAATGAGCAGGACTTCCCTGGTGGTCCAGTGGTTAAGAATTGGTCTTGCAATGCTGGGGACACCGGTTCAATCCCTGGTCAGGGAACTAAGATCCCACATGCCGCAGGGCAACTAAGCCCATGCACCACAACTACTGAGCCCGCACGCCACAACTAGAGAGCCTGCATGCCACAACTAGAGAGCCCGCATGCCACAACTACAGAGCCTATGTGCTCTGGAGCCCTCACACCACAACTACTGAGCCCGCACGCCACAACTACTGAGCCTGCGCACCACAGCTAGAGAGAAGCCTGTGCAAAATTAAGTAAATAAATATAAGTTTTTTTAAAAAAGACACTAAAATTGGGAAATTTGCTGTCAGGAAAAAACATGCTCCAGAGAGAAAGGAGGGTATAACTGGACAACCTTTTGCTTGGGCCTTGAAAGGAGCAAAAATTCACAGTATTCTGTCACACAGAGAGTTCTTTAAAGAGACTCTGTTTGTGACTCATGTATTCCCACAGCCATCTCAGCAGAGGCCAAAAATAGAGATGATATTATCTAGGAAAGACATGTGGAGGAGCCAGGTCTAGCGGAGTGAGTCCCTGTGATGTGCATAGGAGAACCACAAGGTTGTTAAGAATTTTATACCAACAGAAAGAGCCATCTTAGACTGAAAGGGACAGATAAAGGACAAAATGAAAGAAGGATGTCAGGCTCCCCAAATTCTGCAGGCAGGAAGCAGACTGATAAAACTCCCCAGCTTCCAACACATGCTACCCTTCATGACAAAGGATAACTCTGAAGACAGAGCCTTGAGCCCAGACGCTGGAGCCGCAAGACCAAAGGGCAGAGCCGAGAGCTACAGAAAATTATTCATAGGTCGTGAAACCTGATGGAGTTTGCCCGGTTGGTTTTTGAAATTGCTTGGAACTAGAGATTTCTTCTTTTCCTTTTATTTTCTCCCTTTTGAACAGAAATGTCTTTAATTGGTATCCTATGCTTTTCTCCCTCCTCCCCATTGTATTTAGGGAGCAGATACCATGTTTTCTTGTTTCGCAGGTCCACAGATGGAGAGAGATATTTTTCCTCCAGGATGGATCACACCCAGAGTCTCACCCACACTTAACTTAGATGACTTAGATCATGAGATTTGGAACTTCTGAACTGATGAGATTTACATGAGATTTGGTGCTATATAGTGTTTGGAACTTTGGTGATGTTGAGATGGGGTGAACACATTTTGCATGTGAGATGAATGTGAATCTTTGGGAGTCAAAGAGCAGATGTGGTAGGCAAAATGCTGGCCCCCAAAGATGTCCATGTCCCAGTCTCTGAAACCTGCAAATATGTCACCTTACATGGTAAATGGGACTTTGCAGATGTGATTAAGTAAAGGCTCTTGTGATAGGGAGATCATTCTGGGTTATCCACATGGGCCCAATGTAACCACAAGGATCCTTATAGAAGGGAAGCAGGAAGGTCAGAGTCAGAGATGGAGATGCGATGAAGGAGTCAGAGATCAATGTCATGGGAGGCCATGAGCCAAGGAACTGGGCAGCCTCTAAAAGCTGCAGAGGCAAGGAACTGGATTCTTCTCTGGGGCCTCCTGAAATAATGCAGCCCTGCTGATACCTTGATTTTATCCCACTGAGACAAATTTTGAACTTCTAGCCTCTGTAACTGGAAAACGAAAAATGTGTCTTCTTTGTTTTAAGGCACTAAGTTTGTGGTAATTTATTACAATAGCAATAGGAAACGAATACAATCCCTAAACATTTAATATTTTTATCCTATTGTAAATGGAAATTTTTATAGTTCAATTTCCATTTGTTCATTTCTAGTATGTAGGAAAAATGATTTTTATATATTGTTCTTGCATCCTGTAACCTAACTAAACTCAACTATTAGTTCTAGTAACTCCTTTTTAGACTCCATAAGACTTTCTACAGACACAAGGATGTTGTTTAAGAATAAACACAGTTTAACTTTTTCCTTTCCAATCAGGATGCCATTTATTCTTTTTCTTGCCTTATTGCACTGGCTAGAACTGACTACTTAACTGGCTACAATGTTGAATGGAAGTGGTGAGAGTGAACATCTTGACTTGTTCTTGAACTCAGGAAGGAAAATGTTCTGTCTTTACCACTGAGTATAATGCCAGCCATAGGTTTTCCATAGATGACTTCATCAGGTGAGGAAATTCTTGTCCTAGGTTTCTGAGAGTTTTAATCAAGAACAGATATAGGGGCATTTCCCTGGTGGCACAGTGGTTAAGAATCCACCTGCCAATGCAGGGGACATGGGTTCAAGCCCTGGTCCGGGAAGATCCACATGCCACGGAGCAACTAAGTCCATGCACCACAACTACTGAGCCTGCGCTCTAGAGCCCGTGAGCCACAACTACTGAGCCCACCTGCCACAACTACTAAAGCCCACACACCTAGAGCCCGTACTCCGCAACAAGAGAAGCCAGCGCAATGAAGAGTAGCCCCTGCTCTCTGCAACAAGAGAAGCCAGCGCAATGAAGAGTAGCCCCTGCTCACCGCAACTAGAGAAAGCCTGCACGCAGCAACAAAGACCCAACGCAGCGATAAATTAATTTTTTTAAAAAAGAACAGATGCGGGATCTTGAATTCTGCTTTTTCTTAATCCATTGATATGATCATGTCTTATTTATCCTATTGGTAGAATGAATTACAATTGTATTTCAACTTTTGAAAACCCTGCATTCCTGGGATAAACCACTTTAGGTCATGATGTGTTATTTTTTTAATACATAGTTGAAATCTGTTTGATAGAATATTGTTAATTTTTGCATGTATGAGGAATATTGGTCTACAGTTTTTTTCCCCCTCATTTTTGCTCAAGTTCTGCATTGAGATTCCACATCTTGAGATTCCACAAGATAATGGTAGGCAGCCTCCTAAGGCATGACAGATTGAGCCTTTACAAGAGGTTCATAGGTTCTTCATTCTGAAAAACTTGAAGCTGGAAGAACTGTCACAAGGACTCGTCTTTTGATCCTTTTACAGCCAAACGCATAACAGTCTGAAAGGATGAAAATGTTCACTCGTATCTTCCCCCCATCCTTCACTCCCTGGCTTTACCTAGAGAGGAAGAGAAAACTCATGCCTGAATAAGTACAGTTATAGTTACTATTTCCTAAAAAAAAATTACTCTCACTTTAGGGCTGTCTCAAAACTTTGCAAAAGAAAGATAATCTCCTTGGCACATAGTAGGAACTCAATAAATATTTGTTAAGTAAATTAGAGAATAGATACATGAGTAAGTGAACAAAAGAATCACCTTCAAGATGTCCCACTTGGGAAGAGCTGGTGTCAGTTCGTAAACTTTCCAAGGGAGTCATGAGTAGGCTCAGGGAATCTGCAACACCCCACGCCTGATAAAAAAAAACAGCAGGCAAGTGGGGCTACAGGCATACGTGCAGTTTTTTAATTCTCGTTGCGGTCTATGACCCAGAAAAGATTAAGAATCATTTCCTTGAGGCCTTTAAATAGGCGGATGAATGAAACATAAACAATATTAATTTGCTTCCCATGGCCAAGTTTCTGGCTTCTAAGGATGGTCGGACTCTCAGGACAGCCTTGGTGTCTGTACAGGAGATCTCCCAATCTCTGAGCCCCACAGCAGAGCTTCATTTATCGCCTCTCCAAGTGCACAGTTAACTTCCCAGGCAGCAGACCCTTATGAAGCAAACCAATTAGGGATCCATTAGAGCCTTGCAGAGGGCCATCAATCCTCCCCACAGCAGGCCAGTGAGAGCACGGGAGGTTTTCCCAAGGAAGGGACTGAGCCTGGAGACAGTCATTTGTTCCCTTCAGAGCAATCCAGCCCCCAGTGGGGTGGGGACAAGGGAGGCTGCATGTGTCCCTGTAGGATGTCACAGCAGAAGAAGGGGCACGAGGAAGGAAAAGAGGCACACTGCTAGGCCTCCTGTCGGCTCTGTTCACCACCCGAGGGGACCCGAGTTTGTCTCTGGATGTCCATGGAATTTTCTTAGTTTCCATTAAATCCCTGAATTGTTGAGACTGCAAGAAATACACTGGGCTCTGAAAGGAATTAAAAATGTGGACACGTGAATGCAACCTGAAGAACCAAATTGTGTTCTCTTGCAATTAAAAATAAAAGATATGGACCATGGAGGTGGGTAAATGGCTTACTGGGATGTGTTCAGATGCCCTGGAAGTCCATTAGCATGAAAAGGCTCCCTCCTTGACATCCTTACTTTTAACAGCCCTCTCAGAATCTCTGCTAAGATATCAGGACACACACCCTGAGATAATTCCCTGGAAATAGTCTGTGTATCAGAGAGCTGCCCACACTCCCTGGACTGGCTTCTCTAGAGACAGAGGCTGATCAGAAGGAGGGGTACAGTCAGTGACCCCTGCTGAAAATTAATCTGTGAGCAACTCCCCTCTGCTGGGGTGGTGGGTGGAATTGGGGTAAACTTCTGGAAAGCACAAAGGAAATACACATCAAAAGGGACGTGCATACTATTTGTACTAGTCATTTATTGCCACATAATAAATCATCTCCAACCTTAGTGGCTTAAAACAGCAAACATTAACTCACAGCTCCGGTGGGTCAAGAGTCCAGTCATGGGGCTTCCCTGGTGGCGCAGTGGTTGAGAGTCCGCCTGCCGATGCAGGGGACACGGGTTCGTGCCCCGGTCCGGGAAGATCCCACATGCCGCAGAGTGGCTGGGCCCGTGAGCCGTGGCCGCTGAACCTGTGCTCCGCAACGGAAGAGGCCACAACAATGAGAGGCCCGCGTAATGCAAAAAAAAAAAAAAGAGAGAGAGTCCAGTCATGGCTTGTATGGGTGCTTCTGTCTCAAGGTCCCTCACAAGGATGCAGTCGAGGTGCCAGCCAAGGCCCCAGTCTCATCTGAAGGCTCAAGTGTGGGAGAATCCTCTTCTAAGCTCACTTACATTGTTGTTGGAAGGATTCATTTCCTCACCAGCCATTGGGTCCAAGGTCTCAGCTCCTCACTTGCCATTGGCTAGAAGCCTCCTTCAGGTCCTCGCCGTGTGGGCCTCACCATGGTGCAGCTCACAACATGGCAGGCTGCTTTGCTCAAAGCAAACAAGTAAGAAGCCTGAGCAAGATGGAAGTCAGTATTTTGGCACCCTAATCTTGAAAGTCACATCCTATCACTTTCACTGTATTCTGTTCATTAGAAGCAAGTCACTAGGTTTCAGCCCCCTCTCAAGGGGAGGAGGTTACACAGCACAGGGATATCCAGAGGTGGGAATTACTGAGGGCCCATTTACAGACTGCCTACACACGCTTGAGCCCTATAACTCCACTTATTGGAAGTTACCCTAAAAGAAATAATCAGACAAGTACAAAGATGTACAGTCAACACTGCTGTTTAAAATACTGCACAACCAGAATCCGTCTGGGCTGGCTGAATCTGTTACAACATGTTCAAATGACAGAATACTGTGCAGTCACTAAAACACAACATAGAAGGACATTTATGTACATGAAAAAACATTTGAGATATAGTATAAAGTTTAAAACAGCAGAACACGGGACTTCCCTGGTGGCCCAGTGGCTAAGACTCCACACTCGCAATGCAGGGGGCCTGGGTCCGATCCCTGGTCAGGGAACCAGATCCTGCATGCTGCAACTAAGAGCCCGCATGCCACAACTAAAAGATCCTGAACGTGGAGACGAAGATCCCGCGGGCCACAACTAAGACCCCGTGTAGCCAAATAAATAAATAAATCAATCAATAAATATTTTTTAAAAAGCAGAACACAAAATCATATGCAATATGATTCCCATATTCAAATATATAGAGGGAAAATAATAAAAGAAACCTCTACTTTTTAACACTTTGATGTATCTCTGGGTAACAGGACTACACATGATTTTCATCTCCTTTATACTTCCTTGTGTTTTTATAATTTTCTACAATAAATAGGTATTACTTTTATCATAAGAAAAGAGAATGCTTTTTTAAGATTTAAATTCACTGGGTGGTGGTAACAATGTCACACTTTCCACATTTGTTCTCCTCTGCAAACCTGAATGACAGAGGAAGAAAAGAAAGATGGGGCAGACACAGCCCTAGTACTTGAACTGGGCCCTGAGGCTGAGGGAGAGGAGACCAGGCCTCAGGCCACTGACGGCTATGCCATGCCATTGTGCACATCTGAAAAACCACCCTTCTGGGAGCTTGGTGAGCCTGGGGGTAATTTAGAAGAAGGTGCCCCCCCTCTCTGAACAGACACAGCCCCGACCCAGGGTACACGGCGTGGCCAGCAGAGCGTGGGCCGGACTTCAGCCCCACTCGCCTCCCCACCAAGGCACCCTTGTTCTTGTCCTGTGGCCTTGCCTACCTGAAGGTGAGAGGCAAGTGGGCAAAACCCCAGCTTCTGGGTGTCGCAAGCCGGCTCACTTCTCACAGTTCGCCTCGCCCCACTCCTGCCCTGTGGGTGGCTGTTCGTAGGCCAGACGCCACCACTTCCTAGACCTGGCCACGCCGGTTAAGTGGCTGCCGCGAAGCCAAAGGGCCAGGAAGGAGAGCAGGGAGCTCTCAAAGACTCGTCCCTCACCTCCAGCTCCATCGCTCTCTCCATTCCGAGCTGCACTCATCTTCTAGACAATCTGGACGCCCCAAGCCCTGCTGTCTCGGGCCTCACAGGCTCAGCTGCACCTTTCTCTGCAGGGCTTCCCCGACTCCGCCCCCGGCCTGAGCTTCCTCTCCTGCTTCCCACCTCCTCCATCCAGACGACAAATCACAAACGAGCCATCAGAGAGGGGGCCTCACCGGCCCTGAGTATTTGCTCTGTGCCACTGCAGCTGGGACTTCGCACGTGCTACGTCATCCTCAGCAGGCGCTGTCATCCCAACTTGCCATGAGAAACCTGAGCCTCGGGTAAGGCAATGAACCGTCACAGGCCACACAGCCAGGAAGGGAGGGACGGGGCTGCGACTCAGAGCTCATCTTACTAGTCCACGCACGATGCCTCTTGATGTTTGTTCCACAGGGAGAAGAGGGAGGAGAGAAACACGGCTATGTGTTAGAAACCCGAGCACTTTATCTGTTAATGACATGTAATAATTCAAAAGCAAGCCTGAGGGCAGAAAATCCCCACCGATCGTGTTTCCAGGGACTGGGAGAATCAAAAGGCTAACCTGACCAGCAGGGCACAGACCCCCGTGTGGTCTCCAGGCCCGCTGACCTGGATTCTTAGGGACCAGAGACAGGAAAGGTCACCTCCACAAAGCGGGTGGCTCTCGGGACCCAGAGCATCCTGGGAATGACCAGGACACTCATTGGGCTTCTCCAGCCTAGACCTGGTCATGGGAAAAGCTTCCAAACAGCCCCGGGTGGTTGAGGGGGCCACGGCCCGGCTGAAGCAGAGACCCCATCCCACCGGCAGGCAGCCCACAGGTGGGTGGGTGCTGCAGGGGTCCCGCTCAGAACAGAGAGCCCCCTGTTTCAGGACAACGAAAAGATCCTGATGGTCCAGCATGGAGGGAGGAGGGTCAGCCGCCACTTTGCACCAGCCTTAGAAATTATTACCTCCCAAATGGGGCCTCCATCCTGGCTTCCCAGCATGCACTGGGCTCAGGAAAAGCATCCCAGCTTATCGGGAGGATGAAGGAGGTGGAAGGGAAGGAGAAAGAAGCAGATTTTCCAGTACATGCCATGTGAGGTGTTTGGTTTACATTATCCCATTTACCTTCCCACAACTCTGGGAAGTGGGCATTCATGTTCTTCCTATTTTCTAGAAGAGGAGGATGTGAGTCTGAGACAGGAAGAAGCTTGCTGGCGGTCACACGGCCAGAGAGCACTGGGTTTAGGCACAGGCCTCTGAGGGGAGCCCCGAGCCAGCGCACCTTGGCTCAGACCATAATGTGGCGATCAGCAAGGGAAAGGTCCTGTCATCACTGGCTTCGCTGCAGGGAAGCAGGGGACGTGCCAAGCTGCCTGGATCCCCCCTCATTCTGTCTCCACTTCACCCGAGTGGGAGCTGAATCCCAGAGCATCCGATTTCACACAGCCAGTTAGGACGTGGCCGTCTCTGTCCTCTAGGTAGGTGACCGAGGCAGGGCGCTGGGATGGTCTGACTCCCCGGCCCCAGTCCCTGCTCAACCAGTGAATGGCAGTGGACTCAGGGCAGCCTCTCCCTCTCTCTGCTTCCATTTCCCCACCTGGAAAACTATGCAGGTTAAAGGAGACGTTGCTGCAGCCTGTAGCCTCGGCCTGCCATGATTCTCCTCCAGTCTAAAAGGTTGTTGGCTCTGAACCCGATTAGGATAAGTCCATTTCAGACAATGTGCGTCCCCCGTGGGCTCTGTTCTCCCCCATCCGCCTCCCATTTGCCTGTCGTCACCTGAAGTAACCACTTACTGAATTACCAAGGAGAAGGCCAGCAGGTCGAGAGAGGGGAAACGGCAAAAACCAATCTTAACAAAAAGTATTTGAACTCCCAATAAAATTTCATCCCTTCCCATTGGCAGATTTTATCATTTTTTATTTAAGCCCCGTGCAGCCAAGCATGTGGACAGGAGCTCGCTTCTGCCCCAGATAGAGAATAACAGGGGCCCTGACCTAGGGAGCCCCCGGGAGGGTGGAGCGCCCTCCACAGGCTGTGATGGAGGGCCCGCTACAGAGCTGGTTCCTGCCAGCCCTCCAGGATGCCTGAACGCCCATCACGGGAGGGAGTCTTTTTGGAAATTACATTTAATAATAGCAACAACACCAGCAGCTCTCATTTCTTGAGCGCTCGTCACGTGCCAGGTGCAGAGCTCAGCCCTTACACACCTTGTCTCACTTAATACCCTGCGAGGTGGACACTCTGATTATCTCCATTGTATAGATGAACGAACCAAGGCCCAGCAAGGATAAGTAACGTGCCAAGATCTCATAGGCAGTCGAGAGCAGAGAGGGCTTTAAACCTGGTGTGTCTGACTCTGGTGCGTGTGCTCCTAACCCATTGTCACTGGCCTTTCAGGAGAGGCGTGTGGTTAAGAGTCTCTGGGCTCAGGGGTCCTGTGAAAAATGAACCTGTGTATTCATTCAACAATCAGGAAACTTTGATCATGGACTGGGTAGTAGGTGATACCAAGGAAAAGTTTAGGATGATGGTGACACAGTTATGTAAGGAGAGATCCAGGGTTTTAGAAATGTCCACTGGATTACGTAGTGATGTTGAGACACGGTGTCTGGCATTTGCTAAGAAATCCTTCAGGAAACAAGGAAAACAAACTGGGCAAAAATCTTACTAATTGTTGAATCTGAGTAATGGCTATATGGGGCTCATTGTATTATTATTTCTACTTCCAAGTACGTTTGAAAACATTCATAAGTATGTATTTTAAAATACATACAGGAGTTCCCTGGTAGTCTAGTGGTTAGAATCCAGTGCTTTCACTGCCGTAGCCCAGGTTCAATCCCTGGTCAGGGAACTGAGATCCCACAAGCCGCACAGCGTGGCCACAAAAAAAAAAAATACACACAGAACATCATTCGTCATTAGGGATGTGCAAATCAAAACTACAATGAGAAACCAGCTCACATTCATCAAGATGGCTACTATCCCCAAAACACAAAGAAACAAACAAAAAGCAGAAACTAACAAGTGTTAAAGAGAACTTGGAAAAATCCATACCCTTGAACATGGTTGGTGGGAATGTAAAATGTTACAGCTGCTGTGAAAAACAGTACAGCAGTTCCTCAAAAACTTAAAAACATAATTACCACATGATCCAGCAAGCCCACATCTGGATATATATCCAAAAGATTTGAAAGAAAGTTCTCAAAGAGATATTTGTACCCCCATGTTCATAGCAGCATTATTCACTGTAGCTAAATGTGGAAGCAACACATATGTCCATCTATGAATGAATCAATAAACAAAATGTGATATATCCAGACAGTGGAACATCATTCAGCCTTTAAACAGAAGGAAATTCTGATACAGGCTACAATGTGGAAGAAGCTTGAGGACAGCATATGCTAAATGAAATGAGGCAGTCGAGAAATGAAAACTATTGCTTGATTCCACTGATACGACGTACCTAGAGGAGTCAAATTCACAGAGCTCCAGTTTGGGAGGAAGAAAAAGTTCTGGAGTTGAATAATGGTGATGGTTGCCCAGCAATGTGAATGTACTTGATAATACTGAATGGTACACTTAAAAATGGTCCAGATGGTAACTTTTATGTTTTTGTGTAATTTACCACAATTTAAAAAAAGTTTTTAAAACACACACATACACAAAATGAACCATTTTGCTGTGTGCCCATGTGAACGTTCTCCAGAAGCTGTTTGAAGTAGAAAAACAAGCAAATACAGTACTATGTAGTTAAGTAGATGCATAGGAAAAAATTCTGTAAAGACATGGAATTGTCTTTCTGTGGTTTTCTCTGGGGAGTGAGACGGAGGTGGCTGGGAAGTAGGAAACCTGGACTTTCTATTTTGTAAGTTTTTATGCTATTTGAACTGTTGAAACAAAAACTGTTCTATGCATTATTTTGGAAATAAGTTTGATTTTTTTTTTTTTAGTGCAACTACGGTCCCTGGGACAGGAAGTTATCACCGGCCCCAACACATTAGCAATGACTGTAGGATAGATTTGGCCCTGACCTCTGGCCCTGGAGAAAAGACGGGGATGGTTCTCTCTGTGTTTCTGCGTGAAGGAGAGGGAGGGGGGTTATGAGGAGACTGGGTCTGAGCAGGGAGCCACATGAGGCCTCGTTGGATCCTGCAACTGCTTGTGCAAGGAAAGGACTCTGAATCATGAAACAGGAGCGTGAACAGAGGGGCAGAGGAGCCCTTGGGGCAGCCCCACCTGAGCATTGGGACAGGTGGGGTGAGACACAGCCCTGAACCCAGCCCGAGGCCTGTGTGTCAGTCCAAGCCCTGCAGTCTCCAACCCCGGGACCCAGGAAGCCCTCAGGCATTTCATTTATAAAATATAAAGGGTCAGGCTTCCCTGGTGGCGCAGTGGTTGAGAGTCCGCCTGCCGACGGGGGGACACGGGTTCGTGCCCCGGTCCGGGAAGATCCCACATGCCGCGGAGCAGCTGGGCCCGTGAGCCATGGCTGCTGAGCCTGCGCTTCCGGCGCCTGTGCTCCGCAGCGGGAGAGGCCACAACAGTGAGAGGCCCACGTACCGCAAAAAAAAAAAAAAATATATATATATATAAAGGGTCATATCTGCTCTCAGACCACCAGGATAATTTTAAAAGAGAATGGATGACAACAATTAATATTTATCATGCTCAGAATATGCACCAAGCCCTATACTAAGAGCTTTATTTGTATCAGTTCATTTAATCCTTATTAAACAGCACTATGAGGAGAGAGAACCACCATAATCCCTATTTCACAGATGAGAAAACTGAGGCACAGAGAGACTGAATGACTTGCCCAAAGTCATTACACAGCTAGTAAGTAGCAAAGTTGACTATGTGTCTGGAATCTGGCCTAACAACCATGTTCCAATGGTGCCTCTCAGTGGAGACTCTATGACTCAGGACTCCACTGGAAGGAAGTGACAGAAACCCAAACAAGCAAGTTCAAACATAAAAAAATATATATATAAAAAATATCTTGGATAAAGAAAAGGAAAACTCTAAGGTCCTGCTTCAGGCACAGCTGGATCCAGGTGCTCAAGTGATGTGTGGAATTCACCTCCCTCCATCTCCCACTCTGCTTTCACCCAGGCAGGCTCTATTCTCAAGCAGACTCCCACATGGGTGGCAAAGAAGTTCCCAGAACTTCAGGCTTTGGTTCCACCAGTCTGGCAACCCCCAAAGAGCAAGGGATTCCTTCCAATTAAACTCCCAGGTTTGGGTCTCACTGGATGGGCTCGGGCCACATCCTCATTCCTGAACCAAGCCCTGTGATTTGAGGAAGGCCTGGGTCTGAGTAGAAGAGGGGGGTTCCCCAAAGGAAAATTCAGGCCATTCCTGAAGAATGAATGATGGCTGCTGGGCAGGTAGAAATGTCAGCAGTCCCTTCGACGTGGAAGTGCTTAGAATTCTGCCAGGCAGGGTCAGACATGGGAATTATTACTATAGGAGACCACTGTGTGCATGGCATCTGCCACAAACCCAGGCTGAGACCCCCGAGTCCACAGAGGGGTTGGCAGGACATTACTGTTGGTCTGGCATCACCACACACATTGGCTGGTCTCAGAAGGATGCAGAGAGCAGCACGGGTCTGCGGCCCTGGGGTCTGCATTCCCTCCCTGGTTCTGCAATCCCTGGCTGTGTGGCCTTGGGAACGTGGCCTAAACTGTGCTCAGCCTCAGTTTCCTCATCTGAAAAATGGGAACTACAAAACCTCATGTACAGGACCGCAGTAAGGATTGCATGAGAAAAGGATCTGGGTGCCTGGAACCACCCCAGCAAACCTCAGGGGCTCAATCAATGATTTTTTTTTAATGTAGGAAATCATTTAATATAAATCTCAGTAATTACTGTAACACATTGAATTTTTAAGTAAAATTTTATTCTGGAATACATTGAGATTTGCTGAAAGGCTGTTTGTCAATACCAAAAAACCAACACTCGTACGTTATTATGAGCTCAACTACAGACTCTACCCATATTTCACCATTTCTTTGTTTTAGTTTAATTATTTATTTTATATTAGGGTATAGTTGATTTACAATTTTGTGTTAGTTTCAGGTGTACAGCAAACTGATTCAGTTATGCATATACATATCCTTTTTTTTTCAGATTCTTTTCCCATACAGGTTATTACAGAATATTGAGTAGCATTCCCTGTGCTATACAGTAGGTCCTTGTTGATCATCTCTTTTGTATATAGTAGTGTGTATATGTTAATCCCAAACTCCTAATTTATCCCTCCCCCCACATCCTTCCCCTCTGGTAATCATAAGTTTGTTTTCGAAGGCTGTGAGTCCATTTCTGTTTTGTAAATAAGTTCATTTGTTTCATTTTTTTTAGATTCTGCATATAAGTGATATCTTATCAATCAATGACTTTTAAGAGTTCGCCTGCCAGCTGCTGCCCCCGCCCCTGGAAGGCCCTTTGGGCATCTGAATTGAGGACCAGAGGACTTCAGGAAAGCAATTCCTCTTTGCTTTAGCTGTTGGCAGACTTTAACGAAAGCAAATTAAATAAAAGCCAATATTGGGACTTTCTTAAATCTTTTCCAAGGCACTTGACCCAGCAGTGGCGCAAATGCAAAGAGCCGGTCCTGCCAAGGCAATGGATGGGTGGCAAAGATGAGCTCGAGGGTCCCAGAGGCCCAGGGCCTAGGACGCACCTCTGCTCCGGGGTCCCCCTGAGGCTGTTCTGAGAGGGGGTGAGGGAGACTCAGCTGCGACTGTAGAAGTACTGTGTCACCTGTAATGACTCCAAAGAGGTGGGGTTCCCAAAGAGGGTGCTACAGGACCCGCAGCCCTTGGGGAGCTAACAGGCACGCGGTGCCTTCTGGGTGACTTGAAAATGTTAAGAAAGCCTCCCTTTGTGCAAAATGTGAAATAATGTAAATGTCCCCTTTCAAAGGTTTAAAATGTGTCATGAATTCCATAACTGCGAATCTGCTGGCTAAATGAGTCATAAACTGGGCTTTCTGTACTGCCCATGTCCGCGCCACCAGAGCTGCTGCATAATCACGCCCTGCGCTCGATCCACGCTGCGGGAAATCGGTCCTGAATTATTCATGTTGTGGGTGTCACAGTAGCTTAAAGAGTGGATGCTCTTGCTGAAACATAATCACCCTGACTTGGGAACAAGCAGCTGTGCTCAAACCTGCTCTCGGCACGTGCCAGGCACCCCATAAATCACTGTGGGGAGGGGCAGAGGGAGAGGACGGTTGAAATCAGGGATCCCAGGCCACATCCAGCCCAATTCCTATCTGGAAATAAAGCTTCATTGGGTCATTGATTTAGGTACTGGCTACGGCTTCTTCCACACGACAGCAGCTGAGTGGAGTCGCTGAGACAGACAGGAACAGCCTGCAAAGCCTCAAATATTTACTAACTGGTCCTTTCCAGAAAAAATGGCTGACTCCTGGTTTAAATAAAGTCAAGCACGCTTCTTTCTCGCAGGACTTCTCAGGGGCCTTTAAAGTGTTATTAGACAACGTGAACTGCCACACAAGGGATTTCCCAAACCTATTAGATGGAGAACCTTCTCTTCCCTGGGGCATCTCGCAAGCCTGGGGTCCACGAGCCACACTGGCTACACAGGCCCCACTGTGGTCTGCGCACGGCATCCTGGGACTGAGGTTATAGGAGCAGTAGGATGTTGTGATGAGCCCCCCCTCAGCGTCTGAGTGACCAAGCAGAGAGTTCTGAGATTCCTGAACTTGCCTATCAATCCATCCTGCCTCCCCCGATCATGAACTCTAGGACACCTCTGTCTGTGTCCCCCCAAATGGCAGCTCCACTCACTGTAGCCAGGAGGAAAGTGCAGCCCAAGGCAGGAGAGCGAAGGTCGCCCGCTTGGAATGCCCACAAGCAGTGTCCTATGGGAGGAAGTCTAGCTCTCGGGTCAGCCGTCCTGCCCAGGGGTGTTTGCAAAACGGGAACCAGTCACCGAGAGCCGCCAGCGAACATGAGTCACTGCTCCCTCAAATCAACAAACAAGGCCGCAGACCCAGACACCAGCTCTCTCCCTGGAGCATCGCCTGCCCCTCAAGGGCCTCAGCCCTGCCTC
Source organism: Lagenorhynchus albirostris (assembly GCF_949774975.1). Classification (NCBI taxonomy): domain Eukaryota; kingdom Metazoa; phylum Chordata; class Mammalia; order Artiodactyla; family Delphinidae; genus Lagenorhynchus; species Lagenorhynchus albirostris. The sequence goes on from NC_083110.1 coordinate 76,423,084, forward strand.
TCCCAGCCCCGGGGCACTGAGCTGGCAAAGACTGGCAAGTGGAGGCAGCTGCTCCTTCCTCCAGCCTCAGACCTCAGGCACATCCGGCCACGCACGCCACACCCTGTGCAACCACTGTCCACATCCCCGATGCAGGCCCGGGCAGCGTGGCAGAAGTGCCCACACGCATCGGGCACAGGATCAGGAAAACCCAACCTCTGCCCCGGAGGGCTCATCAGCCAAAGTGAAAGGAATCACGGAGGAACAGGCAAAGTGCTGTGAAAGAGGGGAAATCCAGGAAGGCTTCCTGGATGGTGTGGCTCCTAAGGTGTGCCTGCATAGAGGGCATTGACCAGGGAGACTCCAAGGGCAGAAAGACATAGCAGAGAGCGGGACAAACTGCCCAGGGCAGGGAGCAGCGAGCACAGAGCATTCTGAGGAGCGGTTTGTTCCACGTCTGCTTGAGGGCAGCCTCGTGCACGCTGAAAGACCCTGGGCTGGGCAGCCTGATTGGGGACGGGGGTGGCAAAGGCCCTGACGGCAGGAGGGAAACTGCTGGCAGCAGAGAGGGCTCTTAGGAGCTCTGAGCTGGGCAGCAGCGTGATCAGAACTGGCCGTGCCAGCGAACGAGAAGCACTGTAGTCGCTGCTTCCTTTCATCCTCGTGATGCCTTCAGGAGGTGGGTGTGACCCTCATCCCTGCTTTCCTAAGGAAGAGGTTCAGGGAGGTTAACTTGCCCAAGGCCACCCGGCCAGGAAGTGGCAGGGACAGATTTTTTTTTTTGGTTTTTTTTTTTTTTTGCGGTACGCGGGCCTCTCACTGCTGTGGCCTCTCCCGTTGCGGAGCAACAGGCTCCGGACGCGCAGGCTCAGCGGCCGTGGCTCACGGGCCCAGCCGCTCCGCGGCATGTGGGATCCTACCGAACCGGGGCACGAATCCACGTCGCCCACATCGGCAGGCGGACTCTCAACCACTGCGCCACCAGGGAAGCCCAGGGACAGATGTTTGAATCCAGACTCTTGACTGCCCTTTCGTAGCCTCTTCCTGAGGGGGAGAAAGAAGACCCAACACGCTGGGCTGTGAGCTGTGCTCCAGCTCTGTTGCTGAATCATTTCCTCCAGTCGGCCCCACCGAACGCTGCACTCGAGCATCAGGAAGGAGGACCCCGCCAGCCCTGACTGTGGTGGTCTTCCTGGAGCTGCTCCTTGGCCAGGCTGGGGGCCTCCAGGAAGCCACTGTCAGCTGGTCTCAATCCCCATGGCCTGGCACAGAGCCCAGCACAGAGTAGGCACTCAGCAAATAATTGTTGAATGAACAAATGGTTGAACAGCTGTTTGTAAATAACTAAAACACACGCCATGGCAACCAGCTTTCCTCTTTAATCCATGTGAAAAGAAAAAATGAAGCTCTCCAAATATTTGCGCGGTAATAATCCATCTTGAAGTTGAAATATGTTCCCCCAAATTACCCGCCACGTCTGATTTCAAAGAACTTATATTCTTGTCGACTTCAAGATGGAGCACATCAAATCCTGACAGTCAGGACAAGAGGAGATGTTCAAAACGACAGCAGCCAGCCCCTGACAGCTCCCTGGGCCCCAGGGAAGACACGGGAGGGGAGAAGCTGAGTCTCTCCTCCGGGCTGGTGGGGCTTACACGGCAGCACCAGCTTCTTGGGTTTCCCCATGAGCTGAACATTCCTTCCACTAACCCAGGAATTTGACGCAATAAATCTCATGATTACTGATGGTTCCTCTACTCCAGGTGTGAGCTTATTGGCCAAGGATTAAACATCTCTTTCAAGGTGATCTAACTACATTTCTGGAGAGAGAAAAACAGAGGCAGAAGAATGCAGGGCACACAGCCTGTCCCTGGAGGATAGGCTCATGGGGGATTTGGGTTTCAGAAAACAAAAGATCATGTGTTGCCAGAGACCTGCAGCTGCAGGACCCTCGATGGGACAGTTCGGTTCAGCTGTGCTAGCATGGGTGGGACAGGAAGGGGTTGGAAAACACAGATGAGCCAGGCGGGTGAGGCCCCTGCAGAGCAAGATGGACTGGGTTCAGGTTCTAGTTCTGCCACTTGCTGGCTCTGTGACCTTGAGAAAGTCACTTAACCTCATGAGTAAAATGGGAATAACAATAAAACCCACCTTGCAATGTTGTTGTGAGGATTATAAGTAATTATACATAAATGGCCATTCTTGTGCCTAGTTTATCATAAAGGCTACTGCCCCATCTCTCCTTCCAACACCTCTGCTGAAGTTTCCTCTTATTAAAGAAGAAAAAAATACATGTACGTGTCCGATAATACCTGGACCAGGGACTTTGTGTAGTGTCTCAGGCTGTCAAAGAGACGTAAGTGGAGCTGGCAGGAACTCTTCACGGAGGACACTCGCCTCCACACTCCAGGGAAGTGCTTGGCACTGGAGCTTATTCTAAGCCACGCAGATTCTACTCAGACCACCCATTGTGCCCCCCATTCTGTCAATAAATGTTGGGGGGTTCACACAACGGCCAGGCCCAGTGCTGGGACACAGGGACACTCTGACCTGCTCTCCACCCCCGGGGGCTCACAGCCACGTGGGTTCTGGACCTTGGGACCATCCTGGGGCTGGAACGATGTCCAGGGTCTCAGAGGGCTTTAAGCCCATTCCTACCAGTGGCAATGCTTCCTCCACAAAGAGATTGCCATCCAGTCGTAATAAAATCCCTCCAAGCCCAGAATTTTAATAAGCAGATAAACAGGTGGTATCGTGTTTCTTTTAAAATACATATAAATAATGTTCCCTGAGCAAAGATGCTATGCATCCCCCAATAACCCTGCATCATCCTTCCCCTCCCCCTGAGCCAGCTGGGGCTCTGGGTTCAGTGCTCTGGGGGTGTACCTGACACCATGCCAAGAGCATCTCAAAATATTGACACATCTGCTCCCCATGACAACCTGGGAGAGCGGGGGCCGTGAGCACCCTCCTTTTGCGGATGTGGAAACTGAGACATGGAAAAGTGAAGAGACTTGCCCAAGGCCAAGCCAGGCCCTACCCTGACTTCTCTCTCCAAAGGGGCCAGGCTACTGATGCTGGCAAAGAAGAGGTCCACCATGCCATGGCCAGAAGGGCCAAGTCCACATCCATCTGCAGAGTCCCGCAGGAAAGGGCGTCTGGCTCTCACACCTCCCCTCTGTGATCCTGGGTCTATCCTGCTTGACAGTGCAGTGTCCTTGCCCCACAAGAGCTGACCGGGAAAATAGGGCCCGGTGTTCTGGACAGTGAGAGGGTCCGGGGCTTGAAAGGGAACAAGGAACAGGGCCTCCTCCTCTCAGGATACAGGAGTTAGCAAACACCAATACAGGATACCTAGTGAAATTTGCATTTCAGATAACACATTTTTAACATAAGTAGTCACATGCAGTATTGGGGATATACTAAGAAAGTATTCGTAGTTGATCTGCAATGCAAAGGTAACCGCGTGTCCTCCATTTTTTCTGGCAGCCCTACCCCTCATCTCCCACTACTCCCGATAGCGCTGGTGCGAGCTCAGGATGGGGTTTGGGGCCCAAAATCACACTCTTCCTACTCTAGGTTATGGTGACCGAATATAATCACATAGGGTGATCGGCAGGGATGAAAGTCGTGGCTTTATGAATATTATCATCAGATTGGAGAACGTGCCCTGCATGTGCAACAGAGTGACCCGGGTCGATGGCGGCTCCCGTCCCCGGCGGTGTGACCCAGCCATATCCCTTCATGTCCGAGCCTTGGTTTCCTTTCCTGCAACTTGGGGCTAATAATGAACCTGCCCTACCTGCTCCCAGAACCGCTGCGTGATGGACCCTCCGTTACATGCACAAGTGCTCCAGGGAAGCTGGAGTCCTAGCGAGTCCTACTGGGTTATAATTTATTCGTGTCACTTTAATAACAATAAATGAACAGGTTGATTCATTTCCTGACTCCGAGGTGGTTCCCTAGCTTTCTCTACCAGCCTAGTTTTCTGCCTGTACACAGAGTTCATGGAAACACTATATTCTGGAGGTGGTTAAAAAGGAAGCGAAGCCATAGCAAATTCGATTTATGTTTCTAATTCCATTTGAAACGACTTTGGCAATAAATAAACCACTCTCTCTGATTCTCTTAAATCAGCATATTTCAGCAGCAAAGTGACATGTTGGAATCAGCAGTGTGCTGCGTCTCACTCTGTTGGCCCACCTGTGTCCACAGTGAAGGGACTCTGAGGTCTGGCCCAGTGCCAGGCTGCTGGCCTCTGCAAGCATCAAGACACTGCCAACCGCTTTGGTCCCTGGCTCCGAGGGGCAGTAACTCTCCCCAGCACGAGGCCTGGTGAGCTGCTGGGGTCGGCCTCTCTCGGTTCCTCTATGGTTGCAGGGCGCCCAAGGAGGTTTCACTCTGTTGAGTCTGTGAATGGATGTGGGGTGTTCAAGAGGGATGGGGAGGTTTGGGTGGAGATGCCAGCCGAGGCAGGATTCCAGGACTGGCGTGTGAACCAAGGGCCCTGCCCTTTACCTTAAGCAATTACCCGGGGATTGTTGCTGGGTCAGGGATACTGTGAGTTCATGAGCACAGCTAAGCATGGGGCCCTGGAGTCATCCCGGATCAGCCCCCTACTAATCAGAGAGGCTGGGGGGCGCCTGAGCCCAGGATCCCCATTCACTCGCCTGGGTAATGGGGATGATTCTGTTGTCCACCGCTAAGCTGCCATGAAAATGACCTCACAGCATCTGTCATCACCGACTAAAGCACTTAGCACAGGGCCTGGCAGCTGTCAGCTCAACACAACAGATAGAGAGGGCTTCTTACCAGTGGGCAGACACCCTGGGAGCTCAGAGAAGCTATGCACATGTGCACACACACCCTGACACCTAGACACACACACACACACACACACACACACACACACACACACACACACACACGCTGACACTCAGAGGGTTTGAGGTAAGGCCCTACCTAGCACGTGGATGTTTAACAAGCAGCCCAGGTGACTCCAATCACAAGGAAGCCTGAGGCACAGCACTAAGGGAAACCGGGGCTCCCCAGCCCTCGGCAGTGTCAGAAACACCTGGAGAGCTTATTACACTGCAGCTGGGGCCCCAGGTCTGCATCTCTAACAAGGCCCCAGGCGATACTGAGGCTGCTGGGCAGGGATCCTCCCTTTAGTGGGGGAATTACTGCAACTGTGCAGGGACATGCAGAGCTCTTTGAAGAGAGGCCAGAGGCTGTGATGATTTGGGGAGGGAGGCAGACATTGGCCACCAGGAGCTCCTCCACCTGCAGCCAGCATCCACCGGTCCCTCCGATCCAGCAAGTACAAAGCGATCCAGAAGCAGGCGGGCATGCCTCACGCCTCCGTCCTCCTCAGCCCTGCACCCGACTGCTCCCCAAGTGGGTCTACTCCAGCAACTATTGCTGCGTGGCCTAAAGCAATCATTTTAGTGGATTCATGGATTGGATTCTCCAGGCCGGGAGCTCAGGCAGGGCATCCGGACAGCTTGTCTCTGCTCCACAGTATCTGGAGCCGTAGCTGGGAAGACTCAGGACTGGAGTCTGGAATCACCCTGCGGCATCTTCACTCGCATATGTGGCAGGTGGTGCTAATAGCAGCTGGGGCCTCAGCCGCGTCTGTTGGACAGAACCCAACATGTACACGTGGCCTCTTCACGTGGCCTGGGCTTCCTCCCAGCATGGCAGCCTCAGGGCAGTCAGATTTTTCTAGAGATGTCAGGGCTCCCCGGAGAACCTCACTCTGTTACTTCCACCCCATCCTGGCACCTAGAAGAGCAGCCCAATGCAAGGGCAGGGATATCAGTGCCAGCCCTCCATGGGAAGAGTGCCACAGAACTCACAGACATGTTCCAAAGCCACCCACCAAGCGTCTCCAGGGACCTCCCTGGCGGTCCAGTGGTTAGGACTCCGCACTTCCACTGCAGGGGGCACAGTTTGGATCCCTGGTCGGGGAACTAAGATCCCGCAAGCAAGCCATGCAGCACGGCCAAAAATAATAAAATAAAATAGAATAAAATAAAATGTGTCTCGAGAAGGCACTCTCCCCTTCAACCCCCAGCCTCCACCTTGGTCTGGGGGCTCCCTGCCTCCCATCAGGGCTTTTGAAACACCTTCGTTGTTGGTCTGCCCACCTCCAGCCTTGCCCCCCAGGCCAGCCATCACCGGCAGGGATGTCCATAACAAAAACAGATCCAGTCGCTTCCTACCCGGTCTCCTCTGGCAGAGCCAGTGGTCTGACTCGCAGCATTCCTTTCTCCCAGCCTCGTGGCCTCCCAGTCTCTGCTCTAATCACGTTGCATTCCAAACCTTCCACTCACCTTCCTGCTCTGCCACCTTCACACAAGCTGGTTTCTCTACAGGGAAATGCCCCTTCTTCCCCTATGCGGATCCTAGCAAACTCCTATTCATCCTTCAAAATCCAGCTCCAACCTCACATCCTCTGTGATGCCGTCTCCAACCCATTTATGATTATAATTGGGTGCAGATCAAAGGTTCCCAGTCTTAGCTGCACGCTGGAATCACCCGGGGAGCTTTGACGTATATTGATAGCTGGCTGCCACCGCCAGACATGCCGATTTAGTGGACTGGGTGCAGCCTGAGCATGGGGACTTTTAAAACTCCCAGAAGATTCTAGGGTGCAGCTAAGGTTAAGAACTGCTTGTATAGACCAATGGCTCACAATATGGCTGCACATGAAAATCATCTGGGGATTTTGAAAAGCATGCCTTTTCCCCAGGGCCCTACCTCAAAGCTATCGAATCAGAATCTATAGGGGTGGGGCCCAGACAATGTAATGGGTCCTTTATGAAACCTCCCCAGAGGATTATGTAGCCAGGGTGGAGACACACGGGGGGCAGGTTCTAGCTCTCATTCACAGCATGACATCATGGGGCATATGCTCAAAACCTCCAACTAATTTTCAATTTATAAGATGATCTTTATCCTAGAAGTGCACAAGGTCAGTCTGTTGAGTTTTTATAGAACACATCACGAGGCACTTTCCAATTTTAAAACCAATAAATGAATGCAAAATATGAATAATTTAAATGTCAACTTCATGCACATAATAGATCCTCAATAAATATTCATTGAATGAATTAATCAGTCAATCAATCAATACAGTCCTAGTTTTAGAGCTGTCCAGAACACTTCTACACCCCTCCCCAGACTGTGAGCTCCCTGAGGGCAGGCCTGGGACCCCAGCCCCCAAGCAAGGACATTTGATGAATGAAGCAATGACTCTGCACGCAAAGCAAAAGGGCCCTGAATGTTTATGGCTGTCTCTCTATTTTCTAGGTGTGCCATGAATTACTAGATGAACAGGGGAAATGCAAATATGTCATTTGCATTTGAAAGGATGACAACGTTACAATTTAATTATGGAAAAATTATTGGTTATTGTGCTTTTTTAGAGGCCTGGGGAGAAGCCCAGACATGGCTTTTCAACTTGACAAGAAGCCAAAGGCTCAAAGCCCAGACACGCATGGAGTCAGGTCAGGTGCCCAGAGCTGCTCCACGCACTGTCCCCCACAATGCGGTGGCTCAGCCTTTCCTAAGCAGCCCCCGCTGGGGCCGTGGCCTCTGCTCCATGGCTGGTGGAGGGTGGATGGTGGAACCATGGCCTGTGCAGCTCCCCTGTCTCGTGACCTCAGCTGATTTGGCCCCTTAATGGTGAGAATATTCTTCCCCAAAGCCCCCCACCAGCCTGGAGCTGCAGCCCAGTGGTAAAGAGGAAGAGATCTCAATCAGACATCTAGGGTTCCAGTGCCTGGTCCGCCACCTATTAGCTGTGTGACTAGGGCAAATCACTGAGCCTCTCTGAGCTCCAGTTTCCCCGCCTATACAACCTCGATGTAGTACCCGCCCCAAAGGTCACTATGAAATGAAGATGGAGTGATGTCTACAGAGCCTGAACACCAGGCCTGGTGTGGAAAAAGGGATCGGGATTTGACAGGTGACAGCACAGAGGTTGAGCCCTCAGATTCCAGGCTGCCTCTTAGTCACTGTGCCACTTGGAGCAAGTGGCTTACCTTGGTAAGACTCAGTTTTTGCATCTGTAAAATGGGCCCAAGAGCAGAACTCATCACAAGATCACTGAGATGTGCTAGTGCCATGAAGGACAAATCATGGTCACTGGATTGCGCTGAACACTCAGTATTAGCTGTCAGAATTATTTCCACTTTTTTAGTACTACGGTTATTGATAACTGCCATTTCTTATAATAGTAAGGAGCTGACTCTTCTCCTGGCAAGGGTACGGTCATGGTTTGTGTGCTGACAGCACCCTAGAGACTTACAAAAAGCACTCCCCCCCCCAGCGCAGGCCCCTGTTTTCCCCTGTTTTCTAATCAGGGGAAAAACATGGTCCACAGGAGGTGGACAGAGAGGGGAGTTGCATGTCACAGGCCTGTGTCTGCCCTTGCATAATCTGCCGCCACCAAGGCTGGAGCGAAGGACAAATTCAGGCCCCCATGTGGGATGACAGCCCGTTTTCCCACTTATAACCGGGGCCACCTCGGCAAACAAACATCTCATTGCACCAAGCCTAGAGGGGGAGTGAGAGTCCGCAGGCAGCCTCCCTCTGGCAGCATCCCAGGCCCCGCCTTCTCCTCCCATGCCCTGGAAGCAACCTGTGGGCCAGGTGGGAACATGTGTCCAGGACAAGGTCTGAGTCAGGGCGACGCAGACCAGGCCACCCCCAGCCCTGCCTGGACACAAGACTCCTTCCCAAATGCACACGAGTCCTGGTACAGGTAAGAGAAAGGAAGACACAACATTCTTTGGCAAAGTGTGGCATCCTCGGGACTTCCCTGGCAGTCCAGTAGTTAGGACTCTGCACTTCCACTGCAGGGCCACAGGTCTGATCCCTGGTTAGGGAACTAAGATCCCGCAAGCCACATGGTGTGGCCAAAAAAATAAATAAAAGTGTGGCATCCTCCACCAACCTGTGTGCACCCAGGTGGCAATGTCCTTGAACAAAGGCCAGAGGGCCACCTTCTCCCAGTCTACTGTGTGGACAAGATCAGCCTTTATCTGCAGTCAGGACCATGGGGCAGTGCAGCTGTTCAGCAAATCATGACTTTCCTGAAGCAGCCAAGGCCAGCTTCCCCAGACCTCCAGGCAGCCGTGTGGCATCTCAGAGCATACAACCCAGAAGGAACACGGGAAGGAGAATAGTTAGCAGCACGTGTCCGAAGACATGGGCTCCATCTGGGCTGAGCGTGGCCCGCCACGGTGACTCTGATGGCTTCGCCTCCCTGTGCCTGTGAGACGTGGATAAGGTAATTAATGCTGGACCCCTCCACGTGCAGCGAAAATAAACATGCCGGTGCAAACTCTAGAGTGCTGGCGGGAGCTAGTGATCACTGGCGGCCCTCCCGCCGGCCCTAGGGGAGCCCCAGCTGAGGAGGGTAAACTTGAATCTGGGCTCCTGGGAGCAGTAACTCAGAGCAGCTCTCTGAAATTGTGAAATGTCTGCGGTGTCTCTGTTTGATCTTCAGAGTTCACGCAGACTCTATGTTTAATTCATAATATCTTTGTTTCAGTAAAATGGTGTTTTAAATTCGTTTCCATCTGGTAGATTGATGTACCTGGTAAATCGATGCCCCAGAAAGCTGTGACTGGGGAGGTGAACCCCACCCCCGTGCCGCCAACAAAGGCTGCTCGGCACGGAGAGATGGAAGCCCCGGACGCCTCCCAGCAGGCACATGTGGGTGTCCCTCCCACCCACCCCGGGGCCCTGAGCAGTCAGGGGCTGCCTCTGGCATGTGGTCCCCACAGCCCTACCCCAGACAGGCCTGGCTGCACGTGGGTGAGACTCTCAGCTTCTCACTGAATTAACCCGGAAACCTGGCCTCCTGGTCCAGCCTGTGGGAAACAGCCCTGTGAGGCTCATCTGGGCACGGGGTCTAGGAGACACTCAAGTCCAGCTTGCCTTCTCCAGAAAAGGAAGCCGAGGTTACCAGGCCTGTGCCATTTCTGCCTCCCCCTGTGGGTGATCCCATCAAGCCTGAGCCACAGCCTGGCTGGGAGCCCGGGAGAGCAAGTCTCATGCGAGGTTATGGGAAAGGGGAGGCTGGCTTCAAGCTGTGGGGAGGGCTCCCCGTCCTTGTAGCCCCCTCTCCAGGTCCCAGGCCCAGATGCACCGGAAGAGCTGCACTGGCCCCCATGGCAGTGGTGCGATGCTGCCTGCTGGGCTGTTGGCACAAGTCTGAGAGGGCGAGGTTACCCAGAGTGCCCTCCTCCTGATGCTGGAACCACGTCTCCTGTCTTTCAAAAGCTTAGATTTGGGAACCAGGAGAACTGGGCTCAGATCCCAGCATGTGGCCTTGGGCTCGGCCATCCAGTCTCTGGGAGGAGCTCAGGGGAAATCACCAGCTCCCTGGATTGGACCCCAATAGCCACTACCAGGTGAGCGCCTCAGGGAGCTGTGGGCAGCCCACTTGCTACCAAAAGAGGGTCTTCACAGGGAGGAGAGCGTCGCATGCCCGTCTAAGAGCTGCTGCCAGGTCTCCCTCGCAGGAGAACCCCAACCAGACAGCCGTGTGCACCCTCATGAGCTATGGGGCCAGCCCGCCTCCCCCAGAGGGAGGGCCTTAGGCAGGGAGCCCAGGCCCCAGATATGGGGCCCTGAGAAGGAGGCACCTTTGGCCTCCACAAAGCAAGAGTTGCTCCCAGGTATGGGCTGCCAAAATGCCAGAGCCGGTAGGGTTCCTGTGAAGATAGATGAGACGCTCCTCAGCCCAGTAATGTTAGTTTATCACCATCATCCTCTTCATCACCATCACCATCATCATCATCGTTACGGATCCCGCACCCAGACCCCATCAGAGACCAGCCTCTACTCCTGGCTCAGCCCCGAATAACTCTGGGATGTTGCTGGGCCTCCCTTGCTCTCAGTCCCCTTCCCCTCTCCCAGCGCTCCATTAATTGTGGAGCCCCTAGTTTAAAATGAAAATGTAGGACCGCCTGTCCAAACACCAGGGAAAAAACGCCATTACAGGTACGAAAATACAAAGTTTTCTCCTGTCTTTCACATATCTCTCTCTCTGTCTTTGTCTCTCGACTTGTCATGGCATTTTTTTATTTGCTATTTAATGCTGTTCTAAGTACAGAATAATTAATAATTTTTAATCACTAACATGAACACTACCATTCATCACTATATTGTGCAATATCAGTTTTAAATGCAAGTATAAGAGCATCTAACTCGTATTTGGAATCACTGAAATTACACACTCCGTATTTTGTACTTTGTACACACGTATGTAGATGTGTCCCTACCAGAAGGGTGAAAACACTGCACAAAACTCAACGGGCTGTTTTTCACTCCTTGATGTTCGCCCCGCACTCTGCCTCAGCGTTCCTGCTGAGTAAGGAAGGAGACTGCGGTTGTCCTGTCTCTCCCTTTTCCTCTGTGCCATCAGCTTCGTGTAAGCGCTTGACTAACACAGGGACATAATCTAAGTACGAAAGGATAAGACAGGGTCACTTGGTCGCTCGTGTTCCTGCATTCAAAGCAGGTCCTGGTGTGAACCGAGAGTGTGGCCTCACGGGGATGTCAGCGCCCTCGCTCATCTAATCTGTGACGTGTGCTCACGGGGCTTCAGGAACGCTATCTGCAAGCGGGCAGAGAGGAAGAACGACACATAACCTGCACAGATCTGCTCTGCTCATGCACGTGCTCTGTGGTCCCATCAGATCTCATTTACAAAACGTAAGTTCAAAGATAATAGTATTCGGGGGCTTCCCTGGTGGCGCAGTGGTTGAGAGTCCGCCTGCCGATGCAGGGGACGCGGGTTCGTGCCCCGATCCGGGAGGATTCCACATGCCGCGGAGCGGCTGGGCCCATGAGCCATGGCCGCTGAGCCTGCGCGTCCGGAGCCTGTGCTCCACAACGGGGGAGGCCACAACAGTGAGAGGCCCGCGTACCGCAAAAAAAAAAAAAAAAAAAAAAAAAGATAATAGTATTTGGGACTTCCCTGGTGGTCCAGTAGTTAAGACTCCACGCTCCCAATGCAGGGGGCCCAGGTTCCATCCCTGGTCAGGGAACTAGATCCCACGTGCCGCAACTAAAAAGATCCCACACGCGGCAACCAAGATCCCTCGTGCCGCAACTAAGACCCAGCCAAATAAGTAAAAATAAATAAATATTTTTTGAAAAGATAATAGTATTCAAATTTCGAGATGGCAGCATAAGAGCATTAAGTCAAGCGCGGGCCCTTCTGAGCCGCCTCTGCCGTGACATGCGCAGAACGTGCTTGGGCTTGCCTGCCTGAGGATGGGGGAGGACCGCACGCAAGGGAGGTGGTAGAAATGCATTGTCAACGGTGACTCCCGAGCCCACTGGGGATGTCATGCTCCCCAGAGAGAGGCAGGCAGGCACCCTGAGCACAGCCAGCATCTGGGCGGAGCTGCAGGAACAGCTGTCTACTGCCAGGAGTGGACAGCAGGGAGCTAATTTTGGTTCTAGATGAGCTTGGACGACACAAAATCCATTTCCTTCCAGAGTCGGAACTGTTTTAGTCACCCAGCGAGTTCAGCGCCGTACCACGTTTCTCCCAGTGGCTGTCAGGCCGTAAACCAAACATCACTGTCTGCAGCCTGTGTGCCCAGAGGTCAAAAGCAGCTTGCTCTCAGAGCCTCTGCCAACAGAAGGTGGGTTCTGCTGCACGTGCTGGGACCACCGGCCGTCCGCACCTGCAGATCTTGGAACCAGCATCCGACAATGGATGTCTGGTGACAGCTCTTCTGCCCAGCTGTTCCATCCTTGGTCACCCATTTCCTCTGAACGAGCTGGTCCCCTCGCATCAGAACTCAGCTGAGAAGTGAGGACACAGCGGAGAGCCTTTGCCTGTGTTGGCTGAATGGTCATGTATTCTCACCTAGGAAGGTGATTTCACACTCTCCTTTCTTCTCTCCAGGAAGCAGACAGGCCCCGTGGGCACAGGTGCTGGGCTCAGATGGCACAGCATGGGGGGCTCTGAGCTGTGCCACGGATCCGTCCAGCTCAACAGGAGACCGACATCCAGAGGTCCCAGGCCCTCCACCCCCAGCCACGGAGCCTGGATCCATCCACGACGCAGGGGGCAGCCACCAAAACTCGGGTACGTTTCCTGAACTGTAAACTGGGAGCAACGATGACCACACAGACACTGCACAGCCTCCCAGACCCGGGGAAAAGGAGTGCCCTGATCCCACTTCTTGTGGATGCACCTGAGGCTTAGAAAAGTGAAGTGACCAAAATCTCACTGTCTCAGGTTTACACACGGGGAAATCGAGGCTTGGAGAGGTTAAGCACGTCTGGGGAACGCCTAAGCCCACGTCCAGCTTCCCCACGTCTGGGGAACGCCTAAGCCCACGTCCAGCTTGGAGTAAGTGTCGGGAACACGTCAGCTCACCCGTGTGATGGGGCATCGTAGCCTTTACTGCGGGACACCAAGGTAGGCGGCTGCCGCTCGCTTTAGACACAGTTATGGAAAAAAGGGCAACTTGGAGTGAGGAAGTCCAGCCTGTCCACCTGCAGTGCCCCCCCGTGCCCAGCCAGACTGAGACAGCAGAGCCATTCAGTCTGTGTGATGGAGGGAGACAGGGAGGGTTGGATGAAGCAGATACTACACACCCCTGTGCTCTCCCTCCTTCTCCCCCAGCCCCAGAGAGGGTGGGGCTCAGACTCTACTCCTCCGTCTACCCTCTCTTGGGAGGTTGGTTGTCCTCTGGGCCCCCAGCCTCCCTGGCTGTGACGCTGGTACCCAGGCCTGCATTTCTACCCTCCAGCTAGAAAGTGGCCTCCAGCCACGCCTCTCACCTCAGCCTCCACACATCCGGGAGGCATTCTCCCCTCTGCCCTGTCCAGCTCTCCCCCAGCGCGCGCGCGCGCGCGCGCACACACACACACACACACACACACACACACACACGTCTCCGTTCCTATGTTGGCCCCTCTGACAATTTGATGCCTCCTTCTCCCTCCAGCCCACAAGTTTTGCCCATCCTTCTGTCCCAGACTCTCTCCAGCCTCATGTCCTTCTCTCTCATGATGCCGTAGTCTGGGCTTCAGAATCACAAGCATCCTAATTCCTGCTCAGGCTTTACACCCCCAGCTCTGAGCCCCAGCTCCCTGTCTGATGATGGTGCATCCTTCCTACATCAGAGGGTGGTAGGGTATGTGCGTAAGTGCTTGGCCTGTTGGGGCCCCAATGGCCTGACTACTCCGAACCTATTCACACCGATGTAAAACCAACCAGTCAACATGCTGGACCTGTCAGGAGCCCTCCCACACTGGGGAGAAGACTCTGGGGGAAATGTCAGGATTTACTAGGAATTCTAGAAAAAAAAATAATAAAATGGAGAAAATGTATAAATTATATGAGTATTAGAATAATATTCCCCAATGCTAAAGGAATATATAAATCTTCAGGTTGATGGGGCCCACTGTGCAAGCAGAAATCCAAGCAGAATGACTCTGCACTAGAGGCAAAGAAACACTCACGACCTGCAGACATTCACCACCCCGGTTCTCCCTTCACAGAGAACCCCAGAGCACAGAAGGCAAGAACCAGGGTGAGCAAACAGATTCAAAGAACGGAAGGAACTTCTAAAAGATGAATGTCCTTAGAGAAATTCAAGAAGATAACATGGTCCTAAAAAGAGAACAGGTTGTGCTTAAAATGGAGCAATTAGAGATCAAGAAAGAGTTCGCAGACTTATGGTTACCAGGGGGGAAAGCTGGGGGAAGGGATAGTCAGGGAGTTTAGGACTGACATGTACACTCTGCTGTATTTAAAATGGATAACCAACAAGGACCTACTGCATAGCACAGGGGACTCTACTCAACATTATATAACAACCTAAATGGGAAAAGAATTTGAAAAAGAACAGATCCATGTATATGTATAACTGAATCACTTTGCTGTACACCTGAAACTAACACAACATTTTTAATCGACTCTACTCCAATATAAAATAAAAAGTTAAAAAAAAAAAGTTCTTAGAAATGCCATTGCTAGAACGAAAAAACCTGAAGTTCAGGAAATCTCTCAGAATGTGTATCAAGAAGACAGAGGATATGAGAGAAAATATATGAGATGCATAAGATCAACCTAAAAAGATCAACCTATTAAGAATTCTAGGAAAAAATAAAAGGAAGAAAATATATAAATTATACAAATGATAGAATGCCATCCCCAAGCACTGAAGGAACATGCACGTCTTCAGGTCAATAGAACACACCAGGTACCAAGAAGAATGCATGAAAAAAGACCCACTCCCGGACACATTCTCCTGAAAACTGGAACTCCAGGAGGAACAAGAAGATTCTAAAAGCTTCCAGACAAGAAAAACAGATTATCTGCAAAGGAATTATAATCACCTTTGACATGTGACTTTTCATTAGCAACACTGGAAACTAGAAGACGAAGAGTGATACCCCAGAATCCTTATTAAAGAAATAAAATTCTAAACTTATAATGCTAACTTTTCTTTTAAAAACTAATAAGTGTAGGGACAACATAAATCTTTTGAGACATAAAAATACTTAGAAAATTTACATACCAAATATTCTGTTTTGAAAAACGTTCTCTGAGGATATTCTCCAGCAAATAAAAAAGTAATCCACGGAATTTTTTAAAATGGGAATTCTAAAAGAGAATAGACTTAGCTTTGCATTTGGGACTCTTCAAAATTCCAATCGCGCATGCCAAACTACATAGTAATTAAAAGTTTACCTTACTGTATTTTATTCCAGCAAAATATCTTTATCTATGGCAAACTCATTTCTCTACCCACCCATATACTGTCTAGATAGTATTTCCCAGGTATAAAATCAGACACCAATTCTTTGCTCAGCTAGAAAGGATTGGCTGTCTCCCTGGAATATAGACTTCCCGGCATCCCCAGGTCTTCAATAACTTTTTAAAAATATGTACTTTTTTATTCGGTCATTTCTTAGTATTTCCTCAAGAGAGATAGGCTATTACCATTTTCTACATCCTAATAAATGTGAGACTTCATTCAGTTTCAATTCCAAATTGTCATATTCATGCACAAAAAGTGGCGCTATCATTGTTCACATGTTGACATCATTAGGGAAATTATACAAATAGTTAAAATAATGCAAGTTTTATTTCAGTGTCGTAAGATTTCCTCAGATAGAAAAATTAATTAATTCCAATAATGTTTCCTTTTTTTTTTCATCCAAGTCATGGACCCAGAAAAAAGCTTTTGGAAGTTTTCTTAATTAATTGAGCATCATCTGAGACTATTATGAATACTATTGTGCAATTGACATTAAGCTAAATAGTACTTGTTTTTGCAATGAAAATACAAATATAGTTTTTGGTGGAGCACAGTGTCATGGTAAAAAAAAATCCTTACTAAATTAAGAAACCTATGAAGCAGAAATTTACTTGGAATTGTTGATGGTACACATATAATTCCTACTGGATCCAAATAAGCTGGTATTCTACCAATATAAGTAAAAGCTGTAGTTGCCAACATTTTGTGACAACACTGATGAAGTTTAAAAAAGAAAAAGAAAAAACATGCTTCAGTGTGGCTTAATGTGCTTTGTCTCTGCTACCTGCCATCTATCAGATTTTAGAACAGTTGGAACTTTTGAAGTCAGTCTCAGCGCCCTACAACAATATTGAACTTTTTGGTAAATGAGTTCTCTAAATTTTGGATGCATGTTGTTCAAAAAAATTAGAAAACCTTGATTATTTAACACTTGGATTTTTAGTTTCTGAAGCTCTGAAAGAATTACATTAATTGAAAACAAAGCTTGCAAATAAAAAGACATTGGAATTTATCCCTAAAAATATGGGGGAAAGGGAACACATTAATTAATGAGAGCTCAATATTGAAATTCTATAAGGGTACTTCAGAACATCTTGACTTGTAAGAAGAATCTTTTGATGGAGTTTCTATTTTTAATTAGAAGAAATTACATTCTGTCCCAGAAGGGCAGGAGATTGAAAAAGCCTACCATCTTGCAGCATCTAAATTTAATGAAGCATTCAAAAGAATCATAAAGACAATTTGATGAGTTTTGTCTTGTAAAAATATTTGCTGAAGAAAGGTATTCTGGAAAGAGGCAAAAAGACACTATCTGGGAGCCGAAGTCGGCCAAGCGCCGCGGCAGGGGATTGTGGGAAAAGATGGCGGCCGCCGTTCACCCCCGAGTTGTCCGGGCCCTGCCAATGTCACGTCGCATGGGGTCACAAGTGATCGTCCCCTACCGAGGTGAGTCATATGATACCATGCACCTTCGCCCCATGGATGACCTGGGCCAGATTATCTTTCTGGAATGGAAAGGGAGAGACAAGGACTCCATCCTAAGAGCTGTGGAGCACAGCAACGTGGTCATCAATCTCACTGGGCGAGAATGGGAAACCAAAAACTTTGATTTTTGAGGATGTTTTTGTAAAGATTCCCCAAGCAATCACTCAAATGTCCAAGCAAGTTAGAGTTGAAAATTTTATTCACGTTTCATATCTGAATGCCGATATTCAAAGCCCTTCTAAATATCTGAGAAATACGGCTGCTGGAGAGAAAGAAGTGAGAGACACATTTCCAGAAGCTACCATCATAAAGGCATCGGACATCTTTGGAAGAGAGGATAGATTCCTCAATCATTTTGCAAGTATTCAAGGGTTTGGTGTTGTCCCTCTTTTTCCTTGGGCAAGAAGACAGTGAAACAACCAATATATATTGTGGATGTCACCAAAGGAATTGTTGATGCAGTTAAGGGTCCAGATACCAGAGGGAAAACTTTTGCCTTTGTTGGGCCCAGTTGGTACGTCCTCTTTGACCTGGTACAGTACGTCTTTTCCATGGCTCACAGACCCTTCCTGGCATACCCTTTGCCACATTTTGCATATCGATGGCTAGGTAGACTCTTTGAAATGAGTCCGTTTGAGCCCTGGACCACGAGGGATAACGTGGAGCGAGTTCACATCACAGACATGACCCTGCCTCACCTGCCCGGCTTGGAAGACCTGGGTATACAGGCCACGCCCCTGGAGCTCAAGGCCATCGAGGTGCTGCGGCGTCACCGCACGCACCGCTGGCTGTCTTCTGAGATTGAAGATGTGAAGCCGGCCAAGACAGTCATTGTTTCGTGGCCCCTGAGCTGCCCTTGGTTTTTGATGTCATTCAGGTCACTAGCGACCAGACCACCTTTGGCAGAGAATCCTGTACATAGTGCATAAGAGCCCCTATTAAAACATCTGAGATCAAAAAAAAAAAAAAAAAAAGACAGTACGGCTTCCCTGGTGGCACAGTCGTTGAGAGTCCGTCTGCCGATGCAGGGGACACGGGTTCGTGCCCCGGTCCGGGAAGATCCCACATGCTGCGGAGTGGCTGGGCCAGTGAGCCATGGCCGCTGAGCCTACGCGTCCGGAGCCTGTGCTCCGCAACAGGAGAGGCCACAACAGTGAGAGGCCCGCGCAAAAAAAAAAAAAAAAAAAAAAGACAGTACCTGGTAAAATATTTAGGCGGAAAGATTTTCACATTTTAATGCCAAAAAGTAGCATTGAGAATATCCTTCATTTTTCCCAAGCCCACTAGGTACCCTAACACATATAGAGAGAATATTTTCCCAATTAAGAATATTATAGTCTACAATAAAGAATAGATTAAAGGTGTCAATAATTTCAAATTTACTAACCACAAAATATTTCTTTGAAGAATATTTATGGGAAATTTTGTGGAAAAAAAATTAAAGTGATGAGGCCATATCAGGAAAAAAATTGAATACCATTGACATTATGTTAGAGACAGACACGACTTAAGAAACTGATTAAAGTACACTATTCTGCTTTTTTTGTTATTTATATACAGATAATCAATATAAAGAACTGTTTTGTTTTGGTTTTTAATTTTATTTATTTATTTTTGGCTGCGTTGGGTCTTTGTTGCTGCATGCGGGCTTTTCTCTAGTTGTGGCGAGCGGGGACTACTATTCATTGCAGTGCTCGGGCTTCTCATTGCGGTGGCTTCTCCTGTTGTGGAGCAAGGGCTCTAGGTGCGTGGGCTTCAGTAGTTGCAGCATGCAGGCTCAGTAGTTGTGGCTCGCGGGCTCTAGAGCACAGGCTCAGTAGTTGTGGCACACAGGCTTAGTTGCTCCGTGGCATGTGAGATCTTCCCAGACCAGGGCTCGAACCCGTGTCCCTTGCATTGGCAAGCAGTTCTTAACCACTGCACCACCAGGGAAGCCCTAAAGAACTGTTTTTTAATTTTACTCTATTGCACATAAATATGTTACTTTTGTTTTAGAAAAAACTTTATTATTGAAAATAGTTTTTAATAGAACTATTTATAGTACCAACATAATAAAACCAATCTGTCAGTCAAGAAATAAATATTTTCAAGACCTAAAAAATTTTATTTTATTTATTTATTTTGACTGCATTGGGTCGTCATTGTGGGCGTGGGCCTTCTCTAGTTGCAGCGAGTGGAGGCTACTCTCTGTTGCGGTGCGCAGGCTTCTCATTGTGTTGGCTTCTCTTGTTGCTGAGCACGGGCTCTAGGCATGCAGGCTTCAGTAGCTGCAGCACGCGGGCTCAATAGTTGGGGCACACAGGCCCTAGAGCACACGGGCTTCAATAGTTGCGGTGCGTAGGCTCAGTAATTGCAGCGCACAGGCTCTAGGGCATGCGCACTTCAGTAGTTGTGGCTCACGGGCTCAGTAGTTGTGGCACATGGGCTTAGTTGCTCCATGGCATGTGGGATCTTCCCCGACCAGGGATCGAACCCATGTCCCCTGCATTGGCAGGCAGATTCTTAACCATTGTGCCACCAGGGAAGTCCCTTTAATTATTTTAGAATCTCCTTTCCCCCTCAAAAGCCTTGACTTGGTGTCATCAATAAAATATATGGTCACTCTAGCCAAGAAGGATAAGGAAGCATACCAGTTCTCTGTTGCTGTGTAACACGTTACCCCAAAGTTTAACCGCATGAAACAGCCAAGGGTTATTGTCTCACAGTAGAGAGAGGATACCATGTGGCTCAAGAATCTGGATGTGCTTCAACTGGACGCTTCTGGTGAGGCAGCAGTAAAGCTGTCAGCCAGGCCTACAGTTAGCTCTCAAGGCTTGACCCAGGCTGGGAAATCCGTTTCCAAGCCGACTTGTGTGGCTGTCAGCAGGCTTCAGAAGATGTGCCGGCAGGCTTACGGTGCAGTTGTGGGCCTGTATTAGTTAGTACGGGCTGCTATAACAAGTACCACAGACTGGCAGCTTATACAACGGTTCTGGAGGCAGGAAGTCTGGGATTGAGGTGCCCGCAGGGTTGTTTCTCCTCAGGCCTCTCCCCTTGACTTGCAGTCGGCCATCTTCTCCCTGTGCCCTCACACAGTCCTCCCTCTGTGTTTTTAGGTCTGCATCCTAATCTCTTCTTATAAGGATACTGGATCAGTCATATTGGATCAGGGCCCACCCTAAAAGCTTCATTTTAACCTAATTACCTCTTTAAAGACTCCATCTCCAAATACAGTCATGTTCTGAGGTCTTGAGGGTTAGGACATCAACACATAAATTTTGAAGGAATAGCATTCAGCCCATGGCAGGGCCTCTCCACCTGAGGGTCCCCATAGCATGGAAGCTTGTGATTCAAGATTGGGAAGAGAGAGAGAGAGAGAAGAGAGACTCAAGACAGCAAGACAGAAGCTGCCGTCTTTTATAATTTGATCTCAGAAGTCACATCCCACTTGTCTGCAATATTCTATTGTTAGAAGAGAATCAGTGAGTCCAGAGCAGGACAGGGTTCACAAGAGCAGGGTCTCAGGAGGCAGCCACCTTGGAGGCGGCCTTCCACAATCCGTAAGCTTCTCTCTCCAAACCCACTGGAGGGACCTAGACTGAGAGTGGAAAGGCAGTTTATCCTCCCTCATCTCTAGGGAGACTGTAGGAAGGCTGGAAAACACGTCAGCCTCTCTGGCTGCCCAGCATGACTAAAAGATGGAGGCCGACCGACAGCAGGCGTGTCTGCACAGCTCTCTGGGCGGCTCCTCAGCAAATTCTGAGCTGGAAGCTGTGCGGGAGGCTGGTTCAGCTCCAGGCGGAGAGCTCAAGGCTGTTCTCCCTCGATGGCACATAGCCTTGTGTGTGAAGTCATAACCCGGAGCCTCACCAAGGCCTCCAGCTGCGCAAACCACCTCCACGTGGGGGTTCCCCCTCTCCGTGGGGTTTCTCCACGCATCTTCCTTACTCTGGACCCCAACTCAGCCAATAGTCTTCATTTGTTCTCTAGACGAGTCCTCCCTCCACTAGCTCAGCCCCTGGTGTTTGCTTAACCATTTCAGGACACACACGTCACCCTCATCTCAGATGCTGACAGACAACCTGCTTCTCCTTCATGATGTTCACACAGCA
The DNA here is from genome assembly GCF_949774975.1 of Lagenorhynchus albirostris. Classification (NCBI taxonomy): domain Eukaryota; kingdom Metazoa; phylum Chordata; class Mammalia; order Artiodactyla; family Delphinidae; genus Lagenorhynchus; species Lagenorhynchus albirostris. The sequence continues at coordinate 76,444,451 of NC_083110.1, forward strand.
GCCCACGCTCACAGCAACCCCGCTGCCTCCCAGGTGGAACCATTTCAAAGTCGTTGTAAAGCGACAGGGTAGGAAACACAGGGTCTGAGATGACTGAGGACTGTCCCCTCACAGACAGGCGGGCTGACAGGTAGGAAACCAAGAGTAAGGTGCTCCAGGCAAAGCCGTCACGGACGGGGGTGTGGGAACCCCAAGCAATCCAGGGTGGCCGGCCTTTAGGGCAGTAGAGTAGGGGAAGGTGGGGAGGGAGGTTGGGGGGTGCTTTGGATAACAAGGAACAGGGTGCTGAGTGCAGGTGTCCTAGTCTCTCCTGGCAAAGCTCCTGGGAGCAGGACTCAGCATTCTCTTCACCTCTGCATGCCCCCCTCTCCCGTCACACGCACACACACACACACACACACACACAGAGACACACCACATACACACACACACACATGCCAAGCACAGTCACATAGACACAACCCACCCACACTCACATGCATACACACACACTCATATACAGTTACAATCTCGAACACATACACACGTGTCCACACACATACACCATCGCCCACAAGCATGGACACACAATACACAAGTCACATATACTTGCACACACATCCACAATGCACACTCACACATCACTACTCATGCATCCACATGTGCTCTCTCTCTCTGACACACACACACACACACACACACACACACACACCCCACCAGCAGCCTCCCAGCCCTAGCATGTAGCTGGTGCTCAGTCAGGGTTGACTGCATTGATGAAACATTAAATCAGGGGAAATTGTGTTTGGGGATCCTTTTTTCCAATTAATCTTTCCAGTTGTTTAACATCAGCTCCTAAGGAATTCGCTGTGTGTATTCAGAGCCCTAAGCTCGTGCTTCTCAAAATTAGAGAAAGATCGGACTTCCCTGGTGGTGCAGTGGTTAAGAATCCGCCTGCCAATGCAGGGGACACAGGTTCGAGCCCTGGTCCGGGAAGAGCCCACATGCTGTGGAGCAACTAAGCCCGTGCGCCACAACTACAGAGCCTGCGCTCTAGAGCCGGAGAGCCACAACTACTGAGCCTGCGTGCCGCAACGACTGAAGCCCACGTGCCTAGAAGCCCGTGCTCCTCAACAAGAGAAGCCACCAACCGCAATGAGAAGCTCCCACATTGCAACGAAGAGTAGCCCCTGCTCGCCGCAACTAGAGAAAGCCCGCGCGCAGCAACCAAGACCCAACGCAACCAAAAAAATAATTAATTATTTTTTTTAAAAAAATTAGAGAAAGATCATTTCTCTTTCCCGCAATTGCATCTGAACTGACCATGCTTTAGGAGATTTTTTTCATGAAATATGACTCTTTAAATCAGGCCATGTCTAAGTCTTATACTTCACTTAAGCACTTGGGTGAGGGGGAAATATAAGAGATTCTCTCCAAGCAAAGCACTTCTCCACGTTTGGGGGGGATCCTTTTAAGGAAAGCGGAAAGTATTGGGAACACAGTCCATGGGTCAACGTCCACCACTTTACGGGCTGCAGCTTCCAGCCACCACCCCAAACGGAGCCCTGGGAATGGCACACCCCGGGGGTGAAAGCATGGCTGAATCTGTTCAACTATGTTTTCTAAAGAATAACCCCCAAACATGCATTACTTTGTAATAAGTCGAAGGTTATTTTTTCAAGGAGGAAAGAGACAATCCTGTTGACACAATAGATGCAAAGAACTTAGCGCCATGCCTGGCAAGAAGAAAGGGCTCCGTAAATGGTGGTTGTTTTGTTTTGTTCTGTTTTTTGGTGTTTAGTTGTAAAGAAGCCGCTGGGAGGGAGCCTGCTTTCTGAGTAATCGACATCCTTGATAATTTGATGCCCCTCCCTGGACCCCCTCAGAACACTGCTCTGAGACCAGCTCTGTAGGCAGAAGGCTCCAGTCTCCAGAGCACCCGACGAACCCCACTGAAGAGGGAGGCTTTCCACTTACCCCATTCTTAAACCACCACTTCGGGACACGACGCATCCCCAGGAAAACGGGCCACTTCAGAAATACACAATTCTGGCTTAATATCCGCCTCAATTGCCTGGTGTGTTCCCTTTACGACAAGATCCCTCCAAGCCTGCTATCTCCTATGAGAGTGTCATTCTTCATTTGATTTCCAAATTACTCTTCATGTGCCGCCTTTTACCTTGAGCCATTTCCTCCCCCCAGTGAAATCTTGGCACCCAAAGCAGTTCTCAGAACTAAATTAATTATAAAAACATATTAATATCATCTGTATAACAATGAAATTAATCTATTCAATAGATCCAAGAGGAAGTCATCAATTATGCCCGGTGACTGTAGCATTTTGTGTGACAGCATTTACAGTTCTTACAAATTTTAATATTTCGTTCAGCAAGAGTTGCCATAAATATCATGTGCTGTGCAGCCTTGATTTATGAATGAAGTGGACCTTTTAGATGCCACTAGTGTTCAAATACTACGCATTTTATTCTTATCAAGTGTGTGTTCTTGCGGGGGGGGGCGTTTTATCCTTCTATGAAAAATAAGGATTTCCATTCTCTTAGGGATGACCTCTCCCCTCAATAGAGTCTACCCTGGGACATACACACATTTCTCAGACAAATTTCTTAGACATGCTTCTAACCACCCAGGTTTCCCAAGACATGTTATAAACTCAATACAATGGAAAGTTAGCTGCACCCTCATGTCAAGATCTGAATATATCTAAGAGTTGCTCAGTCTCAGAATGAGTAAGGATTCAAAGAAGCACAGTGTGGCCTTCACGTGCGCTTCTCAAAGCCCTTTTGAGGAGATCCAGCTCACTATGCAAAGCAATTCTTATCAAACTCCTCCTTCCACCGCATTCTTCTAAGTCACCCACAAGACCCGCAGCTAGCCAGAAATCCTCTCTCACTGTTCCCTAAAACTCCCCAAGAAAAGAGAGTTGACATATATCTGACAAATAACTTGTATCCCAGCGATATAAGAAATGCCCACAGGGGGAATTCCCTGACAGTCCAGTGGTTAGGACTCCGAGCTTTCACTGCCTAGGGCCTGGGTTCAATCCCTGGTCAGGGAACTAAGATCCCACAAGCCATGCAGTGTGGCCAAAAAAATAAAATAATAAAAATAAATAAATGCCCACAAAGGAGGAGGCCCAAATGGCCACTAGGCAGGTGAGAAGGGGCCCAGCTTTAGGAGTCCTCAGGGATGTGCAAATTAAAACAGGTGAAATTAAACCAAACACACCCACTAGAATGACTACAATGAAAAAGACAGAAAATGCCAAGTATTGGCGAGGATGCAGAGCAACTGGAACTTTCACACACTGCTGGCTGGTGTGTAAATTGGTACCATTTGGAACTCCTCTTGGGAGTATACACCAAGCTGAGCATATGCATTCCCTATGACCCAGAAATTCCGCTCCTAGGTAAATACCCAAAAGAAACGAGTCCATATGTTCACCGAAAGTCAGGTACTAGAATATTCGTAGCAGCTCTATTCATATTAGCCCCAAACGGAAAACTACAAAATGTCCGTTAACGGGAGAATGGAATAAGGTTGCCCAATAAAATACAGGACACCCAGTAAAATTTGAATTTCAGATAAACAACAAATAATATTTTAGCATAAGTATGTCCTACACAGTAATATTACCCAAAATGCTCTACTGCTGTGCATGGATGATGTCACAGACATAATGGTGAACAAAAGCCTAAGAGAATCCAAACTGGGTATTTCTATTTATAGGGTATCCAAAAACAGGCAAACTCACCCCTGCTATTAGAAGTCAGGATAGTGGGGGGATCGGTAGCTCCTGGATGAGGACACAAGAGACATTTGGGGAGCCTGAATGTTCTGTTTCTTGATCTGAAACACAAGAAACACATGTGTCCACTCTGTGACGATTCATCAAACTGTACACTGTGAGACATGCTCATATCACATTGTATAGTAACATACTTTATAAGTATGTTTCTTATTCACTTCTTATTCAGGCAGAGATTATAAGTTTGTTGCAAGTATCCAGGTCACGATTTGTGTTTCAGAAATTATCGGTGTTCACAATACCTGCAGGGGAACGAAACCAAACTCAAATATGATCACTCTTTACAATGAGAAGAATATTTTGATCATTCTTTTATTTGTTTTGGCTCGGTCACAAATTAAAGTGCTTGGAATGCTGTAAAAAAAAAAATGCTCACAGTAAAAAGTATTTGTTGTTTATCCAAGGTTCAGATTTAACAGACTATTCTGTCTTTTATCTGACAGCCTTATTCCATCCTCCTGCTAATGGACATTGTGGCCATCAACACATATCATACGTGTATTTTATATGTCAATAAAAGTTATTTTTAAAACTTCACAGAACACTGCGATCAATATGGATCCTCCCATTTTTTTTCCCCTAAGAATGGAGGAGGGAAATGTCAGTGGGCAAAGTTGGAATTTTTAGTGGGCTGGGAGGGGGTCAGAGTAGAAAACAGGACTGCAAATACTCACGTGGTAATAATTTTTGTAACACAGAACATTAATCTTTTAAAGACCAGAGATACGACCCCTATTTCCATCCTGTTAGGATTTAAATTCAAGTTGCCTACTAGGTACCTTCAAACTTCATCTGTTTTTGTAGAAGGAGGACGGGTGGTGATCAGTCAAGCACGTTTTTTGTGTCCCTACCCACCTCCCCCACAATAACAGACCCCTGGCCTCTAAGCAATCATTAAGGAAATGGTGAGGACCCCCAGCAAGGTTGAGAGGGACACTGAGAAGTGCAGCTCCTTGTTAGATGTACCCATTCAAGTGGAGACAAAACACAAAGCTGAGAGAGAGGAGTGAAAAGTCGACTGAGACACTAGATCCAGTCCCAAAAGACAGCCCAGGAAAGGCAGTAGAGGGCAGTGGTTAGACTCAGCTCCAACGTTCCTGACCACGGGCCCTTGAGCACATCACCAACCATCTGAGCCTTGGCTTTTTCATCTGAAAAAGGGGGATAATGATAGTACCTACCTCACTAGGTTGTCGTAAGAATTGGGTGAGATGATGGGTGGCAGATTATATTATCCTAAAGTGACCACAATGCATTTCCTCCTCCATATGCTCCTCTAAAACTTGCCACTCCCCCATCAAGGTGGAGTCTAATTCCCTCCTCTTGAATCTGGTGGGAGCAGAGAGCTTGTGACTGGCCTGTGACCAATAGAAGGTAGCAGAAGTGATGCTGAGTAAATTCTGAGGCAAGGTCATACAAAGCAGTTCCTTTCCCCTTTGTCAGCTGGTATACTCCCCCTTGGAACCCTGGGCCTCCATTAAAGCCCAGCTACCTGGAAGCCACCATACTGTGGGGAAGCTCAGGCCACGTGGGGAGGCCATACGTGGCTGCTCCAACGGACAGCCCCTGCTGAGATGCCAGCTAACAGACGATATCAACTACCAGAAGTGAGTGAAGACACCTCCAGATGATTCCAGCCCCCATCTTTTAATACTCCAGATCATTAGCCCTTGAGTCTTTCCAGTTGAGGCCCCAGATATCAGAGAGCAGAGACCTGTCATTCCTGCCATGCCCTGTCCAAATCCCTAATTCACATCCATAAGCAAGATAAAATGATTGTTTTAAGCACTTAAGTTTGAGGTGGTTTGTTATAAGCAATAGTAACTAAAACATAATGTCTTGTATCAGTTAGCTCTTGCTGCATAACAAAACACTCCAAATTCAGTGGTTTAAAACAACACACATGGGGCTTCCCCGGTGGCACAGTGGTTAAGAATCCGCCTGCCAATGCAGGGGACACAGGTTCAAGCCCTGCTCCGGGAAGATCCCACATGCCGCGGAGCAACAAAGCCCATGTGCCACAGCCACCAAGCCTGCACTCTAGAGCCCACGAGCCACAACTACTGAGCCCACATGCCACAACTACTGAAGCCTGCGTGCCTAGAGCCCATGCTCCGCAACAAGTCACTGCAATGAGAAGCCCACACACCACAACAAAGAGTAGCCCCCGCTCACCGCAACTAGAGAAAGCCCGCATGCAGCAATGAAGACCCAATGCAGCCAAAAATAAATTAAATAAATAAATTTTTTAATTAAAAAATAAACCCACATTTATTTAGCTCACAATTCTGTGGGTCAGTGGGCAGTTCTGGTGCTTTGGGCAGTATCAGCCCACCTCTCCTGGGCTCACTCATGTGTCTGTGCTCAGATTGTGGTCGGCTGGTGGCTGATGATCTAAAATGCCTCACCTACATGTCTGGCAGTTGGCTGAGTGTCAACCAGGCAGCAGATGTAACTGGGCCATAGGACTCTCATCATCCAGGAGGCTGGCCTATGCTTCTTCACAAGGAGGCAGGGTTCCAGGAGCAGCAAGAGAGGACCAGCCAACTGTGTGTAAGCTCCTCAAGTTTCTACTTGCAGCATGTTTGCAGATGTTACATTGGCCAAAGCAAGTTCATGGCCAAGTCTAGAGTAAGAATGAAAGGCTCCCCACTAAAATCTGGAACAAGACAAGGATGCCCACTCTCACCACTTCTCTTCAACATAGTATTGGAAGTCCTGGTCTCAGCAATCAGACAAGAAAAAGAAATAAAAGGTATCCAAACTGGAAGGGAAGAGGTAAAATTGTTCACTATATGCAGATGACAGGATACTACGTATAGAAAACCCTAAGGACTCCACACAAAAGCTACTAGATCTAATAAATGAATTCAGCAAAGTAGTAGCATACAAGATTAACATCCAGAAATCGGTTGCATCCTTTACACTAACAATGAAATATCAGAAAGGGAATGTAAAAACAATACCTTTTAAAATCACACCAAAAAAATTTTTTTTAAATACCTAGGAATAAACCTGACCAAGGAAGTGCAACACTTATACACTGAGAATTATAAAATGTTAATAAAGGAAATAAAAGAGGATTCAAAGAAATGGAAAGATATCCCATGCTCTTGGATTGGAAGAATTAATATTGCTAAAATGGCAATACTACCCAATCAATCTACAGATTTAATGCAATCCCTATCAAATTACTCAAGACATTTTTCACAGAACTAGAACAAATAATTCAAAAATTTACACGGAACCATAAAAGACCCAGAAGGGCTAGAGCAAGCCTGAGAAAACACAAACAAAGCAGGAGGCATAAATCTCCCAGACTTCAGACAATACTACAAAGCTACAGAAATCAATGGTGTGTCTCCTTCCTGACTGTCCTCTATGGTTTGTCTGTGAGAAATGCTGATAGCAATATGTCTTCAGGAAATGCCAAAATTGGGCACCGTGCCCCCCGGTTCAAAGCAACTGCTGCAATGCCAGATGGTCAGTTCAAAGATATCAGCCTGGGGCTTCCCTGGTGGCACAGTGGTTGAGAGTCCGCCTGCTGATGCAGGGGACACGGGTTCGTGCCCCGATCCGGGAAGATCCCACATGCCGCGGAGCGACTGGGCCCGTGAGCCATGGCCGCTGAGCCTGCGCGTCCGGAGCCTGTGCTCCGCAATGGGAGAAGCCACAACAGTGAGAGGCCCAAGTACCAGGAAAAAAAAAAAAAAAGATATCAGCCTATCTGACTACAAAGGAAAATATGTTGTGTTCTTCTTTTACTCTCTTGACTTCCCCTTTGTATGCCCCACAGAGATCACTGCTTTCAGTGACGGGGAAGAAGAATTTAAGAAACTCAACTTCCAAGTGATTGGTGCTTCTGTGGATTCTCACTTTTGTCACCTGGCATGGATCAACACACCCAAGAAACAAGGAGGACTGGGACCCATGAAAATTCCCTTGATATCAGACCCCAAGCGCACCATTGCTCCGAACTATGGGGTCTTTTTTTTTTTTTTTTTGTAATAAGATTATTTATTTATTTGTGTATGGCTATGTTGGGTCTTCGTTGCTGTGCACGGGCTTTCTCTAGTTGCGGCGAGCGGGAGCTACTCTTCGTTGCGATACGCGGGCTTCTCATTGTGGTGGCTTCTCTTGTTGTGGAGCACGGGCTCTAGGCGTGCAGGCTTCAGCAGTTGTGGCACGTGGGCTCAGTAGTTGTGGCTTGTGGGCTCTAGAGCTCAGGCTCAGTAGTTGTGGCACATGGGCTTAGTTGCTCCGCGGCGTGTAGGATCTTCCCGGGCCAGGGCTCAAACCCGTGTCCCTTGCTTTGGCAGGCGGATTCTTAACCACTGCACCACCAGGGAAGCCCAGACTATGGGGTCTTAAAGGCTGATGAAGGCATTTCATTCAGGGGCGTTTCTATTATTGATGATAAAGGTATCCTTCGACAGATCACCATAAATGACCTTCCTGTTGGCCGTTCTGTGGATGAGACCCTGAGACTAGTTCAGGCCTTCCAGTTTACTGACAAACATGGGGAAGTGTGCCCAGCTGGCTGGAAGCCTGGCAGTGATACCATCAAGCCTGATGTCCAGAAGAGCCAAGAATATTTCTCTAAGCAGAAGTGAGCACTGGGCCATTTTGGGGCCAGGCTGCAGTAGGTGGCCATGAGAACAAAACCTCTTTTGTACTATTGTCATGCTTAAAACACAAGACCTTGCACTCAGTCAAGATGTGGTGTGGGACTGGACAGGCCTTTCCTGCAGGGGTTGGGGAAGCCGGCCTTTCTTCCTCTGGAGGGAATGGCCTGAGATGTATTATCGGGCAAGTAAACTGCTGTGCAAAATAGTAGGGCATCACTTTTGGTCTTTTGTAGTTTTATTAAACTTGAGCTGAGACCTTAAAAAAAAAAAATCAAAACATTGTGGTATTGGTACAAAAATAGGCATACGGATCAATGGAACAGAACAGAGAGCCCAAAATAAACCCACACACCTACAGCCAATTAATCTTCAACAAAGGAGGCAAGAATATAAAATGGAAAAAAGACAGTCTCTTTACAAGTGGTGCTGGGAAAGTTGGACAGCTGCATGTAAATCAATGAAGTTAGAACACACCCTCACACCATGCACAAAAATAAACTCAAAATGGCTTAAAGACTTAAACATAAGACATAAAACTCCTAGAAGAGAGCACAGGCAAAACATTCTCTGACATAAATCGTACCAATGTTTTCTTATGTCAGTCTCCCAAGGCAATAGAAATAAAAACAAAAATAAACAAATGGGACCTAATCAAACTTACAAGCTTTTTCACAGCAAAGGAAACCATAAGAAAAAATGAAAAGACAACCTACGGAATGGGAGAAAATATTTGCAAATGACGTCACAGACAAGGGCTTAATCTCCAAAATATACAAATAGCTCATACAACTCAACAACAAGAAAACAAACAACCCAATCAAAAAATGGGCAGAAGACCTTATAAGCATTTCTCCAAAGAAGACATACAGATGGCCAGTAGGCACAGGAAAAGATGCTCAACATCACTAATTATTAGAGAAATGCAAATCAAGGTACGAGGTACCAAGCTTGGTACGTGGTACCAAGCTACGAGGTACCACGTCCCACCAGTCAGAATGGCCATCAGTAAAAAGTCTATAAATAACAAATGCTGGAGGGGGTGTAGAGAAAAGGGAACCCTCCTGCACTGTTGGTGGGAATGTTAAGTTGGTACAGCCACTATGGAAAACAGTATGGAGGTTCCTCAGAAAACTAAAAATAGAATTACCATATGATCCAGCAATCTCACTCCTGGGAATATACGCAGACAAAACTGTAATTCAAAAAGATACATGCACCCTTATGTTCATAGCAGCACTGTTTACAATAGCCAAAACATAGAAACAACCTAAATGTCCATCGACAGATGAATGGATAAAGAAGATGTGGTACATATACACAATGGAATACTACTCAGCCATAAAAAAGTATGAAATAATGCCATTTGCAGCAACATGGATGAAACTACAGATTATCATACTAAGTGAAGTAAGTCAGAAAGAGAAAGACAAATACCATGTGATATCACTTATATGTGGAATCTAAAATATGACACAAATGAACTTATCTACAAAACAGAAACAGACTCATAGACATAGAGAACAGACTTGTGGCTGCCAAGGGGGAGGGGAGGAGGGAGAGGGATGGAGTGGGAGTTTGGGGTTGGTAGATGCAAACTAGTATATATAGAATGGATGAACAACATGGTCCTAGTGTAGCGCACAGGGACCTATACTCAATATCCTGTGATAAACCATAATGGAAAAGAATACAGAAAAGAATGTCTATATGTGTATAACTGAGTCACTCTGCTGTACAACAGAGTGGCACAACTTTGTAAATCAACTATACATCAATAAAAAAACAAAAATAAAATAATGCAGTAACTTAAAAAAAAAAGGATGAGAGAGCTCCCAAAGTGACATGGCAAGGAGGTGTGAATCTGGGGAGGGAAAGAACCATGGCCTTTTTTGTAGTCTGCCACGTTCTGACACAGAGACAGCCTCTAGCACGTGTTGGCTGTCCATGTGACATAAAAGACAAAGAGTCTGTGCTGCCCTGCACTCCCCGGATGTAAGCTCAATGTACCTAGAACACAGGGTGTCTGAGAGCGGTGGCTGGGAATGAGGTGGGAGAGACAAGCAAGGAGCTGGGTTCAAAAGGCATTCAGCCCTGACTCCTCAGGGACAGACACAGCGGCAGAAGGGCAAGAGTTTGGGAGTCAGACACGCCCAGGTTTAATTCCAGCTCTGCCACGAGCCCCTGGGAGGCCCCTTGCTAACCACTAAGGTCCCCATCTTTCATAAGGGATAAAAGCATCTACCTCTTAGTGCTGCAGGGAGGATGAGATGAGGCCAGGTGCCTGGCATGGAGCACCATGGTGCTGCCGGAAGAGTTGCAGCTTGGCTGTCATCAGGCCCCAGGAAGCTGGCTGAGGTCTCTTCGGGCCCACTGAGTGACAGCGGCTGGAAAGACAGAGCCAGCTGAAAAGCTCCCCAGCCAAAGCCTTCCCAGAGGCTCGCTCCCCAGACTCCCCGTTATTATGCCACAAAAGACTGGTACAGCTGCTCACCAAGGAATAATTGGTACCACGCTTGTCTGAGGGTCAACCTGTGCAAACTGCAATCACTCAGATTCCCACACCTGCCAGCCCAGCAGGTCCATAAAGTTGTGCTTACGTACGCATTTCTCAAAGGCTCGTGCTGGGCGGTGCTGCTGGTGTGACGTTCCGCAGGGAGCCAGAGCCCGGGCGTGGGCCCAGCTTGCAGGTTAGACATCCAAGGAGGAATGACGCACTTTCCAGCCCAGACTGGGTGCAGGAGGAAGATTGCCCTGCCGCAGGACACTCCCAGACGCCAGGCTGGGCACGCCAAGGGGTACACATCACATGCAAACACACACTCACCTATCAAACCCCTTACCAAATGGCATGCCACCGTGTCACTCATGCAAAGGTGTCATCTACTCTGGCGTTGCTGCCCTAACCATTGCCAGGCCAGTTGATTCACTCTCCCAGACAAAGAGAGAGGGAGAGGTGAAGGCATTCCTGGCAGAAAGAGTGACATGTGAAGACACATGGCATTGCACATGGGCCTGGGACACCACAAAGGTGCAACATTCCATGAATAAAGTGGGAACGTTAAAATTCGTCTTGTAGATATTAAGGGGTCAAGGGAAGCTTTTAAGCATCAGTGTGGTGACCAGGCATGCAGATGGGTTTCAGGACCATCCTCCTGGAGATGGTGGAGGAAGGAGAGACTGGACACGGGTGACCAGTTCAGAGATTTCCATAGCCCAGGGGAGAGCTGCTGGGGGGAAGGAGAGGATGGAACAGACTCAGGGAGCGTTTCTGGGTTGGCATCAGCAGGCCATGTGACCGAGTGGATGTGGGCGTGGGGAGGATGGAGGGTTGGGTTGACTTCATGTTTGGGAAGATGGGGGCCGTTGCCCCAGTCAGAGGGCACAGGGGGAGGAAGGGGTCTGGGAAGAAGCCGGTCCCAGTCTGAAACGGTTCTTTCAGTCTGAGAGGCTTGTCCATCACCTCTCCTGCCCTGTGCTTGCTGGGAAGACAGGCAGACTCCACTTCCCACTTCTACAGCTGAGGCTGTGGGGAATGGCCAGCGTCCCCACGGGAATTCTGGAAAGCAAGTCCCCATAGTTACTGATGAACAAGGAGGCCCCGGGCAACAGGGTCAGGGGAGCACGACGGAGCCCTGCCGGGGACACACCTGATGCTGAGGGTTCGCTGTGCTAGAGGAGCTCCTCCGCCCACTAAAGGTGCCTGTCTCCCCTGGCCTTTGACCCTCCAGGCCTAAGCCCCTGGCACAGCAGACACCTCCAAGTCCTGCCATGTCCCTCCCGCTGTGACCCAAGCCAGTCTCAGGCCCAGACCTCCAGGCCACGCACACACTTCCACACCCCATCCCCACAGGTGAGCATGACGCAGAGCTGTGAGAGAGGTTATTTTTGAAACCCATTTGCAAGGTAGATTTCTCATAAATGCCACAAAGCAAAGCAAATCCTATAGATTTATCTTCAAGGCAACGCAAGAGCTATATAAGTTCTCTGAGTACGTGCGTTCACGGCATCACTTTGCTTTACCTCACGGTCCTGCACATTCAGACTGCAGTCGCCCCGACCCAAACCATCATCAGCTCCAGGAAGCATCCGCCGGGTACCCATGGGACAGGAGACATAGGGGTGGGGCTGTCACAGGCGTTCTGGGGGGCCCTCCGGTACCCCTGGCAGTGACAGGCTCCAGACCCTTCAAACAGAAGGGCAGAGTCTAGGAGCTGATTCTCAGCACATGGACTCAGACCATGGGAAGGGCCATTGTCCACCTTGGGGTCAACAAACTGGGACTGTCTCACCCAACAGCCCGTTGTTCCTTCCCTGGGCTCCCCATCTCCACGAAAGGTGCCTCCCCCACTGTTGCACCATCGTTCTCTAGAACTTCTTCATCGTGCAGGGCTAACAGCACCCATCAAAAGACTCCCTTCCCCACCCCCAGCACACCCACTTGTTAACCCCGTCAGCTACTGACGTGTGTCACTTCCACTCACACTCTGTTAGCACAAGCTCACTACGTGGCCACACTCTGGGGGGCTGCAGCCAGGGTGTGGGGAGCAGCTTCCCATAACGGGGCTGCCCTGCGGGAAGGGAGCCCAGCCTTGCACACAGGTGAGGCCGAGACAGGTGTGTGCTGTACTGAGCGTACACAGAGGGTGGAGGAAAGAGAGCCTTCGGGGAGGGAAGGAGGGCGATGGTTCCTGCTAATATCTCTGGGCACCTACTGCATGTAAAGTGCAGAGCTGGGTGTGGTCACACACATGAGAGCCACACGGTGCCGGGGAAAGAGCCAGACAGACTCGGTCCAGATTCCTGGTCTCTGGGCTCGGGGAGCTAATGAACTCGATGATCGCATGAGGTGCGATGCGATGTGCAAAGGGCCTGGCACACGGGAGGCACTGTTATTGTTTACCTTACACAATCCTGCAATGGGGAAACCCAGTCTCAAGTCACCTGGGCCACTTGCCCAGTTAATAAGCGGAGGGGCCAGATCTGCACTCACACCAAGACTGCATCCAGCTGCCCAGGGCGTCCCTGAGATGCCCTCTGACCTCCCAGCTCTGGCCTAAAGAAGATCAGAGAGCCGGTGCCCAGCTCACACCGCATGACCTCCCTCCCCCGACCTCTCGCCGGTAAAGCCCTGTGGTATCTGCCAGATGACGCCAACTCCCTCCACATCCTTTTAAAGGAGCTCCGCCTAACAGCTCTCAATACAAATACTGCAGAGCCTGGGCTGAGATCTGCTCCTTGTCTCCTTGCCCAGCCTCCTTTCACCCAGCCCTGCCTGCCAAGCGAGTCCACTGCTGACTCCATCCAAGATTTATTGCCAGTGGCCCCTCCACGTGTACAGCCTCCCAGCGCCCAACCTGCAGAGGCAGCCCTGTCACCTCCCCTGTCAAATCCTCCCTCTTCGGGCAGGTGCAGCAGACAGGCTCGCGGAGGAGCATCCAGGAGCGCCGTAGCAAATGAAAGCAAATGTGAGCTCGCGTTGCCAAAGGCCAGCCACACACCTGGCCACGGAGCTGCCCTGGGGAGATGCGGGGGCTGCGCGGCTGACGGGAACAGGACCCTCCGAGCTGACCCAGCATGAAGCCCAGCGTCACCAAGTCCCCGTCCTTCCTGCTGGCGGCTCCCTAAACGCTGTAGATGGTCAAACAGACATTGACACCTCCTCCCCCTACCTGGCGCGCAGCAGGCCTTACGCTTCAGAGAGATGCGGAAGAGGGCAAAAATGTAAAAACCACCCCTTCCTGCTTGGAAAAGGACCTGCGCTCATGAGAACCTTCTTACCTCCCTGGCACAAGGCCACTCACCACGGAGCAATGTTCATTTGTGGTCAGTTTCTGGTACTCCCGGAGCTCGCTTTCAGGTTTGGGGGGCCGCGCGCGTCGAGAAGGCGCCTGCCCACCACTCTGCTTCCCCGGCCACGTCTGCGCCGTTTGATCCTCAGCCAGCGAGGCTGCGAGGCTGGCAGGAGCCGTGGGCAGGACGCCTGCCACCCTCGCACCCCCTTCCGGGCCGTGCAGCTCGTGACTGATGCATCGCCCTCTTTCCTCTGCACTGAGGTGCTCCGCCGAGAAAGGGGCAGGTGGAATGACTGGCGCCCCAGCCGGGTGTCAGGAGGGAAATAAACCCCGCTGCTCTTCTTCTGCACCCAAGTCGCTGGCAGGCGGGGCCCCAGCCGCTGAGAGGCCCCTGCCCCAGCCGGCACCCACGTGCATGCCCAGCTGGAATCTCCCCTCTCCCTCTGCCATCCTGGAATTAAGGCAGGAGAGCTGTGTCATGTCTGGGTTCCCAAATGTAAATCCCAGAAACCTGCCTTCATGCTTCTAAACGCGCCGTGTTTTGTGCAGGCTCTGCAAGACCGGGCCCTGTCCAGAGGCTGCTGATGCTTGGGCCGAGGTGGCCTCCAGGACACACCAGGGATTTCAGTCCCAGAGTCAGGGCCCCCTTGGTGCCGTGCTTCTGATGCCCCAAGCCCCACAGCAGAGCCTCCCCCAGGCCCGAGGCCATGGGCACCAGGAGGGAAACTGTCAGCAGGCAGGACCATGGAGACAGGAGGGACAGAATTCCATCACCCGGGCTGGGGAGGAGGGCCAGGACCCAAAGCACAGCAAGATACCGGGCTCCTCGCCGCTCTCCGAGATCCTCGCCCACTCTCTCCTGCCTCTAGGCCTGGCAGAAGCTGCTCCCGCTACCTCGGACACCCCTCCCCTCCTACTTCACATTGCTCTTTGCCATAGGCCTTTCAGGTCTCAGCCTGGGTATCACTTCTTCCAGGCAGCCCTCTCTGACCACCGCCAGACAGGGACAGATGGCCCTCGCTTCTCTCTCTCAGCTCCTTGCATTTCGCGCCCCCCATGCTGCCCCGTCACTCTGGGAGGGAAGAGCCTGTTGGTTTTTCTGTTTCCCTCTCTAGGCTACGAACTCCACAGGGCCAGTCAGGGATGTGGTCGGCCTGTCACAGCCCCTGACATGCCACCTTCATGAATATCTGCTGCCTGGGAGAAAAGATAAAAAGAATACAGTGAATGGATGAATGTTGGGCTCATCGATCCTTCCTAAGAACCGGTGTCGCCCAAAACCCCAGATCGTGTTGCTCCAGAGGTGAGCCCTAAACATCTGAGTGGCACACGCTTCTCTCCTGTCCCAGCTGCCCTGGCAGTGGGTGGGGCCCGGCCTCAGCCTGACTCCCGGGCTTCCAGACCTTCCAGACCAGTGCCCCACAGAACTGGAGCCTTCCGTGACTGCTGGCCCCGCTGAAGCTGGCCCTTGCTCAGGCCCGGCCTCTCCTCCGACGGGAGTTGGCTATGTGCCTGGTGCCCGGGCAGGCCGGCCCTGCTGCCCCCCAGGCCTGATTCATTTATTCCTTCATTCACTCACTCACTAATCATTTAAACCAGTTTGAGCTGGCTTTTTGGGTTCTTGAAATGAAAAGTCCTAACTGATTCTGCCTGAACCAGCCTTCAGTGGAGTCAGCCTTCACTCTTGTTGGACCCCCAGCTCTGGACTCATTCTCACATTGGTTTGGGTCCCAAACAGAAGCCCCGGCAGGTACCAGGTGTTTGCCTGCAGATGAGGCTTAGATGAGGCAGGGATCACGCACTGGTGGGGAGCAGGTCTGCAGCCTGCAAGGCCTCGGCTGGACCCCAGGCACAGTCCTTCCCTCCCCATCACTCACGGCTGGACTCCCCTCTCAGAGTGCAGCTGAGGCCCTCTCCCCCACACGCCATGAGTCCTCTCACCACTGACCCCTCCTCTCCACCACAGAGGGTTCGTTCCCGCTCATGGGTACAGCTCATCACTTTTCCGCACTCGCCACACCCAAAGACAGCGGCCCAGCCCTGCCAGCAAGGTTGACTCCATAGAGCCCAGGGCCCCTTGTGGGCTCTCTGACTTTGCCCAGATGGAATCCACAGATTCCAAAACTACTAAGTCAAGTCTGCTGAAAGACTATTGGAAATGGTTCAATTTGAGATGAAACAGTAGCCAACCTTCAGGGGTTACCATGGGCACTGTTTTCCTCTCTCCTTATACATCGAGCCAGGCTGAGCAGCTAGGAGGAACACAGGCAGAGCCTTGCCAATAAGGAAACTGTCCCTCACTCACGGTCAGGCACAGGAAGGCAGGACGCTGCTTCTGCCCAGGATTCAGGCTGGAAACCCTTGAGCAGGACTGCGTTGCAGTGTCAGATGTCCAGGCCCCCCGGAAGGGCACAGTGACGACCCTAGAAGGATGAGTTGCAACAGCATTTTCTCCTGCAAACCAGTGAGCCTATGTGAGGAATGGTGGGCAGGAGCGCCTCACCAGTTGGAAAGCCCAAAGGGACAGACTCTTCCCATCTGGGGCCATCCAGAGCAAGCTGTTAGAGTCTCGTGTGGCCAAGAATTTGCCAGAACACTTCACTCCGTGCTCCCAGTCTGGAATTCACGTTGGCAAATGTTGCCTGTGGTTAATTAAACGTACTGATAAGATGTGACAGAAGGAGCACCACTTTCCTCCCATGGTTTAGATATTCCCTCAGGAGCAGAGAGAGGGGAGTCCTGCCAACCCACAGCAACGTTCCATAAAACGAATCACTCTGATGACTCATAAAATAAGGATCTGACACAAGGGTTGACTATCTGAGCTCCTCAAGGACAGGGACCAAGTCCCCTCGTCTGGTGCTCCCAGCGCCTTCCAGTTCCAGGCTCACAGTTGGGCACACAGAACCCGAGGGAGTGTGGGATCCCTCTGCCATGCCCTGGATTGTTTGGAAGGAAGGATCATACCCACAGCAGGCTTCTCATTAGACTATTCAGCACACACAGCCGCATATATGTAACAGAGCATGGATGGAATCTGTGTGCTCCAAACTATGAGAGCTGATGCAAGAAGCCAAAGGAACCCTAAATAAATCAAGAGACGGCATGGGCGTGAGTTGGAAAACTCACAAAGATGTCAATTCTCCCTACACAGATCTACAGATTTAACACAATTCCAATCAAAATCCCAGCATGATTTTTTGGTACTTATAGACAAACTGATTCTAAATTTTTAATAGAAAGGCCAAGAAACTAGCAGAGCCAAAATTTTGAAAAAGAAAATAAAATCAGAGGAGTCACACTACCTGATTTTTAGATTTTCTAAAAGCTACATTAATCAAGACAGCATGATATTGGTGAAGGGATAGACACATATATCAATGGAACAGAATAGAGCATCTAGAAATAGACTCTCACGAGTATGGCCAATAGACTTTTGACACAGTGCAAAGGCAATTCAATGGATAAAGTATAGTCCTTTCAGCAAATGGTGTTGGAACAACTGGACATCATGGGCAAGAAACAATTTTTTTAAGTTGATCTAAACATACTCCTTATTAAAAACAAAACAAAACAAAATGGCGTATAGATCTACATGTAAAACACAAAACTTTTTAAAGAAAACATGGAAGAAAATCTTCATCACCTGAATTAGGTAAGGAGTTTTTAGACATGACACAAAATGCAAAATACATAAAAGAAAATAATGACAACTTGGACTTCAGAAAAATTAAGAACTTCTGCTCTTTAACACACACAGGTAAAAGAATAAAGAGACGAGCTGCAGACGAGGAGGAATATGCAAATCTCACATCCAATAAAGAACTTCTAGCCAAAATAAATCGAAATCCAACAGTAAGAAAAACAAAATAAAAAATGGGCAAAACCTCGACCAGTCACTTCACCAAAGAATATATACAGAAGGCAAATATTCAGATGAGAAGGTGTTTAGCATCATTAGCTGTTGGGGAAATGCAAATTAAAACCATGATGAGATACTACCACACACCTATCAAAATGGCAAAAATAAAAAATATTGACAATACCAGATGCCAGTGAGAGTACAGCAACGAGAAGTCTCATATGTTTCTGATAGGAATACAAAATGGTACAGACACTTTGAAAACAGTTTTGTTTAAAGTTAAGCATACACTACCCATCCCAGCAATCTCACTCTTAGATATATATACCCTAGAAGAATGGAAACATACGTTCACACAAAAACCTGTACGTGAATGTTCACAGTGTCTTTATTTGTAGTAGCCAAACACTGGAAACAACCCAAATGTTCTTCAGCAGGTGAATAGATAAACTCTAGTGTATCCATATAATGGAATAGTACTCAACGATATTTTTTTTAAAAATTACTGATACATGCAATAATTTGGACGAATTATAAAGGTATTACACTGTGAAAGAAGTCAATATTAAAAGGTTACATTCTCTATGATTCTACTTGGATGACATTCTCAAAAAGACAAAATTCTAACAAAGACTTTGTTACAAAATTAGTGACAGTACAGATAAGTGGTCTCCGGGAGCTTAAGGCAGCAGTGGGGAATCATTACAAAGGGGTGGCATGAAGAAGTATTTTGGGGGTGACAGAACTGTTTTGTATTCTGATTGCAGTGAGGGTTACACAAATCTATATGTGTGTCAAATTCATAGAAATATATCAAAAGTTTGTTTTATTGTGTACTAATTTTTAAATAAGATTCTAAAAAACTATTATAAATATACTCCAAATACTCAAAAGGAAAATAAGAACATGATAAAAAGAAAAATGGAAGATACAAAAAAGAAACAAACTTCCAGAGACAAAAAAATGCAAGTGAAAAATAAATTGAACGAGAGTAACACAGATTGAACACTGCAGAAAAAATGGCCAGTAACCTTAAAGACATAACAACAGAAATTATCTAAAGCGAAGCACAGAGAGATAAAACATTGTGAAATAACATCAAGTGGCCCAACATGTATGTAATTGGAGCCCCAGACAGAGGGAAGAAAAAATATTTCAAGAAATAATGGCTGAAATTTTTCCAAATTTGATGAAAAATAAACTCAGAGATCCAAGCTCAATAAACAGAATAAATATAAAGAAAACCACAGCAAGACAAAAACATAATCAAATTGTTGAGAAGAGGTGGGTAAAGTCTTAAAAGCCATCAGCGAAAAGACACATAATGTACAGAGGAACAAAAATTTAAATGACAGCAGACAATGGAATTATATATTTAAGTACTGGGGTTGGATGGGGGGAGGAGGGGGCGTTGTCAACCTAGAATTCTATGTCCAGTGAAATGTCTTTCAAAAATGAAGGCAGGGGGCTACCCTGGTGGCGCAGTGGTTGAGAGTCCGCCTGCCGATGCAAGGGGCATGGGTTCATGCCCCAGTCCGGGAAGATCCCAAATGCTGCGGAGCGGCTAGGCCCGTGAGCCATGGCCACTGAGCCTACGTGTCCGGAGCCTGTGCCCCGCAACGGGACAGGCCACAACAGTGAGAGACCCGCGTACTGAAAAAAAAAGAAAAAAAAAAAAATGAAGGCAGGGACTTCCCTGGCAGTCCAGTGGTTAAGACTTGGACTTCCCTAGTGGTCCAGTGGTTAAGACTTGGACTTCCCTGGCGGTCCAGTGGTTAAGACTTCACCTTCCAGTGCAGGGGGTGTGGGTTTGATCCCTGGGAGCTAAGATCCCACATGCCTCGTGGCCACAAAACCAAAAACATAAAAACAGAAGCAATATTGTAACAAATTTAATAAAGACCTTAAAAATGGTCCAAATCAAAAATCTTTTTAAAAAAATGAAGGTAAAATAAACACATGCAAATTTCAGACATGCAAAACCTGAGGTAATTCATTATGCATTACCAGCAGATCTGCACTACAAGAAGTGTTAAAGGAAATTCTTCATACAGAAACAAAAATGAGAGGGTAACATCAGTGAAAATGAGAGAATAAGGATGTCCGAAAGCCCCTCCTCCATAAAGGCAATGAGGACCCTGGCAGAAATTGTCAGAATTAAACTGTTTAGAACTCTGGAAATCAACCAAAGGCTACCAGCAATCTAGGGAGCATTTATTCCAAAAATGGATGAATGTTGGTAACGACAGTGTACACTGTCATATTTTAACTTATTCTATTCCCATATTCCTCTCCCCAGCTCTTTTTCGTGTCTAAATATCTCATAGTAAAATAATAATTTTTAAAACAAATATTTGCATATTCTTTGTTATTTCTCCAAGTCTGAACTCCCTGTTTAACTGACAGGAAGGCAGCTTTCTCCCAGATCCGTACTTCCCACCATGCGTCCAGGGGTCTTTCTCAATTGGCCCTATCCATGTACTCCCCCCTTCCCCACTGTACCCCCCCCCAGGCCACACTTTCCTTCCTGAGGCTGCCCCCCATCCAGCATCTCAGACTTCCTGGAGCCTTTATCCTAGTTGTCACAACCATCATGGTACTCCTCTGCCATGGCCCAGGGCGCCCCTCACCAAGTTCTCTGCCCTGCCTGGCCCTGACTAAGGACTTCCTGCTGTGGACACAATCACCAAGAGCCCCTTACAGACTAGTCGGACACCTGGCAGGAAGGGCAGGCCAACATCTGTTGGAGGGCACTGCCCTCTGTCCCTCAGAGAGGTGAGGAAGAGGATGTCTCAGATCCCACAGTCAAAGCAACTCTACCAGCCCCCAGCACCAGAGCGGAAGCCATTCCCATTCTCTCCTGGAAGGTCACTATCTTAGTCAGCTCAGGCTGCTGAACAAAATGTCAGAGACTGGGTGGCTTAAACAACAGAAATTTATCCCTTACAGTACTGGAGGCTGGAAGTCCAGGATCAAGGTTCCAGTGTGGTCAATGTCTGGTGAGAGCCCTCTTCCTGGCTTGCACATGGCCACCTTCACACTGTGTCCTCACATGACAGAGAGAGAAGTCATCTCTCTTGTGTCTTTTCTTACAAGGGCACTAATCCCATTCCTGAGGGCTCCACCCTCAAGCCCTGCAAGATATCCAAAGATATCTCCAAATACCATCACCCTGGGGGTTAGGGATGCAACATATGAATTTGGGGGGAACACAATGCAGTCCAAAGCAGTCACTGTGACTGTGTCACCCCCGTCCAGGAGCCATTGTGCCTCTCCTTCCCCACACCAAGCAGCTCCAACCGTTGGGGATAGTTGAGTTCTTCCACCCAGTTGTGCTGGCTTGTGCAGACAACCTCCTTATTTTAACTCAGACAGGCCCACACACCCCTTCTTTGTTAAATGGGTTCAGTGACCCCCTGAGTCTCATAGTATGTGAGGTGTGCAGAAAGTGGGATGCTGGCAAAGCTGTGTGCCAACAGCTTCCCTACTGAGCAAGCCTGCTGGAGTCATGGGAGCAGGCTGAAGACGAGAGGTGATGACAACCCAGGGCAGTGAAAAGGCTGGATTGACACACGTGGGTTTGCTGGACGTCTGTCACCGCATTTGTTCATTTCTCCAGCATACAGATTTTTTTAATTATTTTTTGGCCATGTGGCATGAGGGATCTTAGTTCCCCGACCAGGGATCGAACCCGCACCCCCTGCAGTGGAAGTGCAGAGTCTTAACCACTGGACCACCAGGGAAGTCCCTCTCCAGCACTCAGTTCTTGAGCACTTACTCCGGTACTGGGCAGGCTGCTGTGGGCAACAAGAGAGACAGAAGGACCCCTTCCTGCCTCCAAGACCTTCTGGTCCTCCATCGGATACCATCCTGTGTTTTGGATACCCTGGCATGCACCAAGACTTGCCGGCACAAGGCTTGGGGTGGCTTCTCAGTGGAATGATGGGCCCAGGGTCCCCCTGCCTCACACATTGCCTCTGGATGCCAAATGGCAATGATCTCATGACTGGTGGAAACAATGACAGTGACAGCAACATTCAGGGGCCCTCGGGGCTGGCACTGTGTACACACTTCACATGCAACTTCACCTCTAGCCTTGGGCCAACCCTATAAGGTACAATTATCACTCCATTCTTCAGATCAGGAAACTGAGCCTCAGAGACGGGCTGTAACTTGTCCTATGGTGGCTAGGTTGAGACCTGACCTTGGCCTCTGAAGCTGTCCTAATCCCAGGGCCTGGGGACCGTATAAAACGCACATGCTCTACCCGTGTCATTTCCCATTTTCCCATCAGGAATCTTTGTTCCCCTGTGACTGCAGGCCGGATAATTTTCATGGGAGTTCAGGGTCAAAGGTGAAAGGTCAAAGGTCTGCAGAGCTGTGTTTGCATCTTGCCCTGTCCTTGTACAGCTTACAAACAAGACATTTTTATGCTGTGAACTGCCACTTTCCCACGTCTTGACCAAGTGCGCTTTCCGCATCAAGTTGTTTACTTTCAAAACATTTCTGTTTCTCTAGGCTCGCTAGTGTAAATGCCCTCCCAAGGCTGCCAGGCTTCCAGCGAGACGCAGGCTGCAGGCCACAGCTGCTCTCCTAAGCCTCCCACTCCTCGGGTCACACCTGGTGGAGGCTGAGGCCACAGCAGCCAGCCCAGAGCAGTGATGCCGTCAGGGCCGCCAGGATGCCCAAAACTCTCCTGAGGGTGTCTATGAAGGTCCCATCATGACCATGCTGGGTGTGGTCTGAGGGCACCCCAGAATGACCCCCTGACCCCTACCACCTTCCCCAGTGCAGATGGTCCGGTCCCCCACTGAGGCCATTGTGGCCGAGTGGCCCACAGTGAATGGATTCAGGGCAACAGGAAGGAAAACCCTCACCTGCCCCCTGCAGGCTTTGAGACAGAGTCAAGTCCAGGGGAGGGGCCGTCCGGGTCTCCAAACTCCATGCCCAGGTGACAAGCCCTCCCAAGGAGGCAGCCTGGAAAGGCTGCAGGGAGCACGTGCTAGGAGACCTCAGCAAGCCACGCAGTCCCTGAAGCTCCATGTCCTGAGAACTTAGGCCAGTACCAACCCGACACCGCTCGCAGCACTGCCAAAATGATCAATGCCTGTTAAATGCTAGCCCTGGGGCTTCCCTGGTGGCGCAGTGGTTGACAGTCCACCTGCCGATGCAGGGGACGTGGGTTCGTGCCCCGGTCCGGGAAGATCCCACATGCCGTGGAGCAGCTGGGCCCGTGAGCCATGGCCGCTGAGCCTGCGCGTCCGGAGCCTGTGCTCCGCAATGGGAGAGGCCACAACAGTGAGAGGCCGCATACCTCAAAAAAAAAAAAAAAAAATGCTAGCCCTGGTCACCACTAAGGTTAGAAACATGCATGTTGTACACGGCTCACCAACCCCTGCACCAACCACTGAATTAATGTAGCTAAATAGTACTTGAGGTTCATTAAGAGTCTTCGAATCCAGCTGGAATGACGCAGGAACACCCCACGCTGTGTGTGGCAGATGTGCCCAGAGACAGTGCTCACGAAGCCACGGGGGATGCCCATACCCCTCCCGATCTGGGCCTCCACGGCTTCAAGCTGATCTCAGATCACAGACACATCATTAAAGGGCATCAGTCTGAGCTTGGGGTGAGGACATGATGCCCAGTGGCTGCCGGGATCAGAGCTTCCCCCGCACTCAGTGTTCTTTATCATATTTCACCTCCCAAGGGCACTGAGGGTGGGCACTACTGTAAAGTCCAACAGGTGGATGGGGAAACTGAGGCAGCCTCTATGGCATCCCTTGAGGTAGTCAGAGACCCCACAGGATGTGGCCCAAGGAAGGTGAGGAAGCTCGCTCTGGACGAGAGGCAATGTAGATGCCAAAATGCTCACCACCTTCAAAGCCTGGACTCAAAGGTCAGGAGCTCAGAGCGGAGGCCGCACCTGTGGGAGCGCTGGAGGTGCCTTGCCCAGGGCGCTGGGGTCAGCACCGAGGGGCTGCACAATCTCCTCCCCTACACCCTCCTTCCTCCACCGCAGCCCCCAGCCAGCCTCACCCCAACAGGTAAGTCAGAGAGCAAAGGCACTGGGATTTCATAAAGGCAACACAACCGCATGCCAGTGAGAGGTGGCCATTGTCAGCAGGAGAACAGTCTGCTTCCTACATGGTCACCTGGAAAAATCAGGAGGAAGAAGCCAAGGCAGAACCAAACACTGCCCCCACCAGGACCCTGGTGGTCCAAGGCATTAAGGAGGTGGCCCTGAGGACAAGGAGTGCCAGGTGCCCACCGAGGTGAGCTGTCCTAGGGCAGGCTGGCAACTCATGGGGAACAATACAAAAAGTGAGACTGGCCAGGAGCCAGGATTTCCTACTGGCTCGAGCCCACAGGCCTGGCAGACCTTGCGGGTCTGACTCAGGGGCGTCACAACCTCCAGAGTCACAGTGTCCCCACATCACAGCATTACTAAGTCACAACCTTACCACTGGTGCCTCCTGAGAGCTTTCTGGATCCAGGCAATGGCAGCTGAGAAAATAGTTTCAGCAAAGCCATGCGTGCCCAGTGACCCTCCAGAACCCCCGCCGCCCACTTAAACGTCTCCAGACCCGTGAGGCCGGCGTGTGCTCCAGCAGCTGCAGATCCCCTGCATATGCTGTCAGCATGAAAGCTTTATGCGACTCCCTTGGGGCTTCAACTCTAAACAGTGCCCAGAAATTTTTATAGATTTATTTTTAGAGTCAACTCTGGAAGGAGTTCCTCACCAACAGCTTAGTAAGCACAGCCAGGTCCAGGAGCACGACGACCACGACGACCTAGAAAGCCTCCAGTCCCTCTGTCTTCCTCCACCGTCCCACTAGGCAGGACATGTGTTTCCCTACTCACGGACCTCTGCTCCCAGGGGTCATTTCCTCTCAAACAAGACAGCCAACAAGACTTGGCCTTTGACCCCAAGGAGGCCAACTCCTTTGCAAAAACCCCGAATACTCTCGCCCACCAGCAGGCTTCCAGCAGAAGCACCGGCCTGAGAGAGAATGCTGTGTACTTTGTAATGCCAACACCACCTACTCCCTGGTCCTCGAGGCCCGGGGAAGTGGGTTCTCTGTCTGAGTCTCCAGGTGCCCTGGGGGTCAGGGAGCACAGGAGGATGGCTCTTGCTGTCAGGCCTGTGTTACAGTTTTGCCTTCTTCATCTGCCTCTGTGACCCTGGGCGAATTACTTACCCTCTCTGAGCCTCAGCGCCCTCTTCAAAATGGGAGGATAACACCCACCCCTCCAGCAAGCTCAGCCCAGCCTCCAGAAGCTTGGAGACATGGCTTGGCCACACCCTGTCCTAGGCCAGGCCCAGAAGGCCTACAGTAAAGGTTGGTTCCTCACTCCTCAGCACCTTGCCTCAGCGCCAGAAAAATGTTGGAGAAAACGGTGCTCATCTTAACAGCCTCGGGAACCCCCATCCGCTAACACTCATGCCCTGCAAGGCCCGAAGCTGCCAGCGTGGAGGCTCCAGGCACGGAGCCTGGGAAGTGCCTGGGAAAATCCTGTCCTCCAGGAACCCTCCCCAGATCACACAGAACAAGCAGAGGCCCCGAGTGTGGACTTGGGTCTATAGGAGCCGGGCCTCACGGGGCAGCAATCTTCTCGGAAAATCCACAAGGCCCCCAGGCCCCTCCCTGCTCTGAGTCCAGAGCACAGCGGCCCCTGGGACATTCGGGGGAAGATGAGTCCTGGGGTCAAAATGCTCGCTGCTGGGAGCCAAAGGAATGAGATGGGCTTTTCTGGGAGAGAAGGACAATCCTAACAGCAGCATTTTCCCAGGACATCCAGGCAGCTTGCAGACCTGGGCCCAGGGCAGGGCCTCCCCAGGCTCTTGCCAGGCTCACTCACTCCACAAAGGTTGATTGTGTCCCAACGCCGGGGACTCAGCTGTGAAAGACACTAATGAGACCCCTACCCTCTGGAACTTAGAGACAGACACAAATCAAACAGACACCGAACGAGATGCTTATCAGCTGTGATAAGTGTCCTGAAAGAAACGGAGAGGATGTGCTGAGGAAGAAAATAACAGAACAGCCTCTCTCGCGAAGACCTCCCTGAAAAGATGCGGAGCCAGGACCCGCCTGGCTGAGGGCAGGGCCAGAGCTGTTCCAACCACAGAAGCGTGGGTGTGCCAAGGCTCAAGGTGGGATCACAGCTAAGACTGAGTGAGCTCTTACCTACTCCAGGCACCGGCCCCAGGCTTCACAGGTGGCGTATTTCTCTCCAAAACCCTAAGCTACTACATTTACACTTCACAGATGGGGAAACTGAGGCACAGGCCAGTTACGTGACTTGCCCAAGATCATGCAACTGGACGTGGTAGAATGTGGATTTGAACCTGAGTGATCTGGGTCCACGGGCGTTGCCCACGTCTGGTCCCTGTCCAGGGGCACCCTCGGCCCAGGAATGGCTCTGCCGGCCCTTTAGCTCAGCACTGAGGCCAACCGGGCAGCTCAGAGCAGAGCCTGAGCTCTGGAGTCTGAAGACAGAGTTCAACTACTCCTGAAAATTGCTGCTGATCTCAGGGCACCAAGTGGGGACAAGATCGGACCTTGTACACTGGCTGCAGAGCCGAGCGGCCGTGTGGCTGGGACGGGGCTGAATCTCTCTTGGGCAGGCAGGACGGCTCCCAACTGCTCAGGCTGACTCCCAGCTCAAACTCTTCCTGGCTGTGTGTCCCAGGGCAGGGTACTTAACCTCTCTTTGTCTCAGTTCCCTCATCTGTAAAATGGGGATGATCAATGAAGATCAATTGAGAAATAGCCATAGAATTGCTCTATAAAGGGACATTTTCCCCAAATGTCGCCAGTGTGCGCTAAGAAATGTTTATGCGTGCCCTTTGTCATTGGCAGGGAAAGGTAAAACGTGGCCTTTTCTAGGGCCCAGAGGACATTCGTGCCACCTGGGTCCCCCTTGGGCATGCACTGCTACCTGTCAGTGGCTGGGACACACGTGGCACATTCATAACAGTCCACGCCAGAGACACGGAGAAGAGCTGGATGCTAGCCAGGCACGGGGCTTCGTGGGGTGACCTGAGGACCTGACCCAGTCCTGCTTCTACAGGGGAGCCGCCTCCCCACCCCAGAGCCAGGCTGGGTCTACCTCTGTCCCCCCAACACGCACACACACGCGCGCGCATGCACGAGCGCGCACGCACGCACGCGCACACAGCCTCAGGGGTTGTCTAGGGCAGCGCCAGGGCCACGAGGCAACCACCCTGAACCAGGCCTTGGTAGGCTGCCCTGGACTTCAAAGCTCCTGAGAGCCAGGGTGAGAAGGAGGTCCCAGTCCCAGATAATGACAGGGATCACCGCGCAGAAACCACCAGCCTCAGCCAGGGAAGAGGCCGGGCCCAGGGCACAGCTGGCTCTGGGTTCCTGGGCCAGTCGGCCTGCAGCCAGCATGGTGCTAAAACAGCTGTCAGCAGCAGCAGCCGGGACAGGCTGCATCCGGACAGCTCCCTCCCCCCAGTTCTCCCCGCTCTGGAATTCCCTGCCTCCCGGTGGGTGAGGTCCGCACCCCCAGCCTGGCTTTGCCTGCCTCTGGGCGCTGAGGATGGCCCCTCTCCTACCCTCCTCCTGACCTTGAGCATCCCCCAGAGATGCCTAGACAGCCAACCCGGGCTCCCTCCTGGCAATGCACGTGTGCAGGACAGACACCGCGGGCAGACAGGCTGCTCATAGGCGCTCAGGACAGAAGAGAGGGGAACGCCCCTGCCGCTGATGCTTCAAGCCAAGAAAATACCTCCCTGTGTCTCTCTGGGCAGGCCCTGCAGAGCCCAGGAATGAGAAGCATGCTAGCTGGTCCCCAGCACCCCTGCAAAGCAATCGGAGGAAATTCAATCCACAGTTTGTGGGACGCTTACTGCCCCCGTTCTGGAAACTCCTCCTCCTGGGTTTGCAGGGCTTTGCGTCCTTCTTCATCTCCCTCCCCTCCAGCTGCTCCTTCCCAGCCTCTTCTGCAGCCTCTCCAGAACCTGCCCTTAAATGTTGCGGTTTCCTCATGGTCCATCCTCGACCCTCTACAGAGTGCGCCCTCTCCCTGGGCCGTCTTCAGCACCCAGCTTCAGGAGCCCCCATCTGTGTCTCCAGCCCGCTCTGGGCTGCGGACCCCATTCACCCCTCAGCTGCCGGCTCCGCTCTGGACTTGGCTCTGGCGATGGCTGGCGGGACCTCCTCTGAAAGACGGGAACCACGGACCTACAGACACCCACTCCCAACGCCCACAGAGATTTCTCCGTCTGAGTCCTTGACCTCCACCCCCAAAAGCAGGCCAGAAAGGGAGGCCTGAGCCTCAAGGAAGGCTGAGAGCCCCACCCCCGAGGTCCTCACCCTCGCCAGGCCACCCACTGTCCCCCTGTTGGTGCCACGGTGGCTTTGGAACCTTCTGTTGGTCCTCACCGGGAGCTGTCATCATGCGGCAGTAAATTCCCAGATCGACAGACTCTCGTCCAAGTACCCACACACCCAGGCCTGAGCCAGACTGCACAAGCCACAAGGGATTTCTGACTCCCTGCTCCCCACTGTGGCGAGGCCTGAAAGGCTAGGTGAGGGTCCAGTCTGGAGTCCCGCTGGTGCCCCCCCAGCCCCGGGGACAGATGGGACAATCTCCTCTATCCTCACATCTCTCGCTCTCCACCGTCGTGGCTGCCAGATTCACCTTCTAAGGACCCCACGCTGTGAGCACCAGATCATGGCTTCTGCATTTACCTCCCTCAAATTCTTTCTGGAATCAAATGATGCCTAAATAACTAAATTTTCAAATGTATGAAGATTACATTTGTCATGTGAATAAGATTACTCAGGCCGCTGACCCGGCCATTTACAGGCAAACATTCTGCTTTTACACACCTATCCACATATTTTTATGTAGGAATATTTGCAGCTGTCTAGGTAGCTTGCTGGATGGATGGATAGATGGGTCAATAGGTGGACAGATCTAACTTAACCCACTAGGTGTGTTCTGAGAAAGTCATCTGTCAAATGCTTTTCAAAATGGAACCACATTTTAAATTCATCTAGAAAGAAAGACTCTAGTAAAGCAAGCACACACACTTTAATTTAATGGCTATTTACACTGAGGTTTTCTGATACTGGACACATCTAGGAATGGATTTCAGTTCCCCTGTCTGCATCCTGTGCACCTTCATCTATCAGACTGGCCTTCTTTAACACTGTCCCCTTTGCTGTCCCAACTGAGGTTAAGACAAAATTCAGAGACTATCTCTTTGGATGAAATTAGTTTTCCACCAGACTCACACCTCCACCAGCTGCTTTGACCTCCCCTCCCCTCCCCACCTTCTCAGGAACCTCACACCTTCCTCTACCCCAGTGACTAAAGGCACAGACCTGGCAGCTCAGAGCCTGTCTTCCCCAGGTGGGCAGAACCACCCCGAAGTTCATACTTTCCACGAGATGGTCATAAGGTCTAACTTTATAATGATGACAACACCTTCCTGCATGCAGGTCTCCTATATAGCAAATACTGTCATATTTGTTACCTCGGGGACTCCTTGCAACTCCCTCCCAGAGATGAGTCTCCATTTTACAGGTGAGAAAACAGACTGAACAAGGGGAAGACATTCACCCTCAGTCAGGTGACAGGTAATCGTTGAACTGGGCTGCGGTCTGGATCTGGCCCTAAAGCCAATGCACGGTCGGACCCCCATCCCCTCACATTTCCCGGACAGCCCAAACCTTCGTACTTTGCGGCTAGAGACAGTCCCTTAGCAGGGTCCAGCCCAAGTGAGTCTCCAGGTCAGGCAACAGGGACTTCAGGGCCCTTATCTGGCAGCCATATTCTCAGTGCCACCTCGACCAGGATGTGTCCAGGGGAGCTGGGGCCTCAGAGGATCCAGAGTGGACTGGAGCAGTGAGCTGCAATGGTCTCACACACACACACACACACACACACACACACACACTTCAAGGAGAGGCACAAACATGCCAACGAGGAAGAACTAGCTCTGCCATTTTCATGCTCTGTGACCTTGAGCAAATTACTCAACCTCTCTGAGTCTCAGTTTCTACATTTATAAAAACAAAGAAAAGAATACCAACTTCTTAAGGTTTTATGAGGAGTAAATGAGAATTCATGAGAAAGAATTCTGCAAATGATTAAAGTTCATGTAAATAAAAGGGAGTTGTCATTATCACCATTATTACATATTTATTATTTCAGAATTGTTAATATGACTATCATTACCATTAGGACACCAGCGTATCTTCCTCAACCAGGTCAGGAAGACCAGGAGATTGTTAAGATGCAGCTGAACAGCCGAGATGGATCGTAGGTAGGCGTGACCAGGAGCAGGTCACCGGACCTAAGAGAAGACCACCTCTGCCTTCCCGATTTAGCCTGAGGCCCAGGGTGCCTGTCCTGGGCAAGGGTCGCTGACACCTGAGGCTCTCCTCCCACAAGACCGCCCTGGGGGCTGGAAGTCCATCTCGGTAGCAGTCTCAGTCCCAGGCCGGGCGTCCTCAGCTCTCCTGCCAGCGCACTCCTTCTAGGCCCATGGCTGCCCAACCTCATCCAGTTCCCCTCCTGGGTCAGGCGGCTGCTGGACCTGGGGTCGGGGCTGCCAGGAACTCAAGGCTCCCAGCACCACACCCATCATTCAGACAGCTGCGGTTAGTCCTCTACGCCCAAGCCCTGGGGTTTGGACAGCGCTGGCCAGCTGAGGCCACGTCCAGTCTCAGCTGACCCTCAGAGGTAGGTAAAGCGCTGCCCCCCACAGCCCCACGCCCTCAGTGCAGCCTCCTGCAGGCTCCCCTGCGTGGGCACCCTCCGACCACGCAGGTGTGTTTAGAGGTGCAGGAGGGAGGCCCTCCCAGCACCCTGGACCACAGGGTACACTTCCTCTGGGCTTCAAACCATATGCCAACCCCTAAAGCTCCTTGGGGCAGCCAGAGACCAGCTGAGGCAAAGGAGGCTCCAGGCCTCACCCAGGGTGAGACTCGGAGTCACGAATGTCCCCCCGGGGCAGGAGTCCCCATTTCCCCCACTGCGTCCCCAGCAAGTGGTCTCAGGTTCCCTGCAGCCTGGAGAAACCAGGTCAGCCGCAGGCCCACCCAACTCTCCCCACCGCTGCCAACACTCCAGGCCCAGGAAGGAGAATCGTTTTCCCTGTGCTCCTGAGCTCTGCTGAGACAGGCAAATTATCAAAGAATTGCTGAGGACAGTGGAAGGAAACCTAATCCCAGGGCTTAGTAAGACAGCAGGCCTCGAATTCTATGAGTCTCCTCCCACCCAGGTCCTGGGGTCCCTGCTATTGTTCCAGGTCTTTCTTAACTCTTTCTTCCCTTTCTTTGCTAAACCAAGCAAAGATGCAAAGATTGGAGCCCTCCCTGAGCCAGCAGAGGGACTAACCTCCACAACATGGCAGTGCAGGCCACTGGGCACGCCTGGGGCCACGGCCACAAGCACTGCAAGCCCAGAGCACCGTGGGAATTGGGAGTCCCTGGGGGCAGTGCTCGGTGACTGACAGGGGTGGGCACGTAAAGCCCCGGCAGTCTCGCTCTTCGGGTGGGATATCTCAGGCTGAGTCTCCCAGAGACTACCCAGCAGCAACTTCCTTCCCAGCTCAAGTCTCCACTCCTGTTGGTTTGGTCTGGGATGGTCTCCCAGATATTCAACCTTCCTCCAATCCTGGTCTCAGGATCTGGTTCTCAGAGGCAGGGGAGGAGGGGGAATGGGGGAGGACAAATCAGGACAGAGGGCAGAGGCTCAGAGGTTGGAAAAGGAAGGACTCACTCAAAGAAGTTTTGTTCTGCAGGAGAGAGAGAAGGGTGGTGGGAAGGAATAAGGATCTCAGGGCACCTGCATGTCATTTAATTCGCACTCTGGTCCTTTGGGGTAGCTGTTATTATGCCCATTTCCCAGATGCAGAGACTGAGGCTCAGACATGCCCCAGGTCCCCAACCAGGAATAGGTGGAGCTGGGATTCAAACCTGGGCTCCTGGGATTAAGGACAGGTCCCTGGCCCTGGACCACGGTGCTTCCAGGAAGGGGATGCAGAGCTAGAAGAAATAGTGTGCCCCCAGAAGTGGAGCATGAAGGCAATACGGTCCCATCAGGTCCATGACATTGATGAGAAGGTGGTCAACGGGCAGGACGGTCAGTGTTCTGTCCTGGCCCCTCCCCGGGACAGGCCCCCATGTGGCTCGTCGGCCCAGGAACACAAACAGTCCAGCCCCTTCCCTACACCGAACAGCGCCTTATCTCAAACTGCCCAGCACTCAGCTCTCACTTTAAAGCCCAGCTAATCAGAAGTATATTTTATTTTCTCAGGGGAGGCAGCTATGGGATAAAAGTCGGAAGTGTAAACTCTGTGGTGGATGAATCATCGCATTGCTTTTTATTAACATTTTTACAGTGAAGTTTTTATGGCTTTCCAAAAACACACAGAGGAAAAAGGCTCATCGCTCGCATTATTGGTGATGACTGGGGTAGAGTTCAAAAGGCTAAGGCATTGCTGAAACAACCTCCAGTGGGGCGGGGCTCGGGGGGAAGGCAGATACTGATCACCAAGCACCACATCCACTGCAGGGCCAGAGAAAGCATCTGTTCAAGAAAGGACCAGGGGAAGGAGAGAGGTCGGCGCCTGGGACCTTCCAGTTCTTCCATATGCACAATGAGGGGGAGGTTGGGGGGGGGTGTTGTGAATGAATGAATGAACTGATTCCACAAAAACCTTCTGTTTGGCCAAGGAAATTAAAATAATTGAACTGAATTAAATTAAATTTAAAATAATTAAATTATTTAATTTAAAATAATTGAATTAAAATAATGCGGCCCATTAATAAGGTAGAATACGATAGAGCCATGAACTTAATGTTTGGGAGAATATTTAACAATAATGGGAAAGTATCCCCTTCTATTATTAAGTGAAAAGCAAATGATAAAGCAGCGTGTAGATGGGACTTCCTTGGTGGTCCAGTGGTTGGTTAAGACTCCGCGATTCCACTGCAGGGTGCGTGGGTTCGATCCCTGGTTGGGGAACTAAGATCCCACGTGCCTCGTGGTGCGGCAAAAAAAAAAAAACAAAAACCAGTGTGTAGAGTAGGATCCAAGTTTTACCTTCAAGATACAGCATGTACGTATATAAAATATGTGGAAATGCAATGTAAGGACATGCAAAATGGCAGCGTAATCCACAGTCTGTAATTTCTTCTTTATCTTTCTCTGTATTTTCTAGTTTTCAATATGACTATGTGTTACTTCAGAAATCAGGGAGAGAAAAGGGTCTAGTAACAATAAGACCAAATATCATAAAGTAACTGACAGCTTGACTTCTTTGGGTGAAACGCAGACCGGATTTATGGGAGCCCGTCTGGGCACGGGGGCTGGGGCTGGCTCCTGAGGTCCTCATGGACCCCGAGGAGGGGAAGGGAGAGGAGACCTCGGCGGACAGGGCATCATAATCACATCCTGCTTCTACCAGGAAGCCCTGCTTTACTGGGCTCAGCATGGATTTTACTCTGCTGATCAATGTGCCAAGAAATGGTACTTTGTATTTTTACAAGCAAATTAAACCTGACCTTATATTCCTGCCCTATGCTCCCACGCTTGGGGTGATGGCAAATTCACTCTGTCATTATATTAGGGCCCCTTCTCAGACTAGGTTGCTAGATTTAGCAAATAAAAATACAGGATGCCCAGATTAAATAAACAAACCAAAAAAATTAGCATAAGTATATCCCATGAAATATTTGAGATATACTTATCTTAAAATATTATTCATTTTTTATCTGAAATGCAAATTTAACTGGGTGTCCTTTGTTTTTTCTGACAACCCTATCTCTGTCTCCTAAGGGTTCTGCAAAGGCCCAAGGAGGGTATGTACAGCAGAATAGGTGGGGAGGCCCCAGGCCTCTGAGTTGTGGGTTCACCAGGGGCAGGGAGCTTTCCTGTCCCCATACTAAATGAGGCAGGGCAGGGGGGGACATCTTTGCCAAGACTAAGCACCTGGTGACCAGGGATAGTAGTTGGTCACCCCCTGCAAAGCCTTGCCACCTCTCAGGACACTACGGGCATGGGGCCTAGGTGCACACTGCTGTCAGGACCCCATAAGCCATCCCTGTATGAGTCAGGGGTCTGGCAGGAGACCACTGGCCCATCAAAGTGACCATTTACAAAGCCATGGACCATGTGTAGAGAAACCAGTGCAGACCCAGGGCTACTGATGGTATGAGGGGAGGCAGTCCCTTCCAGAAGCTGGGCACAGAGACTCGGAAAGGGGCTGCTGAACAGACACTGAGACCCTAAGGACCCCTGAGGGAGCGATCCGGAAATAACCACCCAGCCTCTCCTCCCTCCCACAGCTCCTACTGGTGCTTCCCACTGGCCAAACAAACTGGAAGCCAGGGAGCCCACTGAGGCAGTCCCCGAGGGTCCCCTTCCAGCGGCCCAGAGCAGATGGGATGGGCGCAGAGGGCAAATGGAGGGCACGCAGCACAGTGCCCCTCAGTGGAAAGGACTCTCCCAGCCCCTCCTCTCACGGTCGCCACCCTTCATCCTGGGCCTCCCTCTGGGAGAACCCCCCCAGTCCCTTCAATGAGCTAAACAAGAGGCCAGGGACAGGCATGGTCCTCAGGCCACAAGTGGCCCCAAAGCAAGAGGACACAGCAGCCTGAGGCCCTCTAGAACAGGGGAGGGAAAATCCAAGAGCATGAAACACTGATTAATATCTCATCTGTCTTGATCACACCTGCTTTGTGTTGGACTCCCATCTAAATCCAGCTTCAAAACAGTTTTGCAGCTGAAAGAATAAAGAAGCAAAAACCAGGGCTATAAGCAAACCAGACAAACAAATGCACCAACTCAGGACAAAAACTCCAACCCCGGAAACACATGTAAACTAAAGCACACTGACAACGTGTCTTTAGTATAGACATTAATTAGCCAGGCTGAGACAGACCCCACTCCAGAGGATTACTTCCTGTTCTTCTGACCCAGGGGTTTATTTTCACAAGGCAATCAGCAAATTCCACTTCCCCTGCCCTCAATAATTGGTTCAGGAATGGGTAGCCAAGCCAATCAAAATCAACGAGGCCTCTTCTTCCATAAGAAAGCAATTAGAAGAGTCTCAACCTTTCCCTCTAGACACGAAGAAGGAAGGATGTAGCCCCAAGTGCTTTGGCACCCATTCTGTGCCTAGGAGGAAAGAATCTGCCTGAAAATATGCTAACATCGAGGAAGCAGAGCCAAGAAAGGAAGAGAGAGAAGCTAGGCCCTGGTTACATCACTTGAGACCTGGATCAAACCATTCCTGACACAGTTGAGTTACAGGCACCAATAAAATCCCATGTTTTTCTGAAGGCAGTCTGGGTTAGGCTTTCGGGTACAAGCTGGATTCCTAAACAGCATGCAGCATATTAAGAACCAGGAGTACCATTCCTGCTTCTTTCAGGGCCATGTAAGGAGAAGACAGCCAGCTTCCTCCATCCAGTTGGGAATCAAAGTGTCAGCCTCTGCTAAAGGGAAAGGAATAGACAACCAGGAACCTGGACTCATCACAGGCGCAGCAGGGGAGCCTGCTATTTTGCCAAAGGTGTCAAGTCTGCTCAGCCCCTTTTGGGACAGCACAGTGGTTACCAGCAGGGACCCAGGGCCAACTGGCTCTGCCTCCTGGGCTGGATGCCAGCTCTATCCCTAGCCAGCTGACCACCTTGGGCAACTTTCTTAACTGCTCTGGGCCTCAGCCTCTGCACCTGAAGATAAAAACAGTGCCAACAACATGGGCTGTTGTGAAGACTACGAGGTAATATCTGAAAAGTCCTTAGGACAGTGCTTGGCACAGAACCGGCCTCACTGAGAGATTATAGCTGCTACTGTGGTTGTTGTTGTTATTAATACATAAGCCCGCCCTGGATGAGTTTCACTCTGGAGGTCTGTCATCCTCCAGACTCCTCCTCACATGTGGAAGAATCCTGTGGCCTGTGCTGCATGCGCCCCCCTCCCTGCAGACTCCACCCTGCCTGACCCTGAACCTGACCTGGTAGGCCACCTGGTAGGGCCACCCTGGGCCCCACCTGATAGTCCAGGCTCATGCAGACTCAGTGTCTGCAGCCTTTCCCCAAGCCCAGGCTGTGCAGATTTTCTGTTGCAAGGGACAGAAAATCCTCCACAAAGTGGGTAATGCGGGAGGTGACGTCACTGTCAGGATTCAGGGCATCTGAGAGGCCATCAGCGCACCTGCTCACACCTCCTCTCCCGGCCTTGCTTACCTCTACATTGGTTATATCTTCTGTTACGTCATTTTCAAATTAAAGACAACTTTTTTTAAACTCTAAAAGGTTTCTTTAATCACTATAAAAATTAGAGTTAACAAGGATAGAGGAAATAATAAGCATTCAGAATACAGAATACTGAATAGCTGAAATTACCCCCCAACAAGTGAATACTAATGAACATGACACATGGAAAAATTCATGGACTGTGGCTAATGTCATTCTTAGAGGAAAATTCAAACCCTTTTTTTTTTTCTATTTTTTGGCTGCGCTGTATGGCATGGGGGATCTCAGTTCCCCAACCAGGGATCAAACCCACGCCCCTTGCAGTGGAAGCGCGGTGTCCTAACCACTGGACCACCAGGGAAGTCCCTTTTTTTTTTTTTTCTATTTTTCAAAACCTTTACTATATTAATTAGAAAACAAGAAAAAAGGAAAACAAATGAGTGTAGCTCACAGGACTAGAAAAAGAACAACAGTCAATTCAAGGTAACAAGAAGGACCTAAGAAAATAAATAACAGGCAGAATTCAAAAAAAATTCAAAAATTGAGAACAAAACAGAAATGATGAGCACAATCAAAATACCAATATATAAAATACAACATGAAAAGAGGGAACAACTCAGATATAACAAATATTGTATTTGATATTAAATATTTAAGAGATATTATTCACAACCACAAGCCAATACTTGAAAACAGATTAAATGGAAACATTTCTGGAAAAAACATATAAGTGCCAAAACGGGCTCAAGAGGAAATAGAAAAGTTGACCAGATCAATAGCCACGAAAGAAAGTAAAAACCCAAGAGGACCAACAGACAGACCATCAGAAAAAATGGGAGAGGGCCATAGAAAGAGAGACAGAGGTATCTGCAAGGAGGCATAGCAGTAAACTGGGAAGCAGACTCTTGAGTTCACAGCTGGCCTGTGGTTTTTGCATCTCATCAAGGAGCTCCTCCTCGTACAGGTGGCATTTTTCTGAAGTTGTTCATTGAGACTTCCCAGCATTCCTGCAGATATAATAGCCGTGTGGCTGACAGGGTTTTCATGCTCCGGCCGGGTGTCAGGGCTGTGCCTCTGAATTGAGAGAGCCAAGTCCAAGACATTGGTCCACCAGAGACCTCCCGGCTCCATGTAATATCAAATGGCAAAAGCTCTCCCAGAGATCTCCATCTCAAGGCTAAGACATTGAGCTCCACTCAACGACCAGCAAGCTACAGTGCTGGACACCCTATGCCAAACAACTAACACGACAGGAACACAACCCCAGCCATTAGCAGAGAGGCTGCCTAAAATCATAATAAGGTCACACACACCCCAAAACACACACTGGACATGGTCCTGCCCACCAGAAACACAAGATCCAGCCTCATCCACCAGAACACAGGCACCAGTCCCCTCCACCAGGAAGCCTACACAACCCACTAAACAAACCTTAGCCACTGGAAGCAGACACCAAAAACAATGGGAAATATGAACCTGCAGCCTGTGAGAGAGACCCCAAACACAGTAAGTTAAGCAAAATGAGAAGACAGAGAAACACACAGCAGATGAAGGAGCAAGGTAAAAACCCACCAGACCAAACAAATGAAGAGGAAATAGGCAGTCTACCTGAAAAAGAATTCAGAGTAATGATAGTAAAGATGATCCAAAATCTTGTTAGTAGAATGGAGAAAATACAAGAAACATTTAACAAGGACCTAGAAGAATTAAAGAGCAAACAAACAATGATGAGCAACACAATAAATGAAATTAAAAATTCTCTAGAGGGAATCAATAGCAGAATACCAGAGGCAGAAGAACGGATAAGTGACCTGGAAGATAAAATAGTGGAAATAATGACCACAGAACAGAATAAAGAAAAAAAAGAATGAAAAGAATTGAGGACAGTCTCAGACCTCTGGGAAAATATTAAACATACCAACATTCGAATTCCCAGAAGAAGAAGAGAAAAAGAAAGGGTCTGAGAAAATATGTGAAGAGATTATAGTTGAAAACTTCCCTAACATGGGAAAGGAAACAGTCAATCAAGTCCAGGAAGTGCAGAGAGTCCCATACAGGATAAATCCAAGGAGAAACACACCAAGACACATATTAATCAAACTATCAGAAATTAAATGCAAAGAAAACATATTAAAAGCAGCAAGGGAAAAGCAACAAATAACATACAAGGGAATCCCCATAAGGTTAACAGCTGGTCTTTCAGCACAAACTCTGCAAGCCAGAAGGGAGTGGCAGGACATATTTAAAGTGATGAAAGGGAAAAAGCTACAACCAAGATTACTCTACCCAGCAAGGATCTCATTCAGATTTGATGAAGAAATTAAAACCTTGGGCTTCCCTGGTGGCGCAGTGGTTGAGAGTCCACCTGCTGATGCAGGGGACATGGATGGGTTCGTGCCCCAGTCCGGGGAGATCCCACATGCCGCGGAGCGGCTGGGCCCGTGAGCCATGGCCGCTGAGCCTGCACATCCAGAGCCTGTACTCCACAACGGGAGAGGCCACAACAGTGAGAGGCCCACGTACCGCAAAAAAAAAAAAAGAAATTAAAACCTTTTCAGACAAGCAAAAGTTAAGACAATTCAGCACCACTAAACCAGCTTTACAACAAATGCTAAAGGAGCTTCTTTAGGCAGAAAACACAAGAGAAGGAAAAGACCTACAATAACAAACCCAAAACAATTAAGAAAATGGTAATTTGAACATACATATCGATAACTACCTTAAATGTAAATGGATTAAATGTTCCAACCAAAAGACATAGACTGGCTGAATGGATACAAAAACAAGACCTGTATATATGCTGTCCACAAGAGACCCACTTCAGACCTAGGGACACATACAGACTGAAAGTGAGGGGATGGAAAATGATATTCCATGCAAATGGAAATCAAAAGAAAGCTGGAGTAGCAATTCTCATATTAGACAAAATAGACTTTAAAATAAAGACTATTACAAGAGACAAAGAAGGACACTACATAATGATCAAGGGATCAATCCAATAAGAAGATATAACAATTGTAAATATTTATGCATCCAACATAGGAGCACCTCAATACATAAGGCAAATGCTAACAACCATAAAAGGGGAAATCAACAGCAACACAACCATAGTAGGGGACTTTAACACCCCACTTTCACCAATGGACAGATCATCCAGAATGAAAATAAATAAGGAAACACAAGCTTTAAATGACACATTAAACAAGATGGACTGAATTGATATTTATAGGACATTCCATCCAAAAACAACAGAATACACTTTCTTCTCAAGTGCTCATGGAATATTCTCCACAATAGATCATATCATGGGTCACGGATCAAGCCTTGGTAAATTTAAGAAAACTGAAATCATATCAAGTATCTTTTCCGACCACAACGCTATGAGACTAGATATCAATTACAGGAAAAAATATGTAAAAAATACAAGTAGGTGGAGGCTAAACAATACACTACTAAATAACCGAAAGATCATTGAAGAAATCAAAGAGGAAATCAAAACATACCTAGAAACAAATGACAAAGAAAACACGACAACCCAAAACCTATGGGATGCAGCAAAAGCAGTTCTAAGAAAGAAGTTTACAGCAATACAATCCTACCCCAAGAAACAAGAAACATCTCAAATAAACAACCTAACCTTACACCTAAAGCAATTAGACAGAGAAGAACAAAAATACCCCAAAGTTGGCAGAAGGAAAGAAATCATAAAGATCAGATGAGAAATAAATGAAAAAGAAATGAAGGAAATGACAGCAAAGATCAATAAAACTTAAAGCTGGTTCTTTGAGAAGATAAACAAAATTGATAAACCATTAGCCAGACTCATCAAGAAAAGAGGGAGAGGACTCAAATCAATAAAATTAGAAATGAAAAAGGAGAAGTTACAACAGACACCACAGAAATACAAAGCATCCTAAGAGACTACTACAAGCAACTCTATGCCAATAAAATGGACAACCTGGAAGAAATGGACAAATTCTTAGAAAAGTACAACCTTCCGAGACTGAACCAGGAAGAAATAGAAAATATAAACAGACCAATCACAAGCACTGAAATTGAGACTGTGATTAAAAATCTTCCAACAAACAAAAGCCCAGGACCAGATGGCTTCACAGGCGAATTCTATCAAACATTTAGAGAAAAGCTAACACCTATCCTTCTCAATCTTTTCCAAAATGTAGCAGAGGGAGGAACACTCCCAAACTCATTCTACAAGGCCACCATCACCCTGATACCAAAACCAGACAAAGATGTCACAAAGAAAGAAAGCTACAGGCCAATATCACTGATGAACATAGATGCAAAAATCCTCAACAAAATACTAGCAAACAGAATCCAACAGCACATTAAAAGGATCATACACCATGATCGAGTGGGGTTTATCCCAGGAATGCAAGGATTCTTCAATATATGCAAATCAATCAATGTGATAAACCATATTAACAAACTGAAGGAGAAAAACCACATGATCATCTCAATAGATGCAGAAAAAGCTTTCGACAAAATTCAACACCCATTAATGACAAAAACCCTCCAGAAAGTAGACATAGAGGGAATTTGCCTCAACATAATAAAGGCCATATATGACAAACCCAAAGCCAACATCTTTCTCAATGGTGAAAAACTGAAACCATTTCCTCTAAGATCAGGAACAAGACAAGGTTGTCCACTCTCACCACTATTATTCAACATAGTTTTGGAAGTTTCAGCCACAGCAATCAGAGAAGAAAAAGAAATAAAAGGAATCCAAATTGGAAAAGAAGATGTAAAGCTGTCACTGTGTGCAGATACATAGTGAGAATCCTAAAGATGCTACCAGAAAACTACTAGATCTAATCAATGAATTTGGTAAAGCAGCAGGATTTAATAAAATTAATTAAATTTTGTGCATTAACAAAATTAATGCACAGAAATCTCCTGCATTCCTATATACTAATGATGAAAAATCTGAAAGAGAAATTAAGGAAACACTCCCATTTACCATTGCAACAAAAAGAATAAAATACCTAGGAATAAACCTACCTAAGGAGACAAAAGACCTGTATGCAGAAAACTATAAGACACTGATGAAAGAAATTAAAGATGATATAAACAGATGGAGAGATATACCATGTTCTTGGATTGGAAGAATCAACATTGTGAAAATGACTGTACTACCCAAAGCAATCTACAGATTCAATGCAATCCCTATCAAACTACCAATGGCATTTTTCACAGAACTAGAACAAAAAATTTCACAATTTCTGTGGAAACACAAAAGACCCTGAATAGCCAAAGCAATCTTGAGAAAAAAAAATGGAGCTGGAGGAATCAGGCTCCCGGACTTCAGACTATACTACAAAGCTACAGTAATCAAGACAGTATGGTACTGGCACAAAAACAGAAATATAGATCAATGGAACAGGATAGAAAGCCCAGAGGTAAACCCATGCACATATGGTCACCTTATTTTTGATAAAGGAGGTAAGAATATACAATGGAGCAAAGACAGCCTCTTCAATGAGTGGTGCTGGGAAAACTGGACAGCTACATGTAAAAGAATGAAATTAGAACACTCCCAAACACCATACACAAAAATAAACTCAAAATGGATTAAAGACCTAAATGTAAGGCTAGACACTATAAAACTCTCAGAGAAAAACATAGGCAGAATACTCTATGATATAAATCACAGCAAGATCCTTTTTGAGCCACCTCCTAGAGAAATGGAAATAAAAACAAAAATAAAGAAGTGGGATCTAATGAAACAAAATCTTTTGCACAGCAAAGGAAACCATAAACAAGACGAAAAGACAACCCTCAGAATGGGAGAAAATATTTGCAAATGAAGCAACTGACAAAGGATTACTCTCCAAAATTTACAAGCAGCTCATGCAGCTCAATATCAAAATAACAAACAATCCAATTCAAAAATGGGCAGAAGATCTAAATAGACATTTCTCCAAAGAAGATATACAGATAGCCAACAAACACATGAAAGGATGCTCAACATCACTAATCATTAGAGAAATGCAAATCAAAACTACAATGAGGTATCACCTCACACCAGTCAGAATGGCCATCATCAAAAAATCTACAAACAATAAATGCTGGAGAGGGTGTGGAGAAAAGGGAACCCTCTTGCACTGTTGGTGGGAATGTAAATTTTTACAGCCACTATGGAGAACAGTACGGAGGCTCCTTAAAAAACTAAAAATAGAGCTACCATACGACCCAGCAATCCCATTACTGGGCATATGCCCTGAGAAAACCATAATTCAAAACGAGTCATGTACCACAATGTTCATTGCAGCTCTATTTACAATCGCCAGGACCTGGAAACAACCTCAGTGGCCATTGACAGATGAATGGATAAAGAAGATGTGGCACATATATACAATGGAATATTAGCCACAAAAAGAAATGAAATTGAGTTATTTGTAGCGAGGTGGATGGACATAGAGACTGTCATACAGAGTGAAGTAAGTCAGAAAGAGAAAAACAAATACTGTGTGCTAACACATAGATATGGAATCTAAAAAAAAAAAAAATGGTTCTGAAGAACCTAGGGGCAGGACTGGAATAAAGACATAGACATAGAGAATGGACCTGAGGACACAAGGAGGGGGAAGGGTTAGCTGAGACGAAGTGAGAGAGTGGCATGGACATATATACACTACCAAATGTAAAATAGATAGCTAGTGGGAAGCAGCCGCATAGCACAGGGAGATCAGCTCGGTGCTTTGTGACCACCTAGAGGGGTGGGATAGGGAGGATGGGAGGCAGACGCAGGAGGGAGGAGATATGGGAACATATGTATATGTATAGCTGATTCACTTTGTTATAAAGCAGAAACTAACACACCATTGTAAAGCAATTATACTCCAATAAAGATGTTAAAAAAAAAAAAAGAAGAAATGGGAGAGTTCAGTACAGCTGCCAGATACATAATCAACATACAGAAAGCAGCAGTGTTTCTCTGTTCCAGCCAAAACTAGTTGGAAAAATGTAGCCAAAATATATTAGCACTTATCATAGCAATAAAAAACAGAAAGCAGCTATGAATTAGCCTATTAGAGAATGCACAAAATCTCTATGGAGAAAATTTTGAATCTAGTAAAGGCACAAAAGGACATGTGAGGAAATAGGGAACTGTGTCCCATTCACGGACGGCACAACTCCACATCACCAAGGTTGATTCTCCTCAAGCTCATCTGAAAACTAAAGATAATCCAATCAAAGTCACAGCAACACATTTTCAGGAACTTTACGGGTTGACTTGAAAATTCATATGAAAAATAAAGATTCATGAATGGCTAGAGATCAAAGATGTGGTATTGGCAAGGGAACAGATGAGACAATCAAAGAAACAGAATAGAAATTCCAGAATCATAACAAAATCATGTGAATGGCATCAAAACTCAGAGAGGAAAAGATGAATTATTTAGGAAATGATGCTGGAGATATTAACCTGCCACGTGAGGAAGATTTGGGCTCCTACCACATACAGACTATACTTCACATGGAGAGCCCTGGGTCCAACATTCCTTCAGCACCTTGACTCACTGGCCACATTTATCACCTAAATATCGTGTTGCCTATTTGACAGTCATTAGTATGGGAATCACAGTGCGTCTTATAATTTCAACATAC
The DNA here is from genome assembly GCF_949774975.1 of Lagenorhynchus albirostris. Lineage (NCBI taxonomy): Eukaryota > Metazoa > Chordata > Mammalia > Artiodactyla > Delphinidae > Lagenorhynchus > Lagenorhynchus albirostris. Next base: position 76,488,418 of record NC_083110.1, read on the forward strand.
ATTTGCGATTTTTTTGGCCACGCAGCATGTGGGATCTTAGTTCCCCGAGCAGGGATTGAACCCACATCCCCTGCACTGAAAGCGCGGAGTCTTAACCACTGGACCACCAGGGAAGTCCCCATTTGTGGTATTTTTTAACGTTTAATGCATATTAAGTTGTTATGCAATCCAAACTTTTCCTGCAAGGAACAGCGGTTGAAAGAAGCAAGTTCTAAATGAAAAGCAGATTCTTGAAATCCTCACACTGAACTAAGGAAGCAAATAATCAGCCTGCTTCAAAGGGAAGATAAGCCAGTGGAGCATTCTGCTGCTCAAAATGCAGAGGTAGACAACCCAAGATGAACAACTGGCATTGGTGCGAACACATCAGAATCCAGGAAGGAAGAAACAAAGGAAGTATAAGAAAAGTATCTGCCCTGGATATTTACTTCCTCTAGAACTAGTGATAGTTTAGATTCTCAGTACAGGTTATGAAGAAAGAAAATAAACACTAAAGCTCTTTAGATGCAACCATCAATGGTATTTGGAAAGTCTTCATATTGTACATAAAGACAAGACTGTAAAAATGAAAAATGTTATATATATAATGTAATAGCACATGATAATATAATACAATATAATATAACATGGACACACATACATATTCCAAATAGTTTAAGGACTGAAATATTAGCTTTAAATGCTAAAGCTAATTTTTTAAAAAAGAGAAAAAGCTTCATGGTCTCAACGTTGGGAACAGTTTCTTAAACAAGATGCCAAAAGAATGAACTATGTGAAAAAAAATGACAGATTCAACTTCATCACAATTAAAGATTTCTGTTCAATAAAGAATACCACCAACAAACTGAACAGATGAGCGACAGACTGGGGGAACTTTTTCTTCAAAGTCTGAAACTGATAAAAATTATTATGTAAATTATACAAGTAACTCCTACAAATCAGCGAGTGAAAGAGAGTCAGCCCCTCAGGAAAATGAGCGAAGTATAAGCAGATGGTTAACGGGGGGAGACAGCGTCTGCTGAGGAAATGAGGAGACCTCTGCCAGAGACTCGCGAACAAGGAGACATCACCTCCAGCCAACTGATTCTCCAAAAATAGAAGGTCAAGTGACAGCAAGGGCAGCTGTGAGCATGCAGAAATGGGGCCCCGTCCAGTTGGGAGGCCAGGCTGCTGCAGGACTGTGGACAGCCAGGCAGTGTGTACATGGTGGCATGCAGCAGCCCAGGACAGATGTGGGGCTCCTGCAGATGCATCCCAGAGACATGCTGCAGGGCCACCAGGAGACACGGAGAAGGGCTTTCAGCACAGCATTATTCTCATCACAAAGAGGGGTAGGGCCCATTGCTCAGGAATGGAAAAGGTGTGTGTTTGTGTGTGTGTGTGTGTGTGTGAGAGAGAGAGAGAGGGAGAGAGAGAGAGACAGAGTTGGCTCAGGCTGCTATAACAGAACAACAAAGACTGGGCAGCTCATAAAACAACAGACATTTACCTCTCACAGTCCTGGAGGCTGGGAAGTCCAAGATCAAGGTGCCAGCAGATTCACTGTCGAGTGAAAGCCCACTTCCCGCTATTTTCTGGGTGTGACCTCACATGGCAGAAGGCATGATGGAGCTCTCTGGGGCCCCTTTTACAAGGGCACTAATCCCATTCATGAGGGCTCCACCCTCATGACCTAGTCACCTCCCAAAGACCCACCTCCAAATACCATCACCTTGGGCATTAGAATTTTAAGATGTGAGGGCTTTTCTTTGCCAGGGGTGGGGGGGCCCACAAACATTCAGCCTATAGCATAAGTATACTCACATAATGAAAATTCCATACAGTCATCTAATGTACTGAATCAGACTTACATAGAGCAACAAGGACCGATCTCAAAAACTTAATGTCTGGCCAAAAAAAAGTAAGAAAGACAATGAGATTTACGGGCCAATAGTATTTATGGAGATTTTAAAACACATGCAAAATGGCACTCTACCTATTTCAAAGAGTCACTTATATTTAAGTAAATGTATAATGTATTGAAAGTGGATTGGGAGGATGTAAATTAAATGCACTAAAGTGGGTAGTATTGGGAGGAGGGAAATAGGAGTGAGGAGGGAAGATGAAAGGGGGAAATAATAAAGGAAATGAAACCAAGCACAGCCTGGCATAGGCCACTGGCAAAGTGAGCCAAGGCCTCAGCTGGGTTCTGGGACACGTCAGTACTGGACATGTGTATGAGGACAGTGCTGGGGGCCTTTCTCCACCACAGGAGCGGGGTCTGCAGAGGGACAGAGGAAGTCTGGATCTTACTTGAAGTCAGGTACAAGTTGCAGGACCTTCCTAGACCCCCCCTTCCATCCTTCTCCCCTCCACCAGCCCCAGGCCAGCACCCTCGGCCTTTCCTTGACAATCACAGCTCAGACCCCAGGGCCCCTGCTTCAGCCGAGAGCACCTGCATTCTCCAGCTGCCTCTGAGGCCTCTGCCCTCTGGCCCAGCGACCCAACCCTCTGCCCCTCAGCCAGAGACGCCAACCCAAGTGAGGCGACAGAGGCTGGAAGGCGCGCTAACTTCCAAGACCACGACGGCAGCCCCGACCTGGGGGACAGGGGTTCTGGGCTCTGCCCATGCCGCCTCATAGCAAAGCCCGCAAAGAGTCCAGCACACACTGAGGGTGGGTCCTGGACACCTCTGGGGCCACAGAGTCCAAGAAAGATGGCCCAGATAGCACCCTGGTGACAGCCAGTCTCAGCTGCTGTCTGAACACTGCTGAGTGTGATTTCTTGGTAACTAGATGTCAGCCTTGATAACTGTAGAGAATAGGAATGACCGTCCTCTACTTCACAGATTCCCAAGGGCGCTTGGACGGGGAGGGATGGACATAGACCCCCTGCAGCAGTAGCAGCAGCAACAAAACGCCAGAACCGGGCTTCCCTGGTGGCGCAGTGGTTGAGAGTCCGCCTGCCGATGCAGGGGACGCGGGTTCGTGCCCCGGTCCGGGAAGATCCCACATGCCGCGGAGCGGCTGGGCCCGTGAGCCATGGCCGCTGAGCCTGCGCGTCCGGAGCCTGTGCTCCGCAACGGGAGAGGCCACAACAGTGAGAGGCCCGCGTACCACACACACACACACACACAAAAACGCAGAACCTTGTGGAAGGGGACGCTGTCAGGGGGTGGCATTGGTTTACCATCCCTGCGATTATTAACTTCTTGAGGATGACAGTCTGAACAGTGAGGGTCTTCGGACAGGGGTGGAGTACCTCGCAGGGCACACCTGCTGAGGAAGCGCCCATGAATCCATGACAGAAAGACGGGAATGATGGATGGAAGGGAGGGAGGGAGGGAGGGGAAGGATAATAAATGGATGGAAGGAATGATGGATGGAAGGAAGGAAGGAGGAGCGATCACACCGGAGTACAAACAAAGCCAGTCTCGAAGGCACACCCTCTGAGCAAGGCCCTCTGACAACACAGTATGTTTCATGCACGTGTCTGGTTATGAAATAAACCCATTTCATCAAAATACGGAGTGAGCTGAGCACAAGCCCTAGCTGACGGGGTAGGATGAGCGAGGTTGCTGACTAGGACCTCAGCTCCGAGGAGACAGGAATGGACATGGCCGAGGATCGTCGGACTCTCGGCTGTGTTCACAGGAGACAGGAGCAAGGGAAGCCACATTAGAAAGACCATCACCAGGAAAAAGTGAGAGAGTGGGAGGGAGGGCTGGGTGCCCGGAGCTGGTCGCTTGGCGAGGAGAGGCCAGCACATGGGTGTCCGGTGGCCTCCCCATCGCTCCCCTTTGCCGGCCCCTCCCCATCTCCCTGACCACTTAAAGATCCAAGTGTCAGGGGACTTAGTTCTTGGTCCTCTTCTCTTCTCCCTCCACACTCAATCTTGTCAATTTCATTCAGTTTCAAGACTTTAATGACATCTGTCTATCGAAAATTCCCAGCCTGGATCTCTTTCCTGAACTCGTGTATCCAGCTGCGACTCAACACATTTCTGCTTGGATGTCTAAGAGATATCTACGGCAGTTAGAGACTGATGCATAACAAGCAGCCCAAAAGAACAATGTCTTGTTTCCCATGATTCCTTTGGTCAGGAACTTGGGCAGGGCTCATCTGGGTGGTTCTTCCATCCCATGTGATGTCAGCTGGAGTCACTTCCACGGCCACATTAATCTGGGAACTCATTTGGGGCTGGGACGTGGAAGAAGGTCCTTCTCACAGGTCTGGAAGTTGGTGCTGCTTGTCAGCCAGCTGTCCATGGGCTTCTCCTCCAGGGTCCCTCCCAGCCTCCTTACAGCACAGCAACTGGGTTCCCAGAGAGCAAAAGCAGAAGCTGCTGGGCCTCTTCAACGTGAGGCCAGGAACGGACACAGCCACCATTTCCCCACACTCTACTGATCAAAGCAAGTTACAAAACCGGCCCTAATTCCAGGACAGGGAGCGGGGAGAGAAATGATGGCCAAGTGGCATGGGGGACAGAAGGGAAAGTCTCTTTGGAGACTTTCTACCAGGACAAGCCAGACCCCCTGGATGACATCTACTCCTTCACAAAACCTGATGGCTTCATCCTAAGAATATATCCAGAATCACCGCTTCCCTCCAGCACCACTGCTCCCAGCCTCACCTGAGTCACCAGCATCTTTATCCTATTTCCTCACCAGCCTCCTGTGTGGTCTCCCTGTTTCTACCCTTGGACTCTCTTCCCAACAGCAGCCAAGTTGATCTTTCTGTACTTTAGGTCGGATAATGTCACTCTTCTGTCCTAACCTTCCGGTGCCTCCCTATTTCTCTCAGAGGGGAGCCAGAGCTCTCACAATGGCCCCCAGGGCCCTACACTCTCTGCAGGCCCCACACACACTCTGGCATCACTGCTCAGACTTGGTCTCTGACTACCGTGCCCCTCCCTCACTCCCCTCCAGCCAGCCCGGCCCTTCGTCCGGAGAGCACCCTGCAGTCCACAAGGCGTCCTCTTAGCCGGCAGCAGCTACATAGTTTGCAGGGCTCAGTGCAAAATGAAAATACAGCCATTGTTCCCAATGGCTAAGAATTTTAAGACAGCAACAGAAGAGCATTAAGGAAAAGGGGTAAAAGGTATTAAACAGTGTAAATCAGAGCCCTTGGCCCTGGGAGCCCGAAAGTCCTGCCAGGACTCAGGGCAGAGCCCAGGAGGACTGGAGAGGGGTGGCGGCACAGAGGCCCTAATTAGGGGCTTACACAAAACCTGTGAGTCAGGCCACCGCAAGCCCCAGCCCCACGTCAGGACAGACTTAATGGCCTGGGCTGGAGTCACCACCAACATAAAGTATCTTGTTCCAGCAACTTTTACAAGGTGTTTATGGCCCCAGGACGACATCAGGCTAATACTCGGCTATGGGGCAGCTGCCCAGACAATGAGGGCAAAGAGGCGGGTCAGCACAGGGCCCCGGAATGACGGGAACAGGGCCAGGGGAACTGAGGCCCATCCCCTCTCTGCAGGACTGGGGCCCCCACTCTTATCTTGCAGCCTCCCTCCCACTCCCCACTCCACTGCTGCTCAGCCCTGTGAGGGACCTTCACCTCCACACGCTGTGGGTGAGACACACAACATCGTAACCAGATTCCTGAGGTCTGGGAAGCCCACCATCACCAGTGTTTAAATGTAGCCCCAGTAAACACAAAAACCCCTGGGGGCAGGGCCTCTGAGTCACTGCCCCCCAACAGCATCAAGGTCCCTGGAAATATCTTGGGTTCCCACAGCCCACCCCATTGCTTCAATCAGCCCACATGCTTCACAGCAATTAACCTGATATTCCATTTTTGCTAATCAAAGATGGCCATAACCAGCCTGGATGGGAGGGGACTTCGGGGGAGAATGGATACATGGATATATATATGGCTGAGTCGCTTTGCTGTGCACCTGAAACTGTCACAACATTGTTAATCGGCTATACTTCAATATAAAATAAAAAGTTAAAGAAAATAAATAAAAGATGGCCATAACAAGGGTCCAGTGTGCAGCAGCTAAGCCCTCACGCTGATGTGATTCCAGCCAAAAGCAGAGCGAATTTGTACCTGGGTTCCTCTGTCTCAAGTAACTGTGGGATTTCCATGCTTTCCTTGTATGTAGCTACCATTTACTGAGAACTTAACATGTGCAAGACTCGAGGGAAGGGCTTCACATGAATGGTCTCATTCAGGCCTCACAACATCTTGGGAAGTAAGCCTGTCATCCTCCATCCCACGTCACGGGTAAGGAATCAGGTTCAGAAGAGCCTGAAAACATATACCGGTAAGTGACAGGCCTGGAATTCCAACCCGGATCTGCAGAGGGTAACACTGGAATCCTTCCGTCTCCCTGTCCAGGTTCACCCCTCCTGAGAGGCAACCATGGTTCCAACATTGGGAAGGAGCAGCCAACTCCACCTGGCGCAACCAAAGAGAACTTCCTGGAGGAGGTGATATCCAGGGCTTAGAATGATGAGTAGGGTTTGGCCAACAGAGAGGAACAAAGAGAAGAGCGAGCATGTGTAGGGCCCCGAGCACAGCAGGCAAGAACCAGAGGCATCCTGGCACCTCAGCGCACGTCCTTGGAGGGTCTAAGCTTTGAGGTTCTGCCCTGTGGTTATTAGTAATGGCTACCACATAGCCAACACTTATTATGAGCTTTATAGAAAAATGACTACTTTCCCCAGAAGATTGAGACCCAGGGACATTAAGAAACTCACGGACTTTGTGATCTCAGGTGAATCATGGAGCCAGGTCCACAGCGCAGGTTCCATTTGCAGACAGAATCCACACACTCAGTCTCCACGCAGAGAGCCTGTTTTGACAGGGGCTCACGGGAGCTGACAGGAACAGTGCTGGCATTGCCATGGGGAGACCCTGGTTCCACTCTCGGCTCTGGCACTCACTTCTCAATCCTGGGCAATGACTTCACCTCTGGGCATCTCCATGAAAGGGGGCCCACAACCCCCTCTCCTTCTGCCTCCCAGGGCAGTGGAAGGATTGGAGAAGCCAGGCCATGGAAACGATTTTCCGGCTATGATAGGCCAAATTACAGCCCCAAGGGTCTTCAATCCTATTCCCCAGAATGGTGAATTTGTCCCTTTCCATGGTAAAAGGGACTTTACAGATGCAATTAATTAACAGTCTAGAGATGGGAGATTATCCTGGATTACCCGATGGGCTAAAGGACATCACAAAGGTCCATGTCAGAGGGAGGCAGGAGGGTCAGAGTCAGAGAAGGAATGACAGGAGCAGAGGTCAGAGTGACAGGCTTTGAAAACGGGGGAAAAGAGCCACCATCCAAGGGATGCAGGCGGCCTCAAGAAGCTGGAAAGGGCAAGGTAATGGATGCCCCCCTAGAACCTCCAGTAAGGAATCAGCCTGCCGGCACCCAGCTTTTAACACGCTGAGGTCCCCTTCGGTCTTCTGAACTACAAAATTGTAACTTAATAAATTTGTGTTGTGTTAAGCCACAGAGTTTGTGGTCATTTGTTACAGCAGCAAGAAGAAACTGATACACCGGATCTCATACCCCACTCACTCGGGAGTGATTCCAGCTTGGACTCCGCACCCAGAAAATTTTACACAAGTGTCTCCTTCGGTCAGAAAATAATGATTCCAACTGCTGTTCCTTGAGTTAGAAAACAGGCTTCAGATAATTCCATTCTACTTCCCATGGAGAGTTAAAATAAAAAATCTTTTAAAGGAGCTGAAAGATATATAATTACATTAAACAGCACCAGTGTCTTCCCACTGCCCCCAAATGAAATACATTTTCTTCTCCAAGGGTGATTCTAAGGTATTTGCTGACAAAACCAGACCTGTTTGGATGGTGTCCGCTGCCTGTCACCAAGTAAGCTCCTCTGCCTGTGGATACCACAGCCCATCAGAGCCAGGCTGAAATAACAGTGCTGAGAAAAGGCACATTTCTGACCAAGCAGAGGCCCTGGCAGAGTTGGAGGGGTGGAGGCTTTAGGCAGGGAGATTTCCAAGAGCTATAAATATAACAAGTCGACTTTGTGGGCAGGGGGATATGGCCACAATTTATTAATAAGCCTAATGAAAATGCATGGGAGTGGGGGGAAGGCAGAGCCACAGAGATGCTGCCCCAACTCCCACACAATACAAAACAGAGTCGGTGGATGGTCCTGGACCGGGTGGGCATCGGTCCTTCGCTGTGGAGTCTGCCCTCCTCCACCCTGGCCCAAGCAGAGATGGCCTGGGTCAGCAGAGCCCAGACAGTTCTGACTGCATCCTGCCGCCCACCAACCCTACCATGGAAGAGAGGCCAAAAACAGGAGGACCAGAGACAGACCAGAGGAGCAGAGCTTCTAGTCTCTGCCGGGAGCCAAGGAGAGTTGCTGCCCGTCTCTGGGTCTCAGATTCCCCAGCCAGAGCCGGAGCTGGCTGGACTAGAGGACCCAGTCTGAGGGCCCCGGCCTCCTCTCCAGGTCCTCAGGCTCAAGTCTGGCTCCATCTTCAGCTTCACTCTCCCACTGCCTTCCCAGATGTGGCCCAGCTCCAGCCAGAGCATCTGCCAAGTTCTAAAAAAAGAAGCTCCTTTCCCATTGCTCCCCCATCTCCCAGAGGTCTCCTTCAACTTGACCTCATTTCTTGATATTAGGGCCAATGGATCATTTCATCTTAACTCTCTCCTTCCCTGAGCTTAGCTCCCCTTTCTCTTTTCTTTTCAGATCTCTACCCTCCATCTTGGTTTAGGACCCCAAAGACAGCCCAGAGAGAAGGACTTGGAGGCAGGTGGTTTACTTTGGAGGTGGTCCCAGGAAGCACAGGGAAGATATGGGGAAAGCCAGAGTGCTATGGGTTGAATTATGTCCCCCAAAACAATATGTTGAAGTTCTAATCCCTGGTATCTATAAATGTGACCTTATTTGGAAATGGGGTATTTGTACTGAAGGGAAAGGTCTTTACATGTAATTTAGTTGTAAGTTAAGAGGAGGACACACTGCAATAAGATGTGCCCTTAATCCCACATGACTGGAGTCCTTAGAAGGAGAAGAGATGCAGAGACACATATAGAAAGAAGAATACCATGGGAAGGCACAGACACACAGACGGAGGACAGCCACATGAAGACAGAGGCAGAGATTACAATGACGCAGCTGCAAGCCAGGGAGCACCAAGCATTCCCAGCAGCCGCCAGAAACCAGAAAAGCAAGCTTGCCTGACACCTTGAATTTGGACTTCTGCCCACCAGAACTGTGGGAAAATAAGCTTCTCTTGTCCTAAGCCACCCAGTTTGTGATAGCTTGTTACAGTACCCATAGGAGACCAAATATATATATAGCATATATATATAACACATACATATTTATATAGTTCTTTTTGGCCACTCAGCATCTCTGTATGCCCCTTCCTGGCTTAGAAAATGGAAAGTGAGACCCCAACCTCTCTCCCCCTACTGGTTATCCCATGTGATGTTACAGACTTGTGAACCTGGCTATAAAGCTTTGTTGGTTGGTTGGTTGGTTTTTATTCCCCGTGCTCCAGCCCCCACCTACTCTTGAGGGTTTGGAGGTGGGTGTCTTTCCCAGCCCCCCAAACCCCTGCAGGCGTTCTTCACAGAGGCTACACCTGAGTTTTCTCTCAAGCACAAAGCCCCTAGAGACCGACCCTGGAAGCCTGTGGCTCTGCCCCCCTCTCTGGGAAGACTGTGGCTCCGCCCCCCATGGTTGTGGCTCCACCCCCCATGGCTGTGGCTCCGCCCCCTCTCTGGGAAGACTGTGGCTCTGTCCCTCTCTCTGGGGTGGCTCTGGCTCTCCTGGGACAGAGAAGGGGCTCCCTGCCAGGCTGTGTGCTTATCTCAGAGGGCCTGGCAGCTGGCACCAAGTAGCACCCCAATGCTGTGCCCTCTTTTGAGGTGAAGACCACACGTGGGGGGCGCCCTCTAGTCTTTGGGGCCTCCCCCGCCGACTGCCTTTCCTTTCTGAGCTCTTCTCTCCCTGTGCTTCCTCCGCAGCACCACCCTCCTCCCTTTTCCTGAGTCTGATGAGTGTTCATGGCGGATGGCCCAAGGCCCAGCTCTGGCTCTGGGAGCTGACAGCTCTGAGGAAATGGAGAAGGTGGGTGGGTAAGAAGATAGTGCTGGAGAGCACCCTACCTCTCTGGCTTCTTTCCTGAAGAGGCTGGAGACTCCCAGCCAGAGAAGGAGAACATCCTCGCTGGCAGACTGTGGGCCCCTCGCGGCCAGTGCTGAATGGGCGTCGGGCAGGCGTGATGTTGGCCTGGTAGTTTCCCAGGTCTCTGCTTCTGCATCTTTAAAGCGAACACAAGAATTATATGATAAATACAAATATATGATTTATTATCATAAGATCACATGATTATCATATAAGTACATATCATATACGTATATATGTATATGATAGGGATTTGTTGCTGCCCAGTTGTGGGAGCTGATTGAACCGTCTCTGGGAAGCTCTCCCTTCTACATCTGGTGCCACAGTCTGAAGTCGGCCATCAAGAAGGGAAGGTGGCGGCTTCCCTGGTGGCGCAGTGGTTGAGAATCCGCCTGCTAATGCAGGGGACACGGGTTCGAGCCCTGGTCTGGGAAGATCCCACATGCTGCAGAGCAACTAGGCCCGTGAGCCACAACTACTGAGCCTGCGCGTCTGGAGCCTGTGCTCCGCAACAAGAGAGGCCGCGACAGTGAGAGGCCCGCGCACCGCGATGAAGAGTGGCCCCCGCTCGCCGCAACTAGAGAAAGCCCTCGCACAGAAACGAAGACCCAACACAGCAAAAATAAATAAATTAATAAAATGGGTTAGTCTTACGTTGTACATAATCACTGAGAGGAAATACCAGCCATGTTACAGGAACCCCAAGTTTGAGTAGATCATGGCAGTCATTTAAAAAAAAAAAAAAAAGAAGGGAAGGTGGATGTGAGGTGGGGAAGGTCAAGGAAAACAGAATGAGCAGAGCCCACGGGATGGACTAGAACACGCTTGGATGATGGGGGTGTCCTGCACTCTGGTGCCATTCATCACAGAGCTAAACACACCCCGGGCCCAGAAGCTGCGGAGGCTGAAGGAGGAGAGCTGGCAGCCCCTGCCAGCCAGGTGAGCCTGGAGGTGAGCAACGAAGTTTGCGAGCTGCCAGGGTGCCTTGTGCTCCAGTCTCCCAGATGGAAAGGAATACGGCTGCTACTTCATTTCCGCCTTCAAAATCTCATGCAAAGCATCGCTTGCGGCCCACATGAACCCGGAACTATGTAGGGAAGGCAATTCTAGCTAACGTATCCACCCCACACAGATGTCCACTACCCCTGGAGACCTCAGGTCACCTGGGACACTGTGGCACTGCCCTAATGGACAAGAGTGACCAGAAGTGGGCCACAGGGACACTCTGCCCCAGGGTGGAGGCTAGCTCTCCAGGCTACATACCCCCTTTCCTCAAGATAGGTTTTCTTTAGAGACATAATGAACCTACCCCAAGCCTAGAACCATATTAGGGCTACACTGAGCCCCCCAACAGTTCTCCCCAACTTGTAATCTTGGGCATCTGGGATTGGGAACTTGGTGTCCAGCCTCCTCCCAGAGGTCCCTGTCTCCCTATATGCCTCCTCTCCGGGAGGCTCAAGATTCATGCCCCAATGAACATAGTGGTACATGACTCTTCTTGAATTATGGTTTTCTCAGGGTACATGCCCAGTAGTGGGATTGCTGGGTCATATGGTAGTTCTATTTTTAGTTTTTTAAGGAACCTCCATACTGTTCTCCACAGTGGCTGTATCAATCTACATTCCCACCAACAGTGCAAGAGTATTCCCTTTTCTCCGCACCGTCTCCAGCATTTATTGTTTGTAGATTTTTTGATGATGGCCATTCTGACCGGTGTGAGATGATAATCTCATTGTAGTTTTGATTTGCATTTCTCTAATGTTCATTGCAGCTCTATTTACAATAGCCAGGACATGGAAGCAACCTAAGTGTCCATCATTGGATGAATGGATAAAGAAGATGTGGCACATATATACAATGGAACATTACTCAGCCGTAAAAAGAAACGAAATTGAGATATTTGTAGTGAGGTGGATGGACCTAGAGTTCGTCATACAGAGTGAAGTAAGTCAGAAACAGAAAAACAAATACCGTATGCTAACACATATATATGGAATCTAAGAGAAAAAAAGAAAAAGGTCATGAAGAACCTAGGGGTCAGAGGGGAATAAAGACACAGACCTACTAGAGAATGGACTTGAGGATATGGGGAGGGGGAAGGGTAAGCTGGGACGAAGTGAGAGACTGGCATGGACATATATACACTACCAAACGTAAGGTAGATAGCTAGCGGGAAGCAGCCGCATAGCACAGGGAGACCAGCTCGGTGCTTTGTGACCACCTAGAGGGGTGGGGTAGGGAGGGTGGGAGGGAGGGAGACGCAAGAGGGAAGAGATATGGGGACATACGTATATGTATAACTGATTCACTTTGTTATAAAGCAGAAACTAACACACCATTGTAAAGCAATTATACTGCAATAAAGATGTTAAAACATAAAAAAAAAAAGACTCATGCCCCAGCTGGGTGCCAGCCTGCTCTACATCTGCATAACTAAGGGAGACCATGGATGGCACTCTTCAGGTAACCACAGCAAATGAACTTCTGCCTTCCCAGATGCTGTGTTACCTACGGTGTTGCAATTTTGGAAAGAAGAGTTACGTGAGTGTATAGACAGAAAACCTATAAGGAAAGGTGCCAACACGTCATCAGGAGCTTCTCTGAGAGGTGGGAGTATGGATGATTCTTCCGCCCTCCTGGGGTGTTTTTTCTTTTTTCCTATATTGTTTTTCAGTGAGCATATATGACCTTTATAATAAAAAAGAACAAATATAACGTAGTCAGGTTTTCCCTCCCTCGTCCACTCAGAGGAGATCCACTTACTTAACAGGTGAAACCGCCAGGGAGAGCTCGGGGCAGAGCTGAGCCGCACGCATGCATGCCACCTGCCAGGCATCGCAGAAACATTCCATGGCCGAGCAAGGCCACTTAGCCTTTCAGACACCGATGGTGTAGCTGAAGCATGAAACTAACCAGGCTTAGTCATCCACCTCTGGTCTCCTCGACAGTTTGCCAACTGTCAGCAGAAATCACAGGGTAGGAAGCTGGCGGCAGAGCTGTATCCTAACGCAGGCGAGATTCGCCAAGGGGCAAGGAGAGAGGGACTTGCCCCCTTTAAGTATCAAACATCCCAGGTGCTGCGTGTGTAATCAGCTCCCTGGCCACTCCAAGGGTGGTAGGAGTCCTAGCCCAACACAAAGACTGTCTCAAAGGAAAGAAAGCTGATGAGAAAGCCTTGCAGAAAGCGACGGGCTCTCCCAAGGAGCCAGATACTCAGTCAAAAGCATCACTGGTTCGATGCAGCTTCTCTCCCAGTCCCTTCCATTCCAAATCACCACCTGGGAGAGCAGTGCTGGACCACCTCACTTCATGGATACGGAGCCACATGGGAACGTGCACCCGACGGTTGGGGACCAAACTTGGTTTCCTATAGCTCAGAGCATGTGCTCAACTCTAAGGGCCAGAGAAGCAGCAGGTACCCAGGAAGGCTGATGATTTAGTATCTTCTGATTGGTACTCTTGATATATGTGTTCACATCTATTTGCTGAGTGCAGGTAAGGAACCAACACTTCGTACACTGTGTGCAAAATAGAGACGTCATTGCATGTGACTTTCCAACCGAGACACTGTCTTGGAGGCAGCTGAAGGCTGCTCACTTCTCTCTGACTCCCAAACCCAAGTTTACATTTTGCCAGTTAGGTTTATTTTCTGGGACACTGTGGTGCCCTCTAGATGCGTGGCCTGGGCAGTTGTCAGCTGGTGGGCCCTGTAATCAGCTCTGCCTGCTCTGTGGCCGAGAGGAAGCACCCACATCCCACCAGCAAACCTATGGGCCTGACCCCCTTTCCTTCACCAAGCACACTCCTGCCCAGGATACAGGGCCCCATTTAAATGCCACCTTCTTCCATGCACCTGCCCCAGTGCCCCAGCTGCTCCAGTCTCCTCTGATGCCCCAGCTGCTCTTCCATCCTGACTTGCATGAGTTTTTTATTTTTTGGCCACACCATGCAGCATGCGGGATCCTAGTTCCCCGACCAGAGATCGAACCTGCGCCCCCCCTGCATTGCAAGCACGGAGTCCCAACCACTGGACCACCAGGGAAGTCCCCTGACTTGCATGAATTTTATTGTTTTGGCCTCTCCCTCCCCATGACCGTGAGATGCCATCTGTCTTCTCTTAGTCCTTGCCCGCTAGCCCCTGGCACTGTTCCTGGCACTGTAAGCACCCTACAAACTCTGGTAGAAAGTGAAATTGTTGATCAATTTCTTAAATTAGTCCAACTCAAGCTTTTCTTGGCAGTTGTCCGTAAATTGATTCAAGGTGCCCGGCTGGGGCGGCGGCAGGTGTGCAGAGGAAATCAAGGGATCCAGCCTCTCCCCTTCCTCTAAAAACCTTCCAGACTCTGATTCTTCTGTTCTTCCTTCACACGTGTACATGCTCGGGGGAGCAGACTTCCGAGCCTGGATAAACATGCATTTGCTTGTGAACATCCATGTTGTAAGCACAATAAATCACTAGAAACGAGAGACGCCTCTCGCGGTGGAGGGCGGGAACTGTTTTATCAAGCGCTATCGGAAAGTCAGCGCCACCCATACCGCCACCCGTCAGAGCCCACAGGGAACTCAAAGCTCTTTCTACTGAGGATCCTGTTTAATTGATGCACTGCATTCATTAGGGATTAGGGCTGTGATGAATGCAGATTGGAGAGACCTAAAAATACTGCGGGTCACACGGCCAGCGGTGTCAGAGCAGGACAGGCACCCAAGGGTGAAGATCAGCTCCACCTGAGGTCAGAACTGCAGGCGGCAACACATGCCCCACCCTCCCAGCAACCCCCAAGCCTGTCACTCTCTCTGTGTCCTTCAAAGAACCAGAAGCCTAATCCGCTGTCTACCCCTGCTGGGCACCTCTAAGCAGAACAGATAAACGGTGCAAAGCTAAGGGGAGTGTCCTGGCCCCTGGGGGGTGCTTTCTGTGGTACCCGGCTCAGCATCCCCTGCCCCGCTCACAGTAGGTACTCAATAAAGTCTCCCGAATTATGGATTCTAAACTCCCAGTGCTGGCAGTGGGTCAGCAACAGAACACATAATCACAACCGCATGGTCTGATTCAGTCCCAGGAAAAGAAATGTGTCAGCAGCTGTCGGGCATGAAATCATTCATTATTCAGTGGGTGGACGATGCTTCTCTGCATCTCATCACTGACCAAAACTTCTAGGTCTGATCATCGAAACTTTGTTCCAAGGGATCTCAACCCAGCCGCGGCATCAGAGGCACCTGGAAGTCTGTTACAAAGATGCATGCGGTGGACCCACCCAGACTGGGTACGGGTGCTGTAAAGGCTCCTCCCATGTGTCTCGAGAAGACTCCAAAGACAGAGGACCACTGGGTTCGCAGAAGGGCTGTGGGGTGGGGGTGAGGGGACACTCCCCCAGTTGCCACTGGAATCTTCTGGAGTTGATGCTGGGCACTTCATAGAATCTCTTTTCAGAATCTCAGCTTCCTCATCTCTAAAACAGATGTAATAAAACCCTGTGCCCCTCTAACCACATAGGCCCACCAAGGTACAGGGACCCACTCTGCTGACCTTATAAAGCAGCTACCTGCTAGAATATTATTTATGTTAACAAGCATGGCTTTGCTCCATGACACTCGGATTTGAGAAGCATCTCATTTGATAATTTTTCTACGTAAAATTAAACCTAGATGGGGCCCGTGACGAACCCAGACCTGGCCACCTAGCCTGCCCAGCCCAGGGCAGACCTGGCTGAGTGCCACAGTCCCGACTCAGGTACGTCCCATGAACAGCTGAGTTAGCTGGACGCTGTAATCCCAGCCCACACCTCACGCACGCAGCAAGGCCCCTCTAGCCGGCCCGTGGTATCGCTGGCCGTCACCCTGCGACCCTGCGATCCTGATAAGGGACAGACACAGTTCAAGGTGTTTGGGCTTTGGAAAACCTCCCTTACTTTTCCTTTCCCAAACCTCAGCCCCCAGCACCTGGTCTCTGGGCTAGATTGCTCCCCACTTGACAGTAAAACATTGCCACTCAGCATTCAAACTCAGGAGGGCTGGGGTTTTTTCCAACACCTCACTCACCAGGGTTGAGGAGACCCCCAAAATTAGTAGCACTGGGCCCTCCTTCTGCCCCCCAAAGACTCAGCTGTGCATGAACCCAGGGCCACAGCAGAGAGGCCCTGTCCTTGGTCCGCTGTGGACCACTCACCCCCACTGTACCTTTGCTACATTGACCATGAGCTTGGCCACGGGGCCTATAGCTGCTGCTCCTGGTATCCAGCCCCCTGCCCACCGCTAACATCCATGCAGCCACTCTCCCATCTCGGGGGGCATCAGGGCACCAGTGTCTGTCGATCCCAGAAACCAAACCCCAGCCTTTCCCCCAAAGCACGCAAGGCCTCCCTCCCCAATGCCCACAAAGCCTCCCCCTCTGCAGACCCAAAGAAAGGCTGAGGGGGCCTGTCTTTAGGGTGGCCCTGGAAATACAAAGAAACTGTTCATCTGCCTCCTGGCCCAAGGAAGCCAACTCGGGACACAGAGCCGAAAAGAGGGGCCGACAGGGCGGAAACCAACCTTTTCGTTATTTACAGTCTCCCGTAGCAGCTTTATATCCCAGCAGAGCCACTGCCGTATCAGCACCCGTGTCAGTCAGATAAAGCACAGCTCACGTTTCAAGCTTGGGCCGGCAGGAGCGGGGGTGGGGAAAGGATGCCTTGCATCGATGCACCGCTTAAAAACTTCACTCTCGCTCTTCCTTGTGTGTTTACTTCGTCCAGACTTCCACTTCTATGGTGGACATCCACCCATGGGTCACACCCTTGTCTAAATGCCCGAGTACAGACAGAACCTGTAATTTGCTTCTGGTCAGTAGAATAGCCACAGGTATGGGCTAGTCACTCAGCCGCTTCACCTGATTACATCACGTTGTAGGAGACGCCGTCTTAGCAGACTGGAGAGGGATACCCTCCTCTGGCCTTGAGGAAGTGGGCCGCCAGACTGTGTGAGGGGCCGCGTGGGTGCTGCGTGGCAAGGTACTGCAGGCCTCCGGGAGCCAAGAGCAGCCCCTGGCCCACTGTCGGCAAGAAAGCAAGACCTCAGTCCTACAACCGGCAGGAGCTGAATTCTGCCAACAACCCCATTTTCTTGGAGGAGGCCCCCCCACTCCCAGGTCTTGAAAGGAACACAGCCCAGGTGACACCTGATCTACAGCCTGGGATACCCTGAGCAGAGGACCCAGCTAAGCCCTCCCAGACTCCAGACCCACAGAAATTGTGAGATAATCAATGCATGTGTTTTAATCTGCTAATTTTGTGGTAATTTGTTACTTGGCAATAGAAAACAAATTCAATTCTTTCCTATTTTGTCATGTTGAGTGGAATATGTCAGGTAGCACATGAGGGTCTGGGTGTAAAAGGGAGCAGACACAAACCAGGACCCTTTTCTCTAATTGCCAACTCCAGAAAGTTGAAAGTTCAAAGATCTGGGTTCAAGTTCAGCTCCTGCTGCTAAGCTGTTGTGTGTCCTTGAGCAAGTGTCAGCTGCCTGGTGCTCTTTAGGGTCTTCTAGCTCTGAAACCCAGAGACTCTAGTTTCAAGAGTAAGATCTTAGGGTTAAGGAGGTCACAGTTACTTCCAGATTCTCTCATCTTCAATTCCATCCGCCCACAGAGCCTTCATTCAAAACCAGAGCACAGGGACTTCCCTGGTGGTGCAGTGGGTAAGACTCCGCAGGCCCGGGTTCGATTCCTGATCAGGGAACTAGATCCCGCATGCCACAACTAAGAAGCCCGCATGCCGCAACTAAAGATCCCGAGTGCCACAACTAAGACCCGGCGCAGCCAAAATAAATAAATAAATATTTTTAAAAAGAAAGAAAGAAACCAGAGCAGAGGGTAGGGGGACAAATGCAGAAGTCAGCTTCCCCAGAGACTCGGACCCCTGGGGAGCTTTCCTGGGCTCCATCCAGCCTCCCAGCCCCACTCAAGTTCCCTCTCCTGCCTCAAGCTGGAATGGAAAACCCATCAGGCCTCAAGAGATGGCCTAAGAAACAGCAACCCGTTTTTCAATCCAAATTGTGAAATGCTCTGGGAACAATCTGCTAGCTAAGCAAAACTTTCCCATTTTTTTCCTGTCTGAGCACATTGTTCTGAACCTGGAGAGAGGACAATGGAAATCGCAGCTCTCCTTCACTCCCATCAAGGAATAATTCACACAGGAATTCACTGAGCCCATGGCTTCTGGGCAGGGCTCTGCCCAGGAGGATGAGAAGCCTATGGCAGGGACGTCCCCAAGACTCCCTGGCTGACCCCATCAGCAACGCGGCAGGGAGGGCTGGAGGCTTGGGGTGCAGCTGTGCAGTCAGGGAGCACCAAAGACCAAGTGCTGCCAGGGCCGCCCCAGCTATCTGAGCCAGGAGCCCCATCCACGGTCCATCCATCCTGCCCCACACCCGGCCACTGAGCCACCCATGCCACGGACCCGAGTGTATGGCAGGGAGCCACCCAGGACTCCTCGGCCCTGTTTGATCCTCTGGCGGGACTACCGTGCCCCTGCTCACACCCCACTCAGTCCCGCCCTTGGGATCCATTAACCGCACTCCTAACAAGCCCCGAACGAGTGCCCTTGGCATAGAGGGTGGGCACAAAGCCAGGTGACCCCGAATGACCCACCAGAGGCCCACCAAGAGTCATTCAGGCCATTTTTAAGCAAACAGGTTGGTGCTGTGACAGGAACAGCAGCATCTCCAGAAGGGTTAGAGATGACTCTCGGCTGCCACCACTGCCACCTGGGACAACAGAAGTGGGCATGGGTGTGTGGGTGGGCATCCCCCAAGAGAGGTGGGCCCCTTCCCCAGGAAGCCCAGGACCCTCCCTGGGCCTGTCTTCATGCTGTCCATCAGCACTTGCAGGGGATTCTCCCTTACCTCCCCTATCCAGAGCCCTGGGTGGACCTGAAGTGCGTCCCACGTGCAGTGAGGCCACATGGAGTGGTAACCAAGAGGTTATCGGGACTGTGGCTCCCGACCAGGCTGCACCCTGAAATCAACATCACGTGCCCAGGCTCCATCCACCCCCAGAAGGCAGAATCACAGGGAAAGGCCCAGCCCCAGCACAGTGTCACCTTGGGCAAGTCGTTATGCTCCTGGAGCCTCAGTTTTCTCATCTGCGGAGTGGGGATAATACAGCACCATTCTGCTATGAGATGAAATGACAGAATCTGGTGCTTCCCAACCTCTCTCGACAGAGCACACGGAGAACGTGGAAATACTCGCACAGCCCACTGAGTAAAGGAACAAGGCTGCTTGCAGGATTCCTCCTGACCCTGAGCCTCACCAGCCACCCTAGAGCTGAAAGAGCCCCCACCTCACAGACAGCAGGATGCTGAGGGGCAGCGTGCCGGAGGCCTGATCCCCGACAAGCACAAGACAGGGGTCTGCTGTGTGTAGCCCCCACCCAGTGCAGGATTTTCTTGTCTCACCAGGGCGGTCTGGGACAGGGCTGGCAGGTCACCATTTTGTAACCAGCACCTTGTACAGTTCTGCAGCAGCGGGTGTGCAGGGCCAGGTTTGGACTTTCTGTTCTAGCTGATCAGAGCCAGCAGGCTCTTCCCCAATGGGGTCACTCACTCCCCCACCCATCCCACCCTTCCCTGCAGCCCACCCACTGCTAGGGTCCTCCCCACCTAATTAGCAGGCAAATCCCGTTCTGAGAGAACTGAATGGGTCCCTTCTGCTCCCCGGGCATCCCTCACAGTGTCCCTTTGTGGCCGGCCATCCTCCTGACCAGGCCAAACTGGGTCCTCAGCTGTTCACGCTCCATGCAATTTTGATTCCGCCTCCTGGCTCCCACCGTCAAAGCCGTGATGGGGCAGTGTGTGGCCTCCCGTGGGGCCGCAGTGTCCTCTGGGAAAGCGGCTGCCCACGGGGGACGCCTGGTGGCACACGCGGACCTTGGGCTGGCTGGCTGCAGGGCCATCAGGAGCCACGACTCCACGCTCTGGAGTTGAGAAGTGCAAACAGCCCAGGCCTGGGAGACGGAGTTCCGACCAGTGGGGCCGGGCACAGCTCCTGCCGCCAAGCGCTCCCCACGCCCCCCTCTGCAACCCAGGGATGCAGAGCCCCCCTCCTTGAGGCAGCCCAAAGAAGGCTCCACTGAGGCGCACATCCCTCCAGATGGGGCACAGTCCCTCCCCACCTCAGCAGAGAGCCCTGGTTATAATAAAGGGCAAGCTGGCGGAGCCCCTCCAGAGAGGGGCAGGCTGTGGCAGGGTGGGGCCGGGCTGGGCGAAGCAGCAGGAACAGGCAGGGGCATGGGAGCCAGGGGAGGAAGCTACCACCCCCAACCCTGGCCTCTAGAACTGGCTGAACCCAGATCCACCTGAGCTCCGCTTACCCAACCAGCCCCAGTCTCTCAGGCTGGAGAACTCAGGGCCACTGTGGTCATGAGGGCGGGGTCTGGAGTTTCAGTTACTTCCACAGCTCGGATGGGGCTGTCTGGGCACCAGGCTCCGTGGGGGTGAAGTCTCACCTCCCACCTGAAGACTCGACAAGCTGTCTGGCGTCCCTCGGACTCGGCCTGTGAACTACCAACTTTGCAGGGTTGCTATAGGGATGAATGAACTAAAGCATGAACTGGTCCTCAAGTGGGAAGGAAGGATGTGATGGCTATCACTATTCACTCATCAAGCGAAGACCCGTGGGAAGAGGCAGGCACCAGACAAGCAAACCCAGGTCAGACCCCAGGCCTTGCGCAAGTGAACTCAGGGTTAGGACCCGACCCCCAGGGCTGTCCAAGTCCAGGGGTGTCCTCACCTCCTGGGAGCAGTGACACCTAAGTGAAATATCAACTCAGGGTCCTGCCCAATGCTCCCCACGGAAACCACTAAAATCCCTCACTCTCCACAGAGCCTTGCAGGTTAATGAGTCTGGAGTGGGTACCGCCCACTGCCCACTACCCTGGCACCTCCCTTCCCAGTGCTGGGGCCGATGGGGTCCACAACCAGACCCCAGGAGAAGTGTTCCCAGGGGGGTTCCTTGCGCCACCCAGACCTACAGCAACCATCTGTCAGAGCAGAGCCCTGGGCACCAGGACGTTTATGAGGTCTCAGGTAATGCCAGCACCCTCTGGAGTTTGCGAACTCCCAGAGGACAAGGTCAGGGGGCAGAGGAGACAGGCAGGACCAAGGACCCAACACTGCCCCACCAGCACCCTGCTCCCGATTCCTAAATGAGGACACCGAGACTGCAGAGGTTGCAGAACTGGACGAAGGACGCAGGAGCAAGGAGGGGCAGTCGGGGTGGGCCACTCCCTCCCACCTCCCACCTCCCGCCAAGGAAGACTTCAGTTGAGTCCAGCTCTGGGCCCAGGCACTGGCCATGCCCCTGGCACTCACACAACCCAGGGCTGCCAGACCTCGCTGGCGGGCAGGACTGTCAGTATCTCAGTGCCCAGGTGCCAGTGTCATCCAGCCACAGCCGGGTGAGCACCGGGCCCCACATCCTCACACTCGTTGCACAACTCCCCTCCCCCAACCAGGGCGACTACTACTAACCCCGCCTCCTCTCCCCCCTCTCCCCCTCCTTCCACTCCTCTCCCCGCCCTCCAGTCCAAAGCCCCTGTCCTTGCAGGACCTCAGGCTGCAAATCCCTCGGAGGCCACGGCAGCCGTCCAAGGAGCTTCCAAGAGGTCCCGGGAGGCCCTTCCCACGGGGTCAGAGCGCCCCCTGCCCCCTGCCGGGTGGACTCACAGGCGACCATCACTTGTCAGGTTGGCCACGAGACTCTTTAAAACTCACCATCCCGGAGCCGTGGTTGATTCTCCCGCTGCCCTGCACAGTGAACTGAAAGGGGCTCCAGAGGCGGGCAGCGGACGGCGCCTGGGCTCTCAGAGGGTGCAAGCGATACACAGACCCCCTTGTAGGCGACAGAGGTCGAACCGGGGCCCCACGCAGCAGCGCCCGTCTCTGCGGGGAGTGGCCGTGGGAGATCTGTGTCTACAGTTCTGATTTTCCTACCAGGAGCCCATTTAATAATGAAACAACTTTTGCAAAAGTACACTGCATTCGGCGCGCGGTTGCGAGGCTCGGGACCAGGCCCCGCCCCGCCCCGCCTCGGCCGTCAGCGGCCCCCGGCCCCTGCGCACGCGCGGCGCCCCGCTCGTGCGGGACCAAAGCTTTTCGGACAGCGACCCCTGCCGTCCTGAGGCGCCCTGCTCCTGCGAGCGGCTGCCGCCAAACCCGACTCCTAGTTACTCCTGGTTATGCTGAGTTGCCCTGGAGGGGCTCGATCTTGGAAGCGAGGGGACGGCTCTTTCCTCCACCCAGAGCCTGAAGCCCCTTGTCCGCGACCGAGGAACTGACTTTGGGGGAAACCAAGTCAGTAGAGGATATAGGGAATGCACAAAGCTAGGTGGCTGTCTTGGGCCGTCCCCGTTTGAAATCTAATTCCTGGGGTCACAGACCCCGGCTCCACTGTGGGTTCACGAGGCGTGCTGAGGGACCACCTGAATCGTGTGCTCAATGGCTGGGGGTTCAGGCCAGCAGGATCAGTCCCAGAGCCCACCTCCAGACACCAACTCAGCCAGGACCACTCTTTAAGAAATATTGCCTTAATTTGACCCCCTCATTTCATAAAGGACAGACAGGCAGTGACTTGCCTAAGATCACACAGCTCCTCAGAGGGAAGTGCAAAACGGAAGCTCTGGCAGCATGTCTACCACCCCAACTCCACCCCACAGTTAGAGAAACCAGGAGGCTGTCACCAGGTTCAGTCCCAGCTCTGCTACCGCTGTGTGGACTGTAGCAAGTCCCTTCCCCTCTCCAAGTCTCCCAGGTCTGTGTTCTAGCATGAAATGATGGGCAGTGGCCGTCCCCTCCATGATTCTAGAATTCCTGGAGCAGAGGCAGACCCTCACCCAGGTTTGAGCTCCTAGGTCACCATGTGAGGTCCTGCAGCTTTGTGTGCTCTTTGCGTATGTACTCCCAGGAGTAATTACTTCCAGATCATTAATAAGTACATGGCTCCGCCCTCGGGAACCACCAAATTTAAGTGCTTTGTGATAAAAAGGAAGGCAGAAGAAATTGAGGACTGGCAGAACTTAGTAGCATCCTCCACTTTCTATCTCAGAGAGGAATATGCACCCCGATGGCCTGGGGGGAAGGCCACTAAGATCAGAAGGAGCGCAGGCCCTCCACGGCCCATGTATGCAGGAGCCAGAGTCATCAACCGTCCAGTGGAACAGGATGCTCTGAGCCAGGTTCTGCCTTACTCCCATTTATCTTTAGCTACCATCTGCTCTGCACTTAAGTATTGTGGTACAAATTATAAAAACCGTATTAGCTCAGATATTTCATTAACGACTTGAGGGACTGGACCAATGCATAGAGGGAGAAATCTCATTTCCAAGTCAATCAAAACAAAGGCTGGGGAGCTAATAAACTCCTCTAAGCTATTGTAGTCCTGAAGTAGATTTTAAGAGTTTTTCCTAAAAGGACTAAGCTTCTTTTGTGTATCTATTATTCATTTGAACGGCTCCTGCTTGTACTTTTCAGAATCCATCCCCCAAGTTAGAAACAAACTGAAATGCTTTTACACACACCTAGGGCCCCTCAGCCATGCCCCTGAGCCAAGTGGAGGAGCTGTCCCCTGTGCCCCCAGCCGCTGGAGCACCTGGACTACCTCTTGCCTCCCTGCAGAAGCCTGGTCCAGCCCACCCAGGGCTCCAGGGCTCCAGGGCTCCACCGCTTACTGTTCCAATGACACAAGACAAGTTTGTCTCTCTAAGCCTTGGTTTCCTCGTCCGTAAAATAATGGGGATATTAGTACCTGTGATGAAACCTAACACATTTGGAATAGCACCTAGCACATACTGTTTAATGCTATTTCTTGGAACCACTGCCTCTCCTGTGGGGCTAGCCACGTAGTACATAATATTTTTCAAATAAATGTACTCGTAATAGGGAAGAACAAATCTGACCCCATGCTGGATCTATTTCTTTAAATTTTGCATTCTATTGCTTTTGCTACAAGTGAAGGATGTTACCTATATCCTGAGATAGACAGGCTAGCTCACTGTCAAGGCTCTGACCTTTAAAAGTATGTAACGCTTTCAATCACACAGAGGTAAAAAGTTGCAGAATGGAGAATGTCGTTTTTCTTGTTAGAGGTTTACAGGAACATCGTGACCTGACCTACATGGACAGCTGCAAGAACAAAGGATTCCGACACCAAGAAGTTTGCAGCAACCAGCCACACCCCCTCCCCTTCTAGTATAAAAGAAGCCTGAACTCTAGCTTCTTTTATACTGAAAGGGAAGGGGGTGTGGCGAGATGCTTCTTTGGGACGCTAGTCCACAATCTTCTCTGTCTGCTGGCTTTCCAAATAAAGTCGCTATTCCTTGCCCCATCAATTCCTCTCTCCATTTATTGGCCTGTTGTGCAGCGAGCAACACGAGCTTGGACTCGGTAACATACTGACTAAAAAGCCCCATGAGGTCAAGGACCACGTCCGTCTCTTTCACCAGTAGACCCTAGTGCAAGCCCAGTGCATGGAATGGTAGGTTTAGTGAATGACACACTGCTTTGCAGTCAATATCCACTCGTGCGTCCACATTCAATGTCCACTTTGCAAAGGCTGCACACCAGACTCTCCTAGGGAGCATTTAATATACTGAGATTCTGGTGGAATTTATTTGAGGTGAGGCCTGGACATTGATATTAATTTTTAAGCGCTCCAGGTGACCCTGATAGGCAGCCAGTGCTGAGAAACAGATCTAAACCTACAAGTGGTTCCCACGTGGTGTGTCCCCTTCCTGTCAGGAGGAAGCCGGGATCTTTAAATTCCTAGTGCCTGAAACACACTGTAATTTCACCTTTGTAATTCCTCCTCCTATATTATCCTGGGTAAATCAGACATCTTATCCCAACCTCAGTTTTCTTAGGTGTGCAATGATTCATTTAGACGAGGTGTCCGAGATGGTCAGAATCCAAAGAACAAGTCATCATTGGAGTTTGTTATGGGCTGAATTATGTCGCCCTCCCACACTCTTACGGTGAAGAACTAACCCCCAGAACCTCAGGATGTGACTGCATTTGGAGATCAGGTGTTTAAATTGATAATGAAGCCAAAATGAGGTCGTTAGGGTGGGCCCTAATCCAATATGACTGGTGTCCTTTTAAGAGGTTAGGACACAGACACACAGATCATGTGAGAGGTCTCAGAAGAAACCAACTCTGCAGTCACCCTGATCTCAGAATTCTAGCCTCCAGAATTGTGAGAAGATAAACTTCTGTCATTAAAGACACCCAGTCTGTGGTGCTTTGTTATGGCAGCCCTAGCAAATCAACACAGGGTTCGTGTGTATATACAAAATAGCTCCTGGATTATTTCTTTGGATGACTCTAACCCAGGGCCTGTATCTGGGCATCCCGTTCTCACTGTGGGTCCTCTACTTCGGGCCACTCTTCTCCTTCAGGGCCCAGCCAGTCCCCTCTCCCCTCCTCTGGCTGTCACCCTTCCAGAGGTCCTCCCCCCACCTCAATTTGTGTGCTGGGGCCCCCTGCTAACGATCATATGCCATAAGGTAGCATCTGCACCACAAAGGTGAGCATCTCATTCACCGATCTAGAGCTCTGCCAGGTGCTGTGCCAGGGCTTTGCCTACACCATCTTAGTCCTCAGACCTCTCCTGAAAGGTGGGTATTATCCCACCTCCTCAAATGAGGAGTGAGGCTCTAAGATGTGGCAATAGCTCTGACATTCCACACCAGGTCCAATTCCAAAGCCTCTACCTCCTCCCTGCCTCCCCACCACCCAGGCTCCCCTGCTTCATCCCCAGGGGGACTCAGAAGAGTGAGGACCTTCCTGCCTTGTTCGCTGTCCACACACCCACAGCCCCAAACATGGCTGGCAAACCAGTAAGCATGGGCTTCCCTGGTGGCGCTGTGGTTAAGAATCCGCCTGCCAATGCAGGCGACACAGGTTCGAGCCCTGGTCCAGGAAGATCCCACATGCCACGGAACAACTAAGCCCCAGCGCCACAACTACTGAGCCTGTGTTCTAGAGCCCGCGTGCCACAACTACTGAAGCCCGCGCGCCTAGAGCCTGTGCTCCGCAACAAGAGAAGCCACCGCAATGAGAAGCCCGCGCAACACAAGGAAGAGTAGCCCCCCTCACCGCAACCAGAGAAAGACCCCGCACAGCCACAAAGACCCAACACAGCCAAAAATAAATAAGTAAAATAAATAAATTTAAAAAAAAAAAACAGTAAGCATACACTGGGTGAGCAGCTGTACAGCTGGTGGGCTTTCCTAACTCATTTGGGATCATCCTACCTCCCCACTTCACTCCCTCCCCTCAGGGATCCCATTGCTGACCAATTAAAGCCCCAGCTGCTTGCCCAGGATTCCAGACTCGCCAACACCCTCAGCCACCTTACTGCACCCCAGGTTCTAACTGTGCTTTCCTACAGGGCCTTCCTCAAACCATTAAGGCCCTCAAAGAATTTAGCAGGAAGCTTGTTGATTTGTTAAATTCGCCTGCCTTGAGGCCTTCTCTGATGGGTGAGAATTGCTGAATGCAAATTAAACTTACCTCCTGGGGCTTCCCTGGTGGCGCAGTGGTTGAGAGTCCGCCTGCCGATGCAGGGGACGCGGGTTCGTGCCCCGGTCCGGGAGGATCCCACATGCCGCGGAGCGGCTGGGCCCGTGAGCCATGGCCGCTGGGCCTGCGCGTCCGGAGCCTGTGCTCCGCAGCGGGAGAGGCCGCAACAGTGAGAGGCCCGTGTACCGCAAAAAAAAAAAAAAAAAAAAAAAACTTACTCCTGATAATGATGTTGTGCCTTAAGGCAGCATCAGCACCTGCATCTACTGGGAGCTTACAGGAGAGGCGGAATCTCCCGTCACCCACACACACTGAATCAGAATCTGCATTTAGGTGAGATTCCTAAGACAGGTTCTCAGCCCTGAGTGCACACCAGAATTACCCGGGGAGCTTAAAGTCACTGATGCCTGGTGACACCCCAGAGATTCCGGTCTGGAGTAAGGCCTGAGAAAGCCCTGGTGATTCTAATGTGCACGAGGTGATGTGATTGGGAACCCCGGTCCCGCAGTCCCAACCAGCGGTGAGTACTGGCAGCCTGTGGTGTTTGATGAGGGACCTCACATTCAGGGGCCGGGCAGGCCTAAGCCAGAACCTCCCAACCGGACCAGTAAGTGTTGCCATTGGTATAAGCACACCCTCCTGTAACCTGCGGCTCACAAATCTGGTCACTAACTCCCATGCTGCTACGAGGTGACTCGTTAGAACCTGGTGGGGGCAGGGTGCAATGAGGCACTAATTAATTTGTTCCCTTCGACACTGCGATCCACCTCTAGGGATCTACTCCACAGAGACACTCACACGTAAGATACAAAGTGGTCACGTCCAGCTATTTAAAGAGTGAAAAAGTGTTTAACATACGGAAATCACACCATCACGCTGTACACCTTAGACTTATACAGTGATGTATGTCTAATGTATCATTTCTCAATAAAACTGGAAAAAATGCTATTAAAATTCGTTCCCACACACACAAAAAAAAATTCGTTCCACTTCTAAAAGAAAAAAACAAGTGAAAAACTGGAGACAACTCAAATGTTTCCTGATATGAAATTATAATATACCCACTTAAGATAAAATACTATAGTCATCAGAGTGTGAAATAAAATTCACATTTTATGGCAAGACAAGAAAAATTTAAACATAAATTCTCTCTGCCCTTTGGCCTCCTCTCTCCCCTCTACTGTGCATCGTGTATCTGCATCAAGCAGCAACCAAACCTCCCCATTGGCAGAAATAACTGCTCAACCATAAAGAGCAATATTTTCTAGCACCACCAAGACAACTCCTTAAAGATAACATTCCCGCTTTTTTTTGGCGGCAGTGGTGGGGGGGCGGTTGGGGGGCGGGGAGCAGCACACCACTCAGCACGTGGGATCTTAGTTCCCGACCAGGGATGGAACCCATGCCCCATGCAGTGGAAGGACACAGCCTTAATCACTGGACCGCCAGGGAAGTCCTGCATTCCTTCCTAATCTTGTAAGGGGCCAAGATGACCCATGACCCACTACTCGACAGATCCTGTAAGCTGTCAATAATACATCATCTAGCGTACAGCCCTCTCAAAAAACTTATGTAGAACTGTTTTGACTTTTTTTTTTTTTTTTTTTGGCTGTGTTTTGGTCTTCATTGCTGCACGCCAGCTTTCTCTAGTTGCAGAGAGCGGGGGCTACTCTTCATTGTGGTGTGTGGGCTTCTCATTGCGGTGGCTTCTCTTGTTGCAGAGCACGGGCTCTAGACGCTCAGGCTTCAGCAGTTGTGGCATGCGGGCTCAGTAGCTGTGGCTTGCGGGCTCTTGAGCGCAGGCTCAGTAGTTGTGGCGCACGGGCTTAGTTGCTCCGCCGCATGTGGGATCTTCCTGGACCAGGGCTCAAACCCGTGTCCCCTGCATTGGCAGGCGGATTCTTAACCACTGCGCCAACCATAAAGAGCAATATTGATGTCCCTGTTTTGACTTCTAACAGGCGGCGAAACAGTTCTCAGAGCTTTCTGAGAAGCTGTTCCCGCGTTATAATCCTCAATTTGGCCCGAATAAAATTTTCCGTTTCTTTCTTAGATAGACTGATTAATTTTTTCATCAAAAAGAGAATGACATAAACTTGTGACTACTGACATAGAAAAGCATCCAAAATACTGTTCGGGTAAAAACAAACAAACAAACAGAAACAATACCATGCATAACAAGGATACTTTAATAAAAATGGTAAATACTAGTATACACATGGGGAAAAAGCAGTTATTTTGAAAGCGGAAAAGGTAGTACTAAAAGAGACTTTTTATAATTTGTTTTTCTAGAGATTACCAAAGAAACCAAAATGTTCTTAGAAAACACATGAAATAAATCAGGTAAGAACATTCTCAGAGGGCTTTAAAATGTGAGGTAATTGATAACACCGCAGTAATCACACACTGGTCCCAGCGCAGACATTTTAAATATGAGCTTTATTTTAAATTTAAAGAAACACTGAAAATAAACACTTTTTACAAATTATATCAAACACTTAAAACATAAAACATAATCTAGGAATGTTAAACAATAATTCTTTTTTTTTGTAACAATACTTCTTAATTCAAAGTAATGACATTCATAGAATACATCTTGGTGCTAGCCAATATGGAGTTTACTTAAATCTAGTATTTTTTATAAGCTTAACCATTAATCCTTCCTAAAATACAATGACTATGACTCAACTTTATGAGGTTAAGCTAATCTTCTATGCAATACTCTCCTATAACTTTTTCAAATACAATTTATACCAGCGAGGAAATTATTAAAACATATATAAATTATGCTGAGGGGCTTGATTAAAAGGCTGTCTATATAGAGAGATGCATCTCACCTTAGAAAGCGCGCACGCGCGCGCGCACACACACACACACACACACACACACACACACTCTTAATCGAAAATAAGATGCCAGGACATTCTCTTAGTTATGTTACACAGCAAACTGCACGTTTATAAATGTCATTCTATTATGTATGAACTGAAAAACATATATTTTTTTAAAAGCCCTTGACATGGGGGAGTGGAATATGCCCGCATTAAGTGCAGAAACTCAAGAGTTTTATGAACTGCCTGTCTCCAGCTGGCTCCCAGGCACCACTGAAAACTGTCACCCTCAGAAAGACAAGATGGTCTTGTTAATGATTTCCACGGCTTCCAGAATCTCATCCTCCTTGATCACAAGTGGAGGTGCAAACCTGATGATATCACCGTGGGTTGGCTTGGCCAGAAGTCCATTATCTCGAAGTCGCAGGCACACCTTCCAAGCATCATAATCTAAAGAAAAACCGTCAAACTTGTATGCTGATCCAAGATAAACGTTTAAACATTCCCTTGCAGCGTGCATGGGCCAGGGCAGCCTGGCAAAACAGAATTCCCAGGACCTAACTCAAGAAACGCAGCTCTGAGTTGCAAGCTTGCTTTGTTCTTACCCTTAAAAAGGAAGTTATTTTTCAGCAGTGGTTTGAATGGTATGATTAGACATGGTTTTTGTTAGTTTTTCGTAAGTGAAAAAGACCTAGCAAAAAACTTACATGCTAAGGCAGATGTAATTAATTACACAAGGAACCAATACAAAAAGAACTGGGATATGATACAGGTAACTAACTGGCATAGAATAAGCAATACTCAAAACGTAGCGAACACTACACATTCCTAACCTGGATTTGCTTCCTGAGCTGGCCCAACTAGACGCTCATCATTTTCGCTCTCACGACCCTCAACCCTGGCTGCATCGGAATCACCGAAAGGGTCGCGGCCAATGTATGGGCCCCACTCCAGACCCATCAAATCCGTATCTCTGCAGCGAGGCTAGGCTTGGATTAATTGTTAAAAAGCTCCCCGGGTGATTCTAAAATGCACTCAAGGTTAAAATCACTGTTTTAAAAGGAAGGATTAGGGCAAGAAAATCCAGCAAGGAACGCTTAAGGATTAGAAATGATGTGTTAGACACTAAACACTCAGTTAAGTGGCAGCAGGGGTTGTTTTTATTATCAACATCATCATCATCATTCCTGTTATCACTACTGCTCCTACTACCTCTACTGATACGCAAAGTACGAAAGTGAGTGAGGAAAGGAGAGCGAAGAGGAAATGGGACTACAGAGTGCTCTGTGCAGACTTCCTAACAGAAAATAAACTGAAATCTCCAAGTACTGCATAAATAACCTAAGGCAGAATAACAAATGACTTAAAGAAATGAAAATAGGTGAAATTAGTTATATGTGTCTTCATGTAGGAAAGAGCTATATATATATATTTTTTTTTTGCGGTACGCGGGCATCTCACTGCTGTGGCCTCTCCCGTTGCGGAGCACAGGCTCTGGACGCGCAGGCTCAGCGGCCATGGCTCACGGGCCCAGCCACTCCGCGGCATGTGGGATCCTCCCGGACCGGGGCACGAACCCGTGTCCCCTGAATCGGCAGGCGGACTCTCAACCACTGCGCCACCAGGGGAGCCCGGAAAGAGCTATGTTTTTAAGACCATTAATATAAATCAGGTAATAAGAGTATTAGGCAGAGCCTAAAAGACTTGGTCAATAGGAGGCCAGTCAACAGTTTCAAACAGAGGAAACCAACGACCAGATAAAATAGCGAACGTGTTCTGAGCTCTTCCTATAACAGTAATATCTTGTAAAATATTTTGTCTCCGTACCTTTGGTTTCTCTAATAACAATAGCATTTAATAATCCTTTTCCTCTTACAGCCGTTACAATATCAGAAGGTAGCTTCATGAGCTCATTTCTCAAGATGATACCCATTTTCTCTGCATTTTCAGCAAGGTTTTCTTCTTCCAAAACCTATGTTTGAAGAGAAATTACAGAAATATTAAGACTGCCTTTTCTTTTACATTGTTCTTTGGAGGGGAATGCGGACTGTAAGCACAGGAAGAACATGATCAGATACAGACCAGAGTAACGTACCTTCCATTGCTACTTTTCAAAGCCTGTACCAGTCTGATTTCTAATCATCTAACATACGCTAGCTCAGACAGACTCTTGCTTTAGTCATAAACCCATCATCAATCTGATTCTGTGACAAAATAAGGATTAAAATTTGTTTAATGCAACTGATATATTTTCTTCTTAGGTGAATAAATCAATGGGACTAAATATACTTTAACTTTTTAACTGCAATAGAGTTCCCTTTGTTTTTTTCCCTAAAAAGTCCATCCTCAGAGATAATAATTTTATGTCTTTTGTAGGCACTTGAGGAAAAGTCTAAAAGCATTCAAATCCACACTTTAACAACAACAAAAACAAAAAGCCACATGTGCGACGCCAGAGGCTTCACAGGCCAGGCCCGGTCACAGAGTGAGAGTTCGATGTGGACAGGCCAGGGCCTACGGGCCAAAAGCCCCAGGAGACTGCAAACTTGGGAAGCCCCTGGAGGATTCCCGTCTACTAGGCCAAGGTTAAATTACTTTTTGAGAATGCCTTGCCCCTAAACCCTTTCCTCTGTACTTCATGTTCTGTAATACTCGGCAATCCTATCACATTTCTTATCACACCAGTGGGCTCAAACCTAAAAGGCACTTCAACACTACCTCCAGGACTAGCTACTGTACAGCTGCAACCAGTTTTTACCTCCAGGGCCGCGATGGCCACTCGGCAGCCTAGTGGATTGCCACCATACGTTGAACCATGTTCCCCTGGTTTAATGGTCAGCATTATTTCATCGTCACACAACACTGCGGATACCTGAAAGACAGAGACTTCAGCGCTGACCAAGTCTTTTCTCAGATGAACTCTTCTTATTCTTACCAGGAACACAAATACTTATGAAGCTGATACTAAATTTGACATAAACTTTCAACCAACAAGTGCTACACATCTGCCACCTTAACTAGCAGTGACAAGCTGAGTGGTGCCCTAAGCACGTTCCAAGCACATCAGGCACACTGCAATGGCACAGAATAGCACTTCGGAACCGAAAGAAGAGAGCTACTTCTGCAGTGATGTAATTTAGAATTCTTTCCACTCTCAAGGTGAAATGCTTTGTTTAACTGTTTAGAAAACAATGTTCTGCACTATATATTCAGAGCCCTTTAGTCCATACCAATTGTTGGCTCTGAATAGCAAACCCAAGAAAAGAATTACAGTTAAACATTAATTTTTCCAATCTCTACATTAATTGGTCGGTCATGGTTTTAAACAATTAGTAATACTATGTCTCAGAACTATGGGAAAAGAGCATAAAGGTCTACAGGAGTACTTTTGGGATAAAATGTTTCCATCCAAACAAATGCAGCAGAGCAAATTCCAAGGCACACTCAATTCTTCAGTTAAAATAACTAAGTGGGTCACCCCATGGAACTCTGAAATGTTTTTATTACACGTATTCCAGGTGACCTATATAGATATAGATATAGATATAAATATCACTAAGTTAAACCAAACCATCAGAGAGGCACTATTGTCACAGTCGGCTAATGTAAAAATATCTTAAGGATTCATGAGAATAGGGAAGAGAAAGGGAGGTTGAACATTGGACTTACAGGGTATAAACCGCCAGAAAGTGCCTTTCCTAGAAGGACCATATCAGGTCTGACATTTTCGTGATCAACAGCCAGCCATCTACCAGTTCTGGCCAATCCTGTCTGTATTTCATCAGCAATAAACAGAACCTATTGGAAAACAACAAAACAGCATTAATTATCGTTTTCATTTCCATAGGGAAATAGTGATCTTTATTTTACTCTTCCCTGCACAAATCTGTCATTTTGACATCCCCTCAGATTTGTGAAAACATTTTAATTACCCACACAACTTCAAGAGTGTCCTGTGAAAACCCTGTAGACACACAGTTATTTCTGTGTCAGGCCACTCAGTCCCCAGAGGCCCATTCTGCACTGTCCTACAAAGTGGTAAGGCACTTAGACAAAGGGTTTTGTGGGGGGTTTCTGAACATAACTACTGTCTGGGACTAAATTCCCTCGTTTATTCCACAACATTTATTAGTAAAGAGGGAGAGAGAGCTTAAATTCTAGAGCAAAGGGATACGACAGAGGGTTTGAGAAGGACCAGAGTACAGGCTGCCGGAGCAGAGAGGAAGGAACCGTGGTTAGCGCCCAGAAGTCTGCAGCTCTGCCAGGGCCCAGCCAGTAGAAAGTCAGCTTCTTTGCAGCCTGCTGCTAGAAAGTTCTATCACCACTAGAAAGTTCTGCAGCTCTCAGAATGAAGTCTCCCTCTAGTGGAGAGGTGATGTAATCTTTGCATTTATCCTATCGGCCAAACCCTAAGAGAGGCAGGCAGGTGGGCAGGTGGGCAGGTGGCTGACCTGGTGCTGGGTGCAGAGCTCTCGCACGCCCACAAGGTAGCCTGGATCTGGAACAACAACGCCTGCTTCACCCTGAATTGGTTCCACCATGAACGCGGCAACGTTTGGGTCCTGAAGCGCACGCTACAAAAACAGCATGAAAATGTTTTTAGTAACTTCCTTTCAAACCCATTTGGAAATCTGAAATCACATAATGTGCATCTTTTCCCGTTAAGAATAAGTGTGCCAATTAAGTTTTCACACTAACTTATATTCTGACTTCAAAGTATAACTTTTCTGACTGACATTCAATTACCAAAAGCTCTAAATACCTCAGCTTTAAGCTACTCCATCCTTTATTTTCTAATATATACTTAAATGTACTGTAAATAAAAACGAATGAGGGACTTCCCTGGTGGCACAGTGGTTAAGAATCCGCCTGCCAGTGCAGGGGACACGGGTTCAAGCCCTGGTCCGGAAGATCCCACATGCCGCGGAGCAATTAAGCCTGTGCGCCACAGCTACTGAGTCTGCGCTCTAGAGCCCGTGAGCCACAACTACTGAGCCCGCGTGCCACAACTACTGAAGCCTGTGCACCTAGAGCCCGTGCTCCGCAACAAGAGAAGTCACCGCAATGAGAAGCCCACACACCACAACGAAGAGTAGCCCCTGCTCACCACAACTAGAGAAAGCCTGCGCGCAGCAACGAAGACCCAACGCAGCCAAAAATAAATAAATAAATTTATAAAATAAAAAAAAAATAATGAAAGTGGCCTTTTAAAACGCCATTAAAGGGAATTCCCTGGTGGTCCGGGGGTTAAGACTCTGCTTCCACTGCAGGGGGGCACAGGTTTGATCCCTGGTCAGGGAAATAAGATCCCACAAGCCCCGCAGCCAAAAAACAAAAAAAATTAAATAGATATATTAAAAGTGTATCTTTTTACTTTACAATTCTTCCACTTCATAATTTTAAAAAGCTGGCTGAATGGCTGAAAACTGACTAATTTTGTCTATTAAAGTAATTAACAGGTAATACCCAAGTTAATACTTATGGAGATAAATCTGAAGTGGTTAGTTCGTTGTCAGGATTAGACCACAGAACCTGGTTTCCCCATGTTGGAAACTTGGAAACTAACTGACCATTACAGAGAACAAGGGTGAATCTTGGCCTAACTTTAATACAACAGATTCTCAGTACAATCATATATCTGTTTTTCATTCATACATTCAACAAATTTACGTTCTATTTACTATGAACTAAAGCACCATGATGCTAAATGCAGTACCTCAAGAGCAGGCAGATCATTATATGGAATGATTTCGAAACCCGGCATAAATGGTCCAAAACCATCGTAACTGGTTGGGTCTGTGGAACTGGAGATAGCAGACAATGTTCTACCCCAAAAGTTTCCAGCTAGAAAGAAGAAATAAAGTCATTATTTCAATCAAACCCCCCAATGTAATAAGCACTGTTCCCCCACAAATGCCCTAGGAAGCTTGATTTTCAAAAAAGCAAGGGTTTGCTTTAGAGAGCCTCCAGTGAACTCATTTGTTTAAACAAAATCTGATAGTAAACACCCTGGTTCATATGACTGAGGTCTGGCCTTGCAGTTACTATTTTAGGCACTTCTCTACTGAGCCTCCGAAGTGTAATATATAGCCCCTAAGGACAGGTATTTGTCTTTTCTTTCAATAATCCCAAGCCCTAACAAGTGAAGCATTTGATGCTTGTGTTTCTAGAGACGGTTTTTCTAGACACATTTATTATAGTGATATGAGAAAGAGACTACCCTTCATAGAGAATTAGCAGTTTTCCTTTTAAAAATCCAACACTACAGGCTAACTATTCAATAGAATGAATTTTAAATTTCATTTGGATAGAATATCCTCAAGCAGTTCGAACACTTTCAATTTGCCTTCCTTGCTGTTATAAGTTGTTATGTGCTAAAAGACATCTGCCTTTGTTCAGGAACAATTTTTACCCATTAATTTATTTCATTAATAGTTTGAGGACTGATTAATAATGTCAGGCACGGGGCTTCCCTGGTGGCGCAGTGGTTGGGAGTCCGCCTGCCAATGCAGGAGGAACGGGTTCGAGCCCTGGTCCGGGAGGGTCCCACATGCTGCACAGCAACTGAGCCCATGCGCCACAACTGCTGAGCCTGCGCTCTGGAGCCCGCGAGCCACAACTGCTGAGCCCGTGTGCCACAACTACTGAAGCCCGCGCGCCCTATAGCCCGTGCTCTGCAACGAGAGAGGCCACTGCAATGAGAAGCCTGCGCACTGCAATGAAGAGTAGCCCCCGCTCACCGCAACTAGAGAAAGCCCACGCGCAACAACGAAGACCCATTGCAGCCAAAAATAAATATAATTAATTAATTAATTTAAAAAAATAATAATAATGTCAGGCACTGTTCTAGGTGTCAGGCATAGAATGATGACTGGCAAGCTCCCTGCCCTCAAGGAGCTTCTATGCTAATAGGGAAGAAACACCTCAATGTAAACTAGTGAAGCAAATGCACAACATAATTTCAATGTGGTTAAACCCAAGGAAGAAAAGAAACAGTAGAATAAGAGAGGCTTGGAGGGTCTCCCACCTGTTGTGTTTTGTTTTTTTTTTTTAATATCTTCCCACCACTTCTGCCAGCTGCAACTCAATTAACCCAGTACTGAATTATTCTAAGTTGGCTTCAAAGCATCCATAAATACTACCCTTGCAAAGCCTCTCTCAGCTATGAGTACTATGAATAATCCCCACTTGACTTGTCCACAAGCAACAGCGTATTGATTCTGCCCAGACTTAAGACAAAACGCACCCTAGACCATAAGCCTACTTGCTCTCCTGCATCGGCCTCAGGAGTCTCACGCCCCGCAGCTTACCCTGCAGTATAAGGGACGTGCACTGGGGACAGTCTTCTGTCTCCACCCACTGACTCACCAGCTTCTTTCAACACCTGGGTGAAACACCTTTGCACCCTGTGCTAATGTGAGAGAGACTGGACACAGTCTGTAAGAACGAAATCACCAGAAATGCCATTTTTGTTTGCAAGAGACAGTTTTGTTGTCCTACAACTAAGGTACAAGATTGCAAAATGGCAGACCACAGAGCTGTGCAGAGACTTCGGAAACAGGAATTTGTCGCCCCCACCCCCAAACACCAGCTACAGCTGGCCACTAGATGAACTCTGGATTCTGTTATATTATGGGGTTTATAATTTAACTGCGTGTGTCCACAAGGCAAAATATTTAATGATTTCAACCATCACAAAGATGAATCTTGACCATGTGCAGTGACAAACTTACCCATACTTTATCTTTTAAAAAATTAAAATCAGAGCTTTAAAAAAAAAGTCAGAACCTATCCATTGACCATCATTATCAAGATCCCCAAAGTCAGTCTATATGGATAATCTGGATTAACTGTTGGTCTCCCCAGTCAGGATTCAAGTCATTCCTCTCAACCATTCACAGAAATATACCCAGGGCAACTCCAGCCCTCCTCGTCCAGCAGCTTCTAATGACATGATACAGTAACCCTCAAATACTAAGATTCAATCACCGGATCATACCTAAGACACGGTCCCACCTGAACACAACCCAACGTCAACAACCTCACAAAAAAGTGCTCCATCGGCAAGACCATCTAATTAACCAGAAAACCGCTATGAAAAAAATCAGATAAGCAGATGGGAAACAAGTCATATAGTCACTCATTTTAGGGAGGGAGGAGTAGGGAGTTATTTCGGAGAGAAAAATCCCACATATGAAGAAATACTTGGAAATAAACCTAAGAAAAGGAAATCCTTCCATTTTTATGCAACATTCAACAATTAACGTACGACACATGAGGCAAACACATCTGAACTATTTCATCAGTAAATTAAAATGGTAACTGATACTGTACGTTTCGATCACAGCAGTTAATGGTGAATCTCACATACCTGCAAAAACAATCTTTGCTTTGTATTTCGGGATCCCCTTCACAGTATATCCCCATCTACGAGCAAGTTTGCAAGCAGTCTCTCCAGCCTCCACTCCTACCAAAAGAGAACATCTCTCAGTTTTAAAACATGTTTTAAACTATCAGAAAATTATAAGATTTTCTCAGCTATTTAACAACAAAAAAAAGGAAGTATTTTACCTGTATTCATAGGAAGAACTTTGTGGTAGTTGAAAAGTTTAGTAACATACTCTTCGTATTCACCGAGCACGTTATTGTAGAAGGCCCTGGATGTTAAGGTCAATTTGTCCGCCTGACTTTTCAAAGCATTCACAATCTTTGGATGACAATGCCCTTGGTTGACAGCACTGTAGGCACTCAGAAAGTCAAAATATTTTCTGCCTTCTAAATCCCATACATAAATACCTAAAATATATAAGGAAAATAACGCTAGAAAAAATCACCACATTACATAAAGTTCAAAGACTAAGACTGCTAGCCAGGGACTTCCCTGGAGGTCCAGTGGTTAAGACTCTGTACTTCCACTGCAGGGGGCACGGGTTAGATTCCTGGTCTGGGAACAAAAAAAAAAAAAAAAAAAAAAAAAGACTAAGACTGCTAGCCAGCCCTCTGAATACCTACATATGAACCTTTAGTTAACATAGAATTGTGGTTAAGGCATGTTTTAGCTCAAGCATAATAAACCTTGGTTTATAAGGAATTATATTTCATCTGTCCAGCTTCAAATTACACATTTAACAAAAACAGCATAACAAGGAACTTCCCTGGTGGCACAGTGGTTAAGATTCCGAGCTCCCAATGCAGGGGGCCGGGGCTCAATCCCTGGTCAGGGAACTTGATCCCACACGCATGCCACAATTAACAGTTCCCATGCCACAACTAAGTAAGCCCGCGAGCTGCAACTAAGGAGCCCGCCTGCCGCAACAAAGACCCAGCGCAACCAAATAAATTTATTAAATAAACAAATATAAAAACAAAAACACACCATTTAAAAAAAAAACCCGCATAACAAGAAGAGATTTTATTAACTCTGGAGTGAAACCTTTATTCCTGGAAAACTGGAACCTTGATTCCTGGAAAACTGAAGTTTGGAATTTAAAGCTGGAATTTAAAGGAAGAAGTTATGCATAACATAAAAATCAACTGGTTGACTGTAAAAACCAACAGAATGGGAAAAAACATTCCCAAACCATATATCTATCTAATAAGGATCTAGTATCCAGAGCTCCTACAACTCAACAAGACATACAACCCAATTAAAAAATGGGCAAAGAACTGGAATGGACATTTCTCCGAAGAAGATATACAAATGACCAACAAGCACATGAAAAGATGCTGAATATCATGAGTCATTCGAGAAATGCAAACCAAAACCACAATGATACCATTTTACGCCCACTAGGATGGTTATTTTCTTAAAAAGGAAAACGAGAATTGACAAGGATGTGGAGAAATTGAAACTCTCATATATCACTAGTTGGAATGTAAATGGTGCAAGAGCTGTTGAAAACAGCTTGGTGGTTCCTCAAAGTTAAACATAAACTACCATATGACCCAGCAATCCCACTCCTAGGAAGAAGGGGAAGAAAAAAGAAGTGGAAAACAGGTGTTCAAACAGAAATGTGTACACCAATGCTCACAGCAGCAGTATTCGAAATAGCCAAAAGGTGGAAATAACCCAAACTTTCATCAACTGATGAATGGACAAACATGTGGCGTATCCATAAAATGAATAAATTCTACCATAAATAGCAATGAAGTACTAACGCATGCTACAACATGGATAAACCTTGAAAACATTGTGCTAACGCACGCTACAACATGGATAAACCTTGAAAACATTGTGCTAAGTGAAAGAAGCCAGACACAAGAGGTCACATGTTGTCTGATTCCATTCATATGAAATATCCAGAACAGGCAAATCTGTAGAAACAGAGAATGGGTTAGTAGCTGCCAGGTTCTAGGGGAAGGAAGGAATGGGGAGTGACTGTTTAATGTGTATGGGGCTTCCTTTTGGGATAATAAAAAAACTTCCAGAACGAGCTAGAGGTGAAAGTTGTACAACATTGTAAATGTACTTAATGCCACTGAACTGCATGGTTAAAATGGCAAATTTTATGTCATGTACCTTTTACAACAATTTTTTTAAGTTGATCATAGATATTAAAATGTATTAGGGGCTTAACACCTAATTTTTACCATGTACCTAACATACTGTGGTAGGTGCTTTTGTCCCTTGTCTCATCAAAAACCCCTATGAGCGTCGCCATCCCTATAGCACAGAGCAGATGCTTGGATTATAGCTAGCCCCAGCTGGCACACGTGCAACCAGGACTCGGACCCAGGCAGGCAGATTCTAGAGTGCTCTCTGCTGCTGTAGGTAAAGAACACTTCTGCAAACCAAACCGCTTCCAATTCTGTAATATATAAACCTAGATTTTCATTTGTTCAGAAGGAGCTTTATCTACACTACAGTACTGGTCCCAAATAAAAAATACAGGCAAATGATTAAAATGTTTAATACTCTTATGCACCATCTTCTGGCCAAAAGCTAAGTAATAAACTTTGGCTTTATTTGGCTATGGCTGTTATTTCAAAATGTGGATTAAATCACCATTTGGCAACAATCAGTAATCATTTATTCAGGTAAGAATCGTTAATGGATGCTAAAAGTGGCAGCAAAAATTTGATGAGTAACAGGATATTTGCAGTCTCAAATCATGTCTTCACAAGACATTTAAAAGGGAAAAATAGAACTTTACAATGGAGAAGCCTGGCAGACACTACCTTACCAGTTAACCCCAAATTGAGGTTTATACGCAAAATTATTGGCCTGTACTCTTCAAAAATACCAAGGTCAAGAAGACAAAGACTGAGGAATGGTTCTGGATTAGACTAAACAGACCTGAAAACTGAATGCAACCCATGAGCTGAGATTTTCTTTTGCTACTCAGGACGACAAGTGAAATGCGGATCAGGGCTGTTGATTAGAGAATAGTGCTGTGCCAATGTTAATTTCCTGATTTTGATACTTACACTTTGTTATGTAAGAAAAAGTCCTTGTATTTCAGGAAAGGCACACTAAGTATTTGGGGTAAGGAGGCATCATGTCTGCAACTTCCTCTCAAACAAGTTCAAGAAAAAAAATGTATTGTGTATGTGTGTCTGGAGAGAAAAAGAGATTAAGCAAATGTGGTAAAACGGTTAACGCTTGGGAAATCTGGGTGAAGAGTAAAAGAAAAATTTAGATACTACTGTTGCAGCTTTTAAGTTTAAAATTATGCCAAAATAAAAGTTAAAGGAAAAAATGACAGCAATATTACAGTACTTTATTTATGTATCGTACATTCCCTCCTGGCAAGGTCCATCACGACTTTGTAGTCCCCACAGTACCTAACACAGCAAGCAACAGACACTCAAAAATGTTGAATTAATCGTATCTGCAATATAGAAATTAAATGCATCTGGAAAAATGTATAGTGAGAAAATATAAAAGCAACTTTTACAAAAATGTAAAGCAAGTAAAAGGGGCGGGGGTGGGAAGGGTTGGAACATACCTTTCCCTCTCTCCAGGGCTACAGGTAAAGGGTGGTAGTTGTGGGCACCATATTTAGATTCCCGTTCAAAAATGTAATCAGAGGATGGAGGGCCTTGGACTGTTTTTTTAGTTGCAACAGATGTAGCAGAAGCCACTGAAGAATGAAATCCACGAAGGACAGCAACAGTCTGCAAACGTGCTAGTTTGGAAAACATGATGTCCTTCAAGTAGGAATATCACCAACCTGTCCAAAGAAAAGAGAAGGCGCAGAGAATAAGAACCTTCCCAGAGCAGACAAATGTCAACTCATGAACTATGTGTTCAACATTTACCAAAGAATCAGAAAAATAAAGAGAGAACTAAGGTGATAACTGTAAATGGAAAGTAACCTTTAAAAATTGTATTTAGCGCTTCCCTGGTGGCACAGTGGTTGAGAGTCTGCCTGCCGATGCAGGGGACATGGGTTCATGCCCCGGTCTGGAAGGATCCCACATGCCGCGGAGCGGCTGGGCCCGTGAGCCATGACCGCCGAGCCTGCGTGTCCGGAGCCTGTGCTCCGCAACGGGAGAGGCCACAACAGTGAGAGGCCCACATACCGCAAAAAAAAAAAAAAAAAAAATTGTATTTAAATTTTTAATTAAAAAACTAACACAAAATGAAAAAACAAAAAAGTGAACTAAGACAACCTCTGCCTTTGGGGAGCTTGAAGGCCAACAAAGGGAACAAGTATATGAACATTGACATTAAACCCCAACAAGTGGGATGTGCACAAAGTGCTCCAGGCTAGAAGTCTAAGAGAACAGCAAGAAGAATAAAAAGCAGGAGGGCTTTTACTTTTCACGAACACCCTTCAGTACCACCCGATGGTCTCTGAGGCAGTCAAGCAAGGCTGAACAGCACAGGGCCTAAAAGCTGAACAACCATTCAAAAGGTATTTATGCGGGGGTGTAAGACTCTCAGCTGGATCACAGATTAGAGCCAAGGGGAAGAGACCAAATCAGAGAAGCCGGCTGCCCAGGGGGTAGTCATGGGGGAGGCGAAAGAGGGACTGAGAACTACTTTGCGTATCTACTTGGCCCTTGTGTAAAGAGTGAGGAAATTAGGGAAGAATTTGGTTTCTACAAAGATAACAGGGACCATCCTAAAGCAAAAACAATAGGGGTGGGGAGGAAAAAGTGATTTATTGGGGAATGGGAAAGGCTTTTTAAGTTTAAAGACAGAAACTACAAAAGGTAAAAATCAGTTATTTAGCCACAATTATCTAAAACTTCTATAGGTCAAAATTATCATAAACAAACGTGAAAGGTAAAAAGATGGGGAAAAAAGTTTTTTCATTTATAACAAATAGCCTTTGAAGAGATTTTACAGTAAGTAAAACAGACCAAAAACAAAACAAAACATATGAGATGAAAAGGTACAACTCCCAAGAGACACCGTCTACTCTGCTAGGATGGCTGTTTCTATAAAATTAATCCCCAGAAAAAACTGCACCACAAAAGCAACTATTTAAATGAGAAAAAGGCAATTAGGAGCTAGAGAACATCAAACTGTTGGTACAATGAGCTAAAAAGTTTAGTAATAAATCCTAAATATCACTGAGCAAACTGGCATTTATTCAAATCTATTTATATATTACTTCAGCTTCATAGCTTCTCTCATCCCACCAGCACCGGCCCTAGAACCAGCCCTCACCACAGTGCTTCCCACTGCTGCATAACCATTAACGGTCAAGATAAGCCATGACGTACAGACTGAGCCACAGAAAAAACTAAGAATAACAAGGAAATTGGGGAAAATACAGAGCAATCATGTCGGCAGAGAGGGGAACGTTTCTTAAAGATACATTCAAGATGAGTGGAAAGTTGCCAAACACTAGGCATACTTAATATGCCTGTACTTATTGTTTAAAAAGACTAGTTAACTCATATTTCAACGGAACTCTATTAATGACACGTCAGACCACGCAATATCTCCCAGCACTCAGTCTGAGCTGCCCAATTAGCAAAACCTAATACCTGGAGTTTGGCTTGCTTCCCTTTCAACTTGGCACTACCCAGTAAATCCAGTATGTTCAGGAATCCGCTACACAAAATCCAGAACTCTGGTTTGCCAAGACTCACCAGCTAACCCTTCTTCACACAGTTCAGATTAGAATACAGATTTTTAGCCCGAGATCCAGGGACGGTCTTCAGAGGGTCCAATAACTACTGAAATAAAATGCAGAATTATATGAGTAAGTACATTTTTTGAAGGAGAAGGTCCCTAATTTCCACCAGATTTTACTTCAAAGAATTACGTATTAACAACAAAAAAGTTACGTAAGAATCATTACACTGGAGATAGCCGCTAGCAAAAATGCCAAAATTCTAGTTACGCTACACAGAACTTCCCCAAAATACTAAGTCTAAAACATTGATTTTAACTCTATTTCTTGAGACTCAGTTAGAATTAATGCTGTTTGACCAACTGAAAAGTCAAAACAACACATTAATTTTTGCCTTGATCAAATTAGCAATAATACACAGAGCTACTTAGATATACTTTAAACTGAAACACTTTGTGAAAAGAACTGTAACCATAATAAGAGCCTTAGAAATGTTTGTGCTCTAAGACCACTAATTTCACTCTCAAGATTCTATCCTAAAGAAACACTCAGGAACATAGCAAAACATTCATAAATAAAAGATGTTCAACTATATGAGAATGGCTCAACATAATCACATACATAATATATTGTCATTTAAAATCATTAGTTTTCAATGACATGGAGAGATGTTTTAGGATATGTTTAAGTGAAGAAAATAAAATCATGTTCAACTCTACAAAAAATACTATACACAAGGAAGTTCACTGTGGTTATCCTTCTACTGTTCTATATTTTCCATGTTTCCTAATGATCAAGAATTACATTTATAATCACACAACATTGTAAATCAACTATATTCAATAAAAAAGAATCATATTTATTATCAGAAAAAGTTATTAAAAATGAAACTGAAGGTCTGCCTAGGTTGTCACATTAGACAAAGAGAAAGCTTAGCAACAAGGAAAACCAAAGTAGGAGAAAAAGAAAGAGTTTTGAGAAGCTTTGAGAAAACAGATTGTGAAGGTGGCCAAAACAGCTCAGCTGGGAGTAGTTAAAAGAAAGGCATAAATCACTACCCCTGGAAGTGCAGCCTGGATGGATTACAGCAATTA
Source organism: Lagenorhynchus albirostris (assembly GCF_949774975.1). Lineage (NCBI taxonomy): Eukaryota > Metazoa > Chordata > Mammalia > Artiodactyla > Delphinidae > Lagenorhynchus > Lagenorhynchus albirostris. Next base: position 76,533,040 of record NC_083110.1, read on the forward strand.
GGTCTTAAAAGTCGTCTCGGGCTTCCCTGGTGGCGCAGTGGTTGGGAGTCCCCCTGCCAATGCAGGGGACGCGGGTTCGTTCCCCGGCCCAGGAAGGTCCCATATGCCGCGGAGCGGGTGGGCCCGTGAGCCATGGCCGCTGAGCCTGCACGTCTGGAGCCTGTGCTCCGCAATGGGAGAGGCCACAGCAGTGAGAGGCCCGCGTATCGCAAAAAAACAAAACAACAACAACAAAAAAACCTCGTCTCTTTCTAGGGGGCAGGGTCAAATTCTAAAATAAAAACTATTCTCTATGATTTTGCTATCAGGGTCTACAGCTCTGTGACTTCATTAGAACCTGGCAGAGAGGCACTAAAAAAAATTTTTTAATTAAAAAAGAGAGGTATTAAAAATATACTAAAAACTCTCTAAACAGCATCTTCTAAGTTAATTAACAGGTTGACACAATATGGTGAGTGAAAGGAATCTTTGAAATTATCTAATTCAACATTTTCATTTTACACACTTCCTCAGCTCATTCACAAAAGAAATGGGACAACATATCCATTTATATGCTGAGTTCAGGCAGTCTTATTAAAATATAACTACAGTGTGGACTTCCCTGGTGGCGCAATGGCTGAGAATCCGCCTGCCAATGCAGGAGACACAGGTTCGAGCCCTGGTCCGGGAGGATCCCACATGCCGCGGAGCGGAGCCACTGGGCCCGTGCGCCACAACTACTGAGCCTGCGCTCTAGAGCCCGCGAGCCACAACTACCGAGCCTGCGCACCACAGCTACTGAGCCTGCACTCTAGAGCCCATGAGCCACAACTGCTGCGCCCATGTGCCACAGCTACTGAAGCCCGCATGCCTGGAGCCCGTGCTCTGCAACAGGAGAAGCCACCGTAAAGAGAAGAATGCGTACAGCATAGAAGAGTAGCCCCCACTCGTCGCAACTAGAGAAAGCCCGCGCAGAGCAACGAAGACCCAACGCAGCCAGAAATAAAATAAATTAAAATAAATTAAAAATATACATATATAACTACAACTTACTAACAAATGAGTAACATCCAAAACATTACTAATACTCGTGCTTAATTAAGGTTTTTAAGGTGAACTCTGAATATTTAATTCGAGGGGTCCTGTGGTCCGATCCATCAGATGCACTAGGGCCCTGTAGGCACATTTCTATTCAAAAACCTTCTGGGTTCAAGTTACTGTGCCTGGCACAACACAAGAAATACTAGAACAGAATTAAGGAGGGCTTAAACCAGCCAACTTCAACAACTTCCCCTTCCAGAAAGGCCTGGAAAACCAGGAGAGGAGAGCGTAAGCTCCTCAGCGTTTGGAGACTAGGATGTAAATTCTAGCTGAGGCTATTAAGAGTAACTATTTGGATGATTTTGTCAATTATTTTTTTAGCTTCAATGTCCCCATTTGCAAAATGAAGTTGAAGCCATTCAAGGCCATTACTGAGGATTAAATGAGATTGTTTTAAAGCACCAAACTTAGCACAAAATAGCCACTCAGTTAGTTCCCTCTTAAATTCATAAGGGAATTAGCCAAGTTCTGCAATATAAAAAAAAAAAAACCACCAATGCCAGGGTTTCTTTTTTAAACTGCAGCTTTTGTTCTTCTAAAAATTTTTTTCTATTGAAAAAAAAATTAGAAACACAAGAAAATGACCTGCAGTTCCATATTTAGGAGGTAACCATTAACTTTTAACTTTTTTCTATGCATAAATACTATACACATTAGCTTTTCACCCTTCCCTAGGGAATTTACCACATTAGACCTTCTGAAGGCTCCCAGGACCCTTGCACAGATTTTTGTCACAGGTCCTAACACTTCAGGACTCTTGTTTTCACACCTGTCCCCTTACTAGAATCCTACTAGGCTCCTTAAAAGGACAGTAACTCTGTCTTAAAATTCGCTTTGCATCCCCAGAACCTAGCCCACGTTTGGGGATTCCTTGTCTGTCACATAAACAAGGTCATTCCTAAACAGACTTAGGACTTGCGAAGGAGTCAAGGCAGTGACAAATAGCAAGGCCATCCAGAGAGATGATTAAATCACCCACTCCTAACAGACAGAGCTGAGTCTAACTCTAACAGGAGGCTAGCATGATGTCAACAAGAATGATCTTTCCATCAAGAGTTCACTTCCGTAAAAAAAAAAAAGAGTTCACTTCATTAGATCATTTCACTCCAGGCTGTGCATTTAACTTAGGCCCACACTCAGGTCCTGAAGAAGAGGACAAATTGTTATTGACAGCAAAAATTTTAACACTAAATGTTTTCAGTAATACAATTAACAAGGTCCTTCTTCAAGCTACTATTGGCCAATCTAATCCATCCTATCTATACTAGAACATACCTAAAATAGAATTCCATAAAACGCTGCGTTTTGAAGAGTTAATTTAGCATACACTTATGAAATACTATTTTTTAAAATCACTCTAAAAGAAAAACCAGCATTAAATTCATCAAAAAGCCACTTAAAATATTCCACTTGAGGAATAAATTTGGTTTTACTACATCTGTCAAATATTTACCTTTCTTGAGGCAACCATTCAAAAGTCTTTTTTGGAAAGTTCTGCCAACAAAAGTTTTTTGGCCTTTTTTTTTTTTTTTTTACATAATCTGGCTCAAAGTCAGCTCAAGTGCGCCACTGGCAAACACCTTAAGCATTACTACTGAAAAAGGATTGGTTCCATTAGATCATTCCCTTCCACACACCTCCAAAATCCACTCACCACTTTTTTTAAATGTAGATTTCACCCATCTCCAGGAACTCAGGAAAGGGCATAAAATATGCCCACAAGTAACTGTAATAAAGGCAGAGAGTGGGGGTGGTAATACAGTCTCTTTGAGGAAAAAAAAGTCTTTTCAAGAATTTTTACCATTCAAAGTTATACTGGGTCTGGGACTTCCCTGGTGGCGCAGTGGTTAAGAATCCGCCTGCCGATGCAGAGGACACGGGTTCACTCCCTGGTCCGGGAAGATCCCACATGCCGCGGAGCAACTAAGCCTGTGCGCCACAGCTACTGAGCCTGTATTCTAGAGCCTGCATGCCACAACTACTGAAGCCCGCGCACCTAGAGCCCGTGCTCTGCAACAAGAGAAGCCACCGAAATGAGAAGCCTGCACACCACAATGAAGAGTAGCCCCTGCTCGCCGCAACTGGAGAAAGCCGGCGTGCAGCAACAAAGACCCAATGCAGCCAAAAACAAATAAATAACTTTTTTTTTTAAGTTATACTGGGTTTTTGGGGAGCAGATTCAAAACTTATCTTGAACACCATGGAAAAACTGCAAACCCAAAACAATAAGCTTTATTGTTTAAATCTTGTCCTTATTAAAAGATTTTACTTTCCTACTTGGATCTTTTTCATAGTCAGGAACTAGATTCTCTGAAGACGGTACCAGGATATTTTAATGAAAGAAGTCTATTGTTTCTTTCAGATGAGTAAGATGAAGAATTTGGATTACATACCTAAAGAACAGCTCCAAATTCAAATTGAGAGAACTAGTTTACCTACAGAAACTCTTAGAAATCCGAAGATTTAGAATTGAGAACCTGGAGTTTAGTAATTTATTAAAGCCACTTCATTCCAAAGTCACTCCTCCATCTTTTCCGCCTTAATTTATCACCTTATCAAAGAGGTAAAACTGAACACCAAGAAGAGATACAGTGACAAAGGGAGGAGGCTGTGGGTCACCGAGCACAAGTGTCCCAATGAAATCAACCAGAATTTATTCATGCTCAGCACTGTTGGCAAAGAAACTCGAGGGAGGAAGTGTTCGTGCTGAAAGCCCTGTTGACCCCAATCCCCTGACACCATGTAATTAAACCTGCACTTATTGTAAGGTAAGGCTCTACTTCTGACTTTTTTATTTGGACAAAGGCTGGAACGGAAAAGAAGATAGGTTGGGGGAGGGGAGAGATGAGCAGGTAGGCTGCAGGGCCAAGGAGCTGCCCGGAAGGACTCGGACCCAGTCTCGATAGTCGGCGCCGCCCCCGGAGGCAAAAATTCACCGTTTACTGAGCAGTCCAGCGTGTCCAGAATGCGCTCTCCTGGCCGACGTCAGGAACCCAGTGTGCTCGCGGGGCCCACGGCCCCGGTCCCACGCGCCGGCGCCCTAAAGGCTTCCTCCCCGGAAACCCGGAGGCGCCCGAGAGGCTCACGGTCGAGGCGCAGAGACCCCGGGGCCCCTGGGGCCGCGGCACGGGTTCGTGGACTGCGGGCCGGGAGGGCAGAGCGCCCGCCCCCATGGGCCGCGCGCCGAGGGGCCGGCCCGGCTCCGCCCGCTCGGGCAGGCGGAGGTGCCACATCCACAGCCTCTCTCTTTCTGCCTCCCTCGCCCGCTGCTCCCTGCCGGGATGCGCCGCGCCCCTGCCCGCCCGGATTGCGTGCAGGCCGGCTGCTCTCCGACCCCCGGTATCCCGGTGCCCACCGCCGGCAGCGCAAACCCGCTGCGGAGGCGGAGCCTGCCTGCCGGTCAAGGCCCAGCACGCCCCCTCAGCCGGCTCCCCCCGAACCCGGGACCGGAGCCGCCCACGCCAGCCCCCCGACCCGCCGCGGCCCGAGGCGCCGGGTACCCACCCCAGCCCCGGCCCCGCTGCGCCTGCGCGGATACCTGGCGGCACCTCGGAAGCCAGCCCGGGACACGCGGCGTCAACTGAGCAACTGCGCGACGGCAACGCGTCACAGACCTTAAGATGAAGCTTCTGCCCCGCCCCCGGGACGCCCTCGTTTCCCATTGGCTAGCGGCGGAGGGCTGAGCACCAATCGCCGTGGGCCCGCCCTCCGCCCCGCCGCTGCGCATCCCAGACTCCGACTGGAAGCGCAGGTTCGAGCCCCTCCCGCGCCTTCAGGGCCGAGCTATTCCGGTCCGCCATCGGTTCACTGCGTTTGGGCGCCTGCCTAGCCAGTGCTTTTCCTTCGGTCGCTCACTGCCCTCCCTTTGTTGGCGGGAAAACAAGGTCCGAAGGGATGAAACGTTGGTTGGGCCCCCGCCTCGCGGGGCTGGACGGCAGGCTGGACTTCCAGCCCTGCGTTCCCCGGCCACGCTCACAGGCCTTTGCCTCGCCGAGCCTTACGTGTGTGCGGTGCCAGACCATCCCGGCCCCAGGCAAAGTCGCGCCCACCATGTCCTTGAACCCTGGTGTGCTGTAGTGCTGTTGCGCTTCTGAAGCCATCTGCATAAGTCATCACCGCAGTGGAAAATGCACTGTCCACCTCCTCGTGGTTGCTGGCAGATACTGAAATGATGGCAACACGCTGTAAGTTTGTCTGCGGCGCCCTCCACAACCCGTTAGAAACGCAGAACTGAGAATGGATAGGCCAGGATAAACTCATTTTAGAATTATGAGAGAGGGCGTCCCTGGTGGCGCGGTGTTTAAGAATCGCCTGCCAATGCAAGGGACATGGGTTAAACCCTGGTCAGGGAAGATCCCACCTACCTCGGAACAACTAAGCCCATATACCACAACTACTGAGCCTGTGCTCAAGAGCCCGTGCTCCACAGCAAGAGAAGCCACAGCAGTGAGAAGTCCGTGGGCACCGCAACAAAGAGGAGCCCCTGCTTGCCTGAAGACCCAATGCAACCAAAAATAAATAAATTTTTTTTTTAAAGAATCGTAAGAGACCTGGACACCGTGAAGTCTACACCATTAAAAAATTTTTTTAACTTTATTTATTTAAAATTTATTTTTTTATCTATTTATTTTTGGCTGTGTTGGGTCTTCGCTGGCGCTAGTGGGCTTTCTCTAGTTGCAGCGAGCACACAGGCTTCTCATTGTGGTGGCTTCTCTTGTTGTGGAGCACGGGCTTTAAGCGCGTGGGCTTCAGTAGTTGTGGCACACGGGCTCAGTAGTTGTGGCTTGTGGGCTCTACAGTGCAGGCTCAGTAGTTGTGGCGCATGGGCTGAGTTGCTCCGCGGCATGTGGGATCTTCCTGGACCAGGGCTCGAACCCGTGTCCTCTGCATTGGCAGATGGATTCTTAACCACTGCGCCACCTGGGAAGCCCCAGTCTACAGCATTTTTGTTAAATATTGGAAACAGAGCTGGGAGTGAGAAAACGACTTACCCAGGGTTATCCCACAGGTGAGGGGCAGCCCAGTCCTGTGTGCCACCCCCCTTCTCTGAGGGTGATCACAGACAGCTGCAGGGACAGAACTGCGCATCAGCACCGTGTTCCATTAGACCGCCCTGATCAGTCAGGGTCCCAACTGGAAACAGGTGGCACACTCCAAAATGGAAAATTGAGGTGTATTTGTTACAGGAATTATTTAAGTGTAAACCACAAGAGGTAGAGAAGTAACCCGGGGCTAGTGCACCAGGGAAGACCATTGTCAACCCTAGGCTTAAAGGGAGCTGTTTCCAGAACCCAAAGACAAAAAGAAGGAGAGGCCACCTGCCTGGGCAATGGTCATCAGTGACCTCCAGGAACGGGAGCTGGGGTGAGGAAGATCCTGACCTCCCATCTCCTGCCAGGGTTCTCTATGGACTGAGCCCATTAGGAAGCCAGAGACCTAAGGAGCCCTATGAGGGCAGTCCCTGCAGGGCAGCCTCCTGGGACGCAGGCAGGGTAGGGAAGGGTGGGGAGTAGATGGGGTAGGAGGACAAATGGAACTCATTCAACACAGAGAACCAGCTAAGATAAGCCTTAGCCAAGTAGAAAGGAAAGTCAAAGCTATATGGAAGGGCTGGAAAATGTGTGGGCACAAGGCCAAGCTGTAAACATCAGAGCCCATGTCTACAGATGTCTAGAGCAACGCACCAAAAGGGATTCAGTCCTCTGTGGCTCCATCTGCCTTAGACCAAGGTCAGTTATTCTGATTGTTATGGCCATGCCCTCTCTAGAGCGCATTGAGAGTAGGACTTTGCCTTTTAGTTTGTTGATGTGCCTCCATAACCCTGAATACAACGTGATTAATTTCTTGGAAGTTAGGTCCTTGCGCTCACAGGATCAGAGAGGAATTGTTTCTCCATGGTCCTGCCTTACAAATCTGGGCAGGTGTGTCAAGCCAAGCCCAGCTCTTGGAACACTTACAGAGAGCCCAGGAATCCCCAGTTTGGCCTTGGCAAGTAGGAACAGGTGCTTCTGAATTCATGAAGGGGACATGACACCCAAGATCTGAGTAACATCAAAATGTGTTGCAATGCCTTTTGGACTTACAGATAAGGTGCTCTTTAACTAAAACCTTTTCATAGGCCAGAAACTGCTTAGAATGTCTGGGTTTTATCTCTTCTCTCTTATCAGAAAAACAAAGGTACAGACAGCATGAAATACTTTATGGTTTTTCTAGCTGGTTGAAAAATAACTAGCAGTTGTTTTTCAGCTTAATGTGCCCTTGGAGACCTAGACTTGAAAGCAGCTTGTTTTCAAACAAGAAACAGAGCTGCTCTGTTTGTATGCATTTTATTTATAGTCTAGAAACACGTAAAGACAGAGCATACATTACAAAGATTGTTGAGCCTCTGAAACTACTTATAGATTCAAGTTATTAATTATATGGGAACAATAAAACTGGATGATATAAAGACTGACCCCATCACAGATATCCAACACCTAAATTAGTTTATTTAGTTCATTCAACAAATGTTCCTTGAGTGCCTACATGCCTGACCCTGCAAGGGGTTTCACATCAGGCAAGAGTATGTGGGTCTCTTTAGTAGGAGGGAGAAGTTCAGGAAATGCTCCTTCAACAGGTATGAACTGAAGTCTTGCAACTTTGACCGTCTGAAAAACTGCAACTACACAAAAAAGGAAAGAATTCATTTTCTTATACAGGCAACTCTCAATTATTCAGTGACCAGAAAAGCAATTTATGGATTATGCCAGCCTCTTGCTTTCCATCACTTCCTCTATTGCCCAATTTGTTTTTACTTGTCATTAGCATAGCCTAAGTGTAGGTGGACTTGAAATGATTAAAAAGGAAAATCCACACTGACGGTCAAGGAGAAAGTCTTGTAATGAGACTCAGAAGATGTTTGGTGATTTTTACCCAGCAGAAGAAACATTTTTCCCCAGATTATATTCACCCTAAAAGATGTCTTCCAACAGAAGACTTGGCAATATACATAGCTCACGCCTCCTGCTGTTGCTGCACTGAGCCAAGGCAGGCATTTAAATCTGGAGGAGAGGGACTTCCCTGGCGGTCCAGTGGTTAAGACTTCCCCTTCCAATGCAGAGGGTGTGGGTTCGATTCCTGGTCAGGGAGCTAAGATCCCACATGCCTCACAGCCAAAAAACCAAAACATAAAACAGAAGCAATATTGTAACAAATTCAATAAAGACTTTCAAAATGGTCCACAACAACAACAACAAAAATCTTAAAAAAAAAATCTGGAGGAGAGTAAACCTCCTTACCTCCAGAATGGCAGGGGTCTGGCAGGAGCAGGGTAAGCAAAATAGTGAGAAAAGTTAAAGAAGGATATACCTGGTAAATGTTCTGAACTTAAATCTGAGCTGGGGACAATAGGCAGAGATTCAGAAATTGTGCAGTTAAAATACTGGTTCTGCTACGAGGATATGCCTGCTAGGGGCACTTATTTTCTCTCGTCCGTAGCTGAATTCCACCTAAGACCTCCAGCTGCAGTTTCTATCTATCCCCACATGATACCTTCCCTGACTCCCCAGGTCAAAAGATTCCCCCCTCACCCTCAGCACTGCCTGTCCACCTGTCACAGAGCTGCCTGCAGTCATTGTTTGACTACTGTATATTTCTAGCTCTGTCTATGTCTTATCTTCCCACCCAGACTATAAATTCTTTTTTTTTTTTTTTTGGCCATGCCACGTGGCATGCAGGATCTTAGTTCCTCAACCAGGGATCCAACCCATGGCCCCTGCAATGGAAGTGTGGAGTCTAACCACTGGGCCACTGGGAAAGTCCCCAGACTATAAATTCTTGAAGCTACCTTGCAGCATGTCTTGCAGGACTGTTAGAGCCTTCCAGAACCCATCTCCATGTTGCTTTTAGTAGGAATTATTATTCTACACTTGCCCCAACTCATCTTTATTCCCCGGGGCAGGAATTAGAGGCAGAGTAGAGGCAGGCCTACAATCCTGAGATTCTAGAAGCCTAGATGGCAAAGCCCTTCCCACTCTTAGAATAATAACAGCCATTCAAAACCCCAGAAGCTTGAATTGAAAGGATACTTCAAACCATTATTGTCCATTAACACCTTGCTACTTGTCCAAGCGCTGAAGGATTGTCACCTGAGCCTGATAAGTTTATAAAGTTATGTGCTAGAGAAAAGGGGATGGACCGAGTCTTAGCGCGAGGCATGAGATTGGGAACAGAGCTGAGTCCAGAAGGGGAGGCTCTGAGAGGATCTTTGGGGTTAGTGGCTGCAGATGGAGGATACTGCATGCCTGGGAGCCTGAGTAGGGGAAGAGAACAGAAAATACCAGAAGAGGAATTTGGGTGAACCAGGTCAACTCGGTGAAGGGTATTTAAATCAACTCAGTAGTAAATATTTTAAAAGAGACTCAATTCACAGGGCTAAAAAATCAGCTAATTATCAATACTGAGACATAATAAGTAAGTTATTTTGAAGATACGAATTAGAGATATAAGTGCAAAATAGAGCTGAAGAGTTTTTATTTTAATAAATGTATTTATTTATTTTTGGCTGCGTTAGGTCTTCGTTGCTGCACGCGGGCTTTCTCTGGTTGCGGCGAGTGGGGCCTACTCTTCATTGCGGTGCGCGGGCTTCTCATTTTGGTGGCTTCTCTTGTTGCGGAGCACGGGCTCTAGGCGCGCGGGCTTCAGTAGTTGTGGCTCGCGGGATCTAGAGCGCAGGCTCAGTAGTTGTGGCGCACGGGCGTAGTTGCTCCATGGCATATGGGATCTTCCACAGACCAGGGCTCGAACCCGTGTTCACTGCATTGGCAGGCAGATTGTTAACCACTGAGCCACGAGGGAAGCCCAGAGCTGAAGAGTCTTAAAGATCTAATCTAGCACTTTTAAGGACAGAGCAATCCAAGATTCCAAGGTAAAGGGCCCCAGCCAGTAGCGACATAGGTGATGGGACAGCCAAGAAGCCAACTGTTCACCCCATCATGTGTTGTGTTTGACACTTAATCAGAAGTAAGAATTTTAACTAAGAATAAAAAAAGTTAAAGTAAAAATTTTTGACAAAAAATTAAGTAGTGAATTAGCAGCAGCGTTTATTTGGAAAATACATTGCTCATTAATTAAAAAATAAGATAATAGAAACCTCAAGTATTAGCTAAACATTTACATCCTTATCTATTCAGATACTAAGAAGTTCAGTGTATTTTGCAATTTTCCATTTTTATTGATTCCATGGAGGCCAACTAAGTGTGAGCTTTGATAACTTTTATTACTTCTCTTTTGAAAACTTTAATTTTGACTCTTTTTAGTTGGACTATAGAAAACAACAACAATGGGACTTCCCTGGTGGTCCAGTGGTTAAGACTTCATGCTCCCAATGCAAGGGGCCTGGGTCCAATCCCTGGTCCGGGAACTAGATCCCTCATGCCACAAGAATATTTTTTATTTTATTTATTTTTTAAATTTAATCTTATTTATTTTTTATACAGCAGGTCCTTATTAGTCATCAGTTTTATACACATCAGTGTGTACATGTCAATCTCAATCTCCCAATTCATCACGCCACCACCACCCCCGCCGCTTTCCGCACTTGGTGTCCATACATTTGTTCTCTACATCTGTGTCTCTATTGCTGCCCTGCAAACCAGTTCATCTGTACCATTTTTCTAGGTTCCACATATATGCATTAATATACAATATTTGTTTTTCTCTTTCTGACTTACTTCACTCTGTATGACAGTCTCTAGATCCATCCACATCTCTACAAATGACCCAATTTTGTTCCTTTTTATGGCTGAGTAATATTCCACTGTGTATATGTACCACATCTATTTTTTTAAAAAAGAGAACAACAACAACAATGACTCCCACCCCTGCAGAAAACCTGATGTATTAATTGAAAATAATTTAAACTTTTCTCCTAACATTGTTGACGTAAATAAAAGTAATTTTAAGATTTTTTAAATTTCAAAGTTAAATGTTATTAAATAAATATATGAGAATATATTATAAAATCATTTCATCTTTGTTGAAGACACTTTGTTTTGCTCTGAATTCTGCCAAGAGTTGTTCACATATTGGAAAGTCAAGTCACAGACAGCAATGCCAGTCTGGTATTTGAGTTACCAGTATGCTTTGTGTTTGTGGCTGTCACATCCTTAATAGTGGTATATGGTCCTTCCCTTCTCTTTTGACCTGGATTCTCCTCCAAAAGGACTGTAGTGATAAAGATGAGTTAAGTCTTTAAATTAGGGATGAGAGATTATATTTTGCCCTGACACCTCAAGTTTGACTTAGTTCATTGACTGAACAAATTACTTTTGTTTTCTGATATCTGTATTAATTTAAATATAGATTAAAGCACCAGAAGATGTCTACGATCTTGGTCTCCCCATTTTTAATTTAATTTGAACTATTTATGTAGTGCCTCCTAATTCCAAAACACTGTGCAGAGTTCTGAGAGAATCAAGAGATTCAATAAAATGTAGCTCCTGACTTCAGGGGGTGTGAGTCTGACTGTGATCAATGTCCTAATGAACTTGTTAGAGCACCTAGCATCCAGACCATATAGTGGCTAAGATGCAGGCGTTGGAATCGGACAACCCAGAAGTCATTCCTAACTCCACTGATCCTTACCTGGGTAACCGGAGACCCTGTGGCTCACTTACTCACCTTGTAAAATGGGTTATCTAGAGGATCACATAGATGTGGCACTCTGAAACATCCAGCCACTTCTAAGCCACATGGCAGCTCAGTGTCTCGTAGCATTATTATTTTTATTTACAATAAGGAGTAAAGGTTCTTTTCTAAGTCATCGTGATCATCATCTGGCCTTGAATCTTCCCTCTTCTCCAGATTCCTATTGAAATCTAAGTAAATCATATATTACACTTAGAAGGCTAGAAAAGTGTTGATTGAAAATGCAAGAATATTTTATCACTGGGATCTACTGAAGTAAATTTTACTTAGAAAAGGCAACTATTTTTTTTACTGCTACCTGTTCCCATTCTGGCCCTATGCCTCTCCCTGGAGTTTGGGAAGCCCTGTTGGGCTAGATTATATGTGATGAACTTCACTCTGAACTGGCCTTCTTCTGGTCGATAAACAAGCTTTGGTAACACGTTCCCACATGTGTTAATTTTCTAAAAGAAAGCTTGAGATAAATCCAGGATAGTAAGTAGCCCAGTGCCCCACTGGGCAGATGGTCAAAAGAGAGTTGCCATTCTCCCTTTAATATCCAAAGATTGATACTAGAAGGAACTTTGGAAACATCTGAATTACAAGTATCTGTAGAACTACTTTCCTCTCTGACATTTTCTCCCCCAAGCAACTTCTTTTTGTTTTGTAAATAGTTAATACATTTACTTCATTTACAAATCAAAACAAATTAAAAAGTACACACTGAGAAGACTTCTTCCTACCCCAAGCCCATCTAGCTTTTGTCGCCACCAAGGGCAGCCCTTCACATTAGCATCTTGTTTATCTTTCCAATGATTCTTCATGCAATAGAAGTAAATATAAAAACATGGGGCTTGTCCAGTGGTTAAGAATCCGCCTTCCAATGCAGGGGACACGGGTTCGATCTAAGAGCCCACATGCAGAGGGGGAACTAAGACCAGCAACTAAGACCCGACACAGCCAAATAAATATAAAAAAAAATAAAATAAAAAAAAATGTCATTATTTCCTCTACTTTATAACAACTGAGACAGCAGGTTGTATGTACTCTTTGTACCTTGCCTCTTAATATGCCCTGGAGCTCTCTCTGTGTCAATATGGAGAGATCACCCTCATTCTTTTGTTTATACCTGCATTAATAGCCCCATATTACTGGACACTTGGATTATTTCCAATCTTTTGGTATTGCAAACAGTGTCACAATAGAGAACCTTATCTCTGACATTGTGACTTTATAAGATAAAGTCCTGGGAGTGAGATTGCTGGGTCAGAGGACTGGCCTACATTTCTAGTTTCAAGGCTAAGACTTCTAAATCCAGGGCTCGGGGGAGAGTAAATGAAGCAGACTACTCAGTTTGTGCCTGTGGACTGGCGCCAGTCTCTGCAATGAAATGGTGCAGAAATTGCGAGAAGTGAGAAAACTTAGAGCAATCTTCCATTGCTGTGTCATCCAAGTACATAATCATTTTTCTAAGTAGTTGAGTTTTACCGATTTTATCTGTCTGTGATGACTGGAAAGAAAAAATGACTTCTGTGACTATGCAAAATCACCAATAGCTTCTTTATTATGAGATTTCCTTTCAAATCATTTTAAATTCAGTAAAGTTTATTATCCAAACTTCTGAAGAAGTTGAAAAATAGGACTACCCCTAAACATGAAAGAGTAAAACAAAATTAGACTAAACAAGAAGTGAAAACATAGCTCAATCATTTAACAGCAGTTCTACGCAAAAACTGGGTTCACCTCTTAGGGGGTGTTGAGCCCAAAGACCTACCAAAACTGAAGATCGGGAAAAGGAAGGATTTATTACTTGCAGCAAGTGAGAACACTGGGCATCTTTCCCAAATCAGTGTGTTCCTGAACAGCAAAATTGGGGGTTTTAAGCTAAGGGTACATGCATATTCATGAAGGGGCCTGAGCGGCATGTGCATATTCATGAAGGGGCTCGAGTAGAGGAGGATTCAGCTTACAATTGGGGCAAAGGTCTACAGTCTAAACTTTAGTCCTGAGGGTCAGAAAAGGTCACCATCATCATTCCCTGGCTTCCGACCAGTCTGGGGTCTTAGCAAGTAGATAACCATCCTCCACCTGGATGGGGGCCTTGGTTCCCATAGAACAACTCAAAGATATGTATTAGATTGTTATGTATATCCCTTGAGGAGGAACTAGGACTCTGTTTTATTACTGCACTATTGTTTCTTGACTGCTTTTCTTCTGTTCTTGCTTTCCTTTGTTCCCTTAAGATCATTAATTACTAAGACCTGTTCTAGGAGAAGCATTGTGGCCAGGCTTAGGTGACAAAACGGTTTAGGTCAGAATGGCTTCTCTTATGTCAAAAAGCTGTATCTGGTTCTTTTCCTCTGGGGACGCCCTACCCTATCTGCCTACAGAATTGGTGGAATACCAACATATTCCGATGTGAGAGATGTAAGACCTACAAAATATGTGGAAGAACTGTCAGGAAAGCCCAAATAAGGCGTATTTAAAAGGATAAGATAGGACACAGTGGCGCAGTGGTTAAGACTCCGTACTCCCAGGCTTCCCTGGTGGCGCAGTTGTTGAGAGTACACCTGCCGATGCAGGGGACGCGGGTTCGTGCCCCGGTCCGGGAAGATCCCACGTGCTGCAGAGCGGCTGGGCCTGTGAGCCATGGCCGCTGAGCCTGCGCGTCCTGAGCCTGCGCTCCGCAATGGGAGAGGCCACAACAGTGAGAGGCCCACGTACCAAAAAAAAAAAAAAAGGGCCTTCCTGTTTTGACTCCACAGACCAGTGTAGTCATAGGAAAGGAAGGGAATACGCAGACTGTAATTGTCCCTGTGCCTGGGACCTCGTTTGCCTTAATAAATTCCCATCACCGGAACAGTTGTTGGCACAGAATGAGTGCTCAGTACACCGTGTGACAGGAAGGAAGGTGGAGAGGGAGGGAAGAAGGAACTGTGGATACCCTTTCAAGACTGACACTTGACCTGTAAATACAAAATGCCAAACAGCTCTCAGATCATTTAAAAATATTTTTTAAACCAAATATTTCATATGTTTGATGGCCCCATGTACAACTTAAATCACCCTATAGTTATTAGGCCCTGGTTTCAGGTTCTGCTTTCTTCTTACTAGCTGTGTGACCTTGGGCAAGTCACATAACCTCAATGAGTCACAGTTTCTAAGGTAATATGGGTGATCTTGGGCAAGTCACCTCCTCTCTAAGATCCAGTTTATTTTACCAGTAAATGGGAGGGTTAACCAGTGGGCAGAAGATCTGATTAGGCACATCACCAAAACAGATACCAAATGGCCAATAGGCATATGAAGACAGAGTCAATGTCATTACCCATCAGGAAATGAAAATTGAAACATAAATGTGATACTACTGCATACCTTCTGGAATCATTGGAATGAAAAAGGTGGTCAGTCCTAAGTGATGGAAGGATGTGGAACACCTGGGACTCTTTTTTTTTGTTTTGAATTTATTTATTTTTGGCTGCGTTGGGTCTTCATTGCTGCACGTGGGCTTTCTCTAGTTGTGGTGAGCGGGGACTACTCTTAGTTGCGGTGCGCGAGCTTCTCATTGTGGTGGCTTCTCTTATTGCAGAGCGTGGGCTCTAGGTGCGGGGGCTTCCATAGTTGTGACACGTGGGCTCAGTAGTTGTGGTTCACAGGCTCTAGAGTGCAGGCTCAGTAGTTGTGGCGCATGGGCTGAGTTGCTCCACGGCATGTGGGATCTTCCTGGACCAGGGCTCAAACCCGGGTCCCCTGCAATGGCTGGAGGATTCTTAACCACTGTGCCACCAGGGAAGCCACACCTGGAACTCATTCATTTCAGGTGGGAATGTAAATTGCAACAACCGCTGGCAAACTGATGGGCAGTATCTGCTAACGCTAGACCTATGCATACTCAGTAACCCCACTCATAGATGTATTCCTAATGGAAATATGAAGATATTATTTACCAAAAGACATGTATAAGACTGTTTAATCAAAATGGCCCCAAAGTATCTGATTATCCATCAACAGTAGAATGGATAGGGACTTCCAGTGGTGAAGACTCTGTGCTCCCAAAGCAGGGGACATGGGTTCTATCCCTGGTCGGGGAATTAAGATCCCACATTCTGCACGGCACGGCCAAAAAAGCAGATGAACAAAAAAACAAAAACAAAAAGTAAGAATGGATAAATTGTAGCACGTGTATACAGTAATAGGTCATCAGAAATAGGAATCAATAATTTATAACACTATACAACATGGATGGAACTCACAAATGATGTTGAACCAAGAAAGCCAGACACAGGGATACATTCCGTTGGATTCCATTTTTATATTTAAAAGGAAAAAACAGGCACAGCTAATCCATGCTGTTAGAAGTAGGACAGCAGTCACCCTTAGGGAGGGAGGTATGGGAAGGTGACACGGGGGGCCTGGGGTGCTCACAATGTTCTGCTCTTGATCTGGGCGCTGATTACACAGGTGTTCTGTCTGTGAAGATGCCCAAGCTGTACCCATCCGATATATTCAGTTTCTGTGTTTATTCTACTGCAATAAAATTTTGTAAAGGACGGGGTTGGCCTAGGTTCAGCATCTTTAATGTCCTTTCCAGCTTCAGCTGGGATAATAACTACCTCATTGTGTCAGGCACTGAACTAAGTGCCTTCCACATAGACTCTTGTGCAGTCCTCCGAGCCAGGCACTATGGTGAGGAAACTGAGGCCCAGAGACATGGGGAGCTTGCCAAGTTCATCTGTCGACTGAGGGGTGGAGGTGGCTTTGAACCCAACCAGAGGCCAGGGGCCTTCACCTCGTCCTTGAAAACCACAGCCCAAGGGAACCAGGAGGAGTTAGGTGCAGCAAGAGCAACCCTACTGGGAGCCTCCCACTGGGTGTCTCCCCCTTTGTGTCCACAACCCAGCTCCTCCTGAGTTTTCCTTCTGCTGGAGGGAGAAGGGGGCCTTTCTCTTTCCCTGTTTCTCTTTCTCTGAATCTGTGTCTTCCCACCTCCCCTTAGACTCTTAGATGCTTCCCTTCAATTGACCATATGGAATTGTTTTTAAATGTATTTATTATGTATTGAAGAATTTCTATGCTAGCCTACTCATAATTTTAAAAACCTAGTTAAATAGGTTCTTAAGAGTCATTCCTAAAAGAACAAATACACTAAGCTGATCTGTGCCCATAAAATGGTTGGGGGTCTCTCAATGCAAAAATGCTCTCTAATCACTCCTTTAAATATGGCTCCCTGGCTACATGTTTTCAAGTGGGAATATGAAATGGTAATTTTTTTTAAGTATAGTTGATTTACGATGTTGTGTTAATTTCTGGTATACAACAAAGTGATTCAGAGAGAGAGAGAGAGAGAGAGAGATACATATATATATATGCTTTTTCATATTCTTTTCCTTAATGGTTTATCACAGGATATTGAATATATTTCCCTGTGATATACAGTAGGACCTTGTTGTCTATGTTTTCTTGTACATAGTAGTTTGTATATGGTAATCTCAAATTCCTACTTTATCCCTCCCCCACCCCTGTGGGTCTGTTTCTGGCTTGTAAATAAGTTGATTTTAAAATGATCATTTTTAACATCAGAAATTTATGACCAGTGGATGGCCCAAGTCTGAAAAGTTATCTACCAGACTCTATATGGGGTATTCAGAACTTGTAAAGTAAGGCTAGGAAGTTAATGTCCTGGAAACCTGGTGTTGATTTAATTTGTAGCCACTAATTAAAATTCTGTAAAGATGCTTTGCTTTCACTATGGAAATGGCCTTAAATGTGTTTTTGTGTATACTGCCTACAAACGGAGCTACTATGTGTGTATCTAGCAAGGGTCTGAAAAAGATGACTTAAGAAAGTCGTGTTAGGGGGACTTCCCTGGAGGTCCAGTGGTTAAGACTTTGCCTTCCAGTGCAGGGGGTGCAGGTTCAATCCTTGGTTGGGGAGCTAAGCTCCCATATGCCTCGCGGCCAAAAAGCCAAAACATAAAATAGAAGCAATATTGTAACAAATTCAATAAAGACTTTAAAAATGGTCCACATCAAAAAAATCTTAAAAAAAAAAAGATTCCAAAGCCACAAAGCAACTGTTAGTGTTCGGTGACCTTCTGCACCGGCTGTCTTTGGGGCTTTGAAATTGATTTTTTCTTTTTTAAAAAAATTTATTTATTTATTTATTTTGGGGGGGTTGTGTTGGGTCTTCGTTGTTGCGCATGGGCTTTCTCTAGTTGCATCCAGCGGGGGCTACTCTTCATTGCAGTGCACAGGCTTCTCATTGCGGTGGCTTCTCTTGTTGAGGAGCACAGGCTCTAGGCGCGCCGGCTTCAGTAGTTGTGGCACGAGGGCTCAGAAGTTGTGGCTCGTGGGCTCTAGAGTGTAGGCTCAGTAGTTGTGGCGCACGGGCTTAGTTGCTCCATGGCATGTGGGATCTTCCTGGACCAGGGATCAAACCATGTCCCCTGCATTGGCAGGCAGATTCTTAACTACTGTGCCACGAGGGAAGCCCCTGAAATTGATTTTCAAAAAAAAAAAGTCGTGTTAGGGTAAAGATACCCTCTATTGATGAATGCTAGTTGGTGGGGGGTGGGAATGGGAATACATATATACAACCTCTGATAATTATAAAATTATTTAAAAGCTTTGCTAATAAAGAACAAGAAATATTTAAACAAGAAATTATTACAAACAAAATTTATTAGACAAATACATCAATAGATTGAGTCTAAGAATTTGGTTGGAAAGCCACTGGGCCTTTTAAAGCAGCAGAAGTCCAAAGTCACACACTTCGAGCATTACTCTGTTAAAATCCGAAGAAACAAGAAACGTCAGGAAGTAGAGCACTCCATGCTAGTCCATAGATAAGCCTCCCACCTCCCTCCCCAGTCCCTCTCTCCAAATGGAGTCTCCTGTGATTCTGGTACCTGAGAGGAATAGAATGTTTCCGGAGTCTTACAGAAATTCAGATTCTTTGTTACAGAACTTGCCTCTGTGTATTTGAATTGCCTACTGGGATACATGGAATGTTGCTTTTGAGAAACTGAGAAACAGTTACTGAAGGAATGTTTATCGATATGTAAAGTGAATAAAATAATATTCTCTACTATAGTAACTGCATTTTGAATCTCATCTGGCATCAGTTGTCTTTTAGAAAGTCATAATGCATTGTTTGGGGACACTTTTCTCCTTCAGAATAAAAGGAAAAGAGTCTAATTAACAAATTATAATTAAATAATACATATTCTCAAATCTTATGAGAGTCCCATGAATGTGAAGTCTTCATTTAATTTGGAAGAAAGGAATATTTTCTCATTCCCAATAATAACTGAAGTAGATATTTCAAGATTATAATAGTATCATGTGTTCATAATACCAAACAGCATGCTCTTACTTTACAAGAAGCCTTTGATCAGTAAATTTAATTATTAATGACACAGGCTACCAAGAAATAGCAAGGAATGGTATCCATATAGATATCACCAGGCCTAAAGTCCTCGAAAAAAGGTTAGAGTGAAACATACATGACCTAGTTGGGGAGGTCTGGTTTTCTGAGATACGGGCTACAAATCATATCACATAAAAAACTAAAGGAAGGGTATTCCAAACAAAGCCGGCAAGAGAATTTTACAGAACTAATTCTTAAGGGAGATAACGAAAGCAGCAGTTAGAATGCTCATCCGTATATTAAGTTACTGCAGTTGAATCCATCATAAATATGCTTTTTGCTTCCCTGGTAGCTTTTTACACCCCAAAATTATTTCTTTTACAGCTCCTAACGACCTTTTGCTTGTTCACCATGCCATCTTGGAGAGTCTGTGTGGAACAGAGTATCTTTCAAGTCAGAATCTTAGCTGAAGCTCTAAAAACGTTGAGTTCGTGCTTTAAAAAAGTAGTCCAGGGCTTCCCTGGTGGCGCAGTGGTTGAGCGTCCGCCTGCCGATCCAGGGGACACGGGGTCGTGCCCCGGTCCGGGAAGATCCCACATGCTGCGGAGCGGCTGGGCCCGTGAGCCATGGCCGCTGAGCCTGCGCGTCCGGAGCCTGTGCCCCGCAACGGGAGAGGCCACAAAAGTGAGACGCCCGCGTACTGCAAAAAATATATATATATATAGTCCAATTCATGACTGCAGCGTGTGCTGGAGGCGCGAACTCTCCCCCGGGTTCGATCACTACTGGGAGCCTAGGATTTGCTGGGACAGACATATTGCCAAGACTGAAGTTTTACAGTATCCAATACTGCATACCCAAATGGGCAGTCTCATGCATAGACCTCAAGATTTTAGTTGAGCCATTTGTCTCTTTGTTATCTTTATGCCTTTGGGGCCATAGCCGTGGTTTATCAAAGCTGTTCTCAAAACTTGCAGTGGGGGCTTCCCTGGTGGCGCAGTGGTTGAGAGTCCGCCTGCCGATGCAGGGGACACGGGTTCATGCCCCGGTCCAGGAAGATCATCCCACATGCCGTGGAGCGGCTGGGCCCGTGAGCCATGGCCGCTGAGCCTGCGCGTCCGGAGCCTGTGCTCCGCAACGGGAGAGGCCACAGCAGTGAGAGGCCCGCATGCCGCAAAAAAAGGAAAAAAAACTTGCAATGATGTGGAAGTGCATGTACTTCAGCTGGCAAGTCTAGCGATAAAGCTGTTGCATTTCCCAAAAGAACTTCCGGTCTCCTCCGGAAAATCAGGTACACATTTTCTCAGGAATAGCCTGTGGAGAGCCTGTTTGGAATGAGAGTCGCGCTCAAGTCCTAACCTTAAACGAAGACCTAAAAATGTAGAGTATTATGCATTTAAAAAGTAGTCCATTTCACGGCGGCAGTGTGCGCTCACAGACTCAGCTTTCTCCAACTTTGTTCGGCATTTGGAAGGAATCGCTGGGTTTGGGCCAGTAATCGAGTATGAAATGGGAAACAATCAGCTGTGAAAAGGGAAAGCTCCTTACCCTCCGAGTGAGCCACAGCCTTTGAAGATTCCATCCTAGGTGTGAGCAGCTGGAGGGCGGGTCTTGTCTCCCTCTGGACACCATCCCCGCCGCTGGGTTAGCCCCGCGCCGCCGAACACCCAGACCCTCAGAAAGAACCCTTGAACTGAATTAAGCCTGACCGAAAGTGAAGAACAAGGTCCAGAAACGGTAAGGTTTAAGGACAGCCTCCGTCTCCGGACACTTTTAAAGATGACAGATCCTTGACCCCCTTTAGTGGACCGCGTGAATTCCAGGGTTCAGCTAGGCAGGGAGGCGCGCGGCGGGGAGTCGGCAGGCGGCCTCTCCCTGCCCTCTGGCGGCGCCTCCCGGCAGCCGGAAGGGAAGGGGGCGCGCAGACACCCGCGCACCAGGAGGGGGCAGTCCCTGCGCGTTGGCGCCCCTCCGTGGGGTGGGGACCACAAGTCCACGCCAATCACTCGTGAATCCGGACGAAGTGGGGCCCGAGGGGCTCCGGGTTCATAGATGTGGGGCGTAGAAAGGGGTCAGGTAGGAGGGCCCGAGGAAGGGCGCAAAGGAGCCCCTGGCGGCGGCGGCCGTCAGCGGGAAGGAGGCGGCGGCCGGGAAGAGGACGTTGGCCGCCGAGTAGGAGGGGAAAGTCTGGAAAGGATGCGCGGCCGGGCCCAGCTGACCCGGGCTGGCCCCCGCGCCGCCGCTGCCGCCGCCGCCGCCGCCGCCGCCCGCCCCCGCCGAAGTCCCAGGATGGGGCGCGCCAACTCCCGCCTGCGCCGCGCCTTCAGCGCCGGGGTTCTGCTTCTTCCACTTGGTCCTGCGGTTCTGGAACCAAATTTTGACCTGCGTCTCAGTGAGGCTAAGCGATAGCGCGAGGTTCAGGCGCTCGCACACAGACAGGTAGCGCGTGGCCCGGAACTTGTTCTCCAAGGCCACCAGCTGCTCGTACGTGAAGGCGGTGCGCGCGCGCCGCGGCTTGGAGCAGCTGGGCTCTGAGCGCCGGCGCCGGGGCCGCGGGGAGCCCGGCGAGCCCGGGGAGCCCGCGAGGCCGCCCGCGCTGCTCTCTCCCGCCGCCGATGCCGCGGCCCGGGCCTCGGGGGAGCGCGTCCGGGCCTCCTGCAGGCGCGCAGTCCGCTCCCGCAGCTGCCGCCGCCCTGCGTCCTCCAAGTCCTCGTCCTCCGCCTCCTCCGCCTCAGAGCCCTCCAGGGGGGACGCCAAGCCGGCGCCTCGGCCCGCAGCATCTAGGGGAGAAGGGGACGGTGATCAGAAGCCCGGAACTACCCGGCCGGTCCTGGTCCCTAGACCTGGCCCTCGTCCTCCCCAGAGCAGGCAGCTCTCTCTGCCCAACCCAGAGCCCAGCCCTGCCCCTCTCCGGAATTGCGCTCCCTGCCCTCACCCCCACGACCGCTCTTAGTTGCAAGCCCTTTCCAGGAGGTGGGAGTTAGCGTTGTAGTGCCCGCTTTCTCTTCACCCACCTACTACCTAGTAGGCGTCCGAGAAGCGTATTTCGAATGAAAGAGTGACACTCCGCATTAAGAAAGAATAACGACCTTATTGGACAACCTTATCGCTGTACATTAAGACATCTATATGTCAAGTGCGTTTGGGGCTGTCTCCCCAGTCCCTAGAAGCCTATTTTGGCCTGGAACTGCCAGCAATTAAAAAAGAAGTTATTAAGCGCCCCCTCCTCCCTTTTAAAGTGAAATTCCCTCTTTCCCATCTTCTCTCTCCTGCCGTGTTAATAGAGTTTCAGATTTGTGCGGGGCCGGATCGATAGATGTCATCTATTAAAGGTAAGTTTTAATCGAACAATATTAGGATCAGACAGGGAAAAGGGGGTTTGAAGTCGGTACCTGCAAGCTGCGGGCAGGAGATATGCAGGCGCCAGTAATAGAATATCGATCATGGGGGTGGGGAAAGGGGAGAGCGGCCCCTGCGAGGGGCGATCCGAACAATTACCAGGCAGACCGCCCAGGCCCAAGCGCAGCCGCCAGAGGCGCCCAGAGCCCCAGACAATCACCACTAAACTTGGGGAAGGGAAGCGGGGGAGCTGCCGAGACTTCAAGCCTCTCCCTGACCTGAGCCTCCGATCTTTGGCGTCCCTCCAGGGGACCTCGTGCCCGCGCCTCACCCAGCTTGGGTCCTGCTGTTTTTTGTCTTTCCTTTCAGACACAAACTTTCCTGGACCCCTCGTCAGGTGTCCTCCAGAGTTAGGAGTTGTTTTGTTTGTTTTTGCCGCACGCGGCTTGTGGGATCCCAGTTCCCCCACCAGGGATCGAACCCGTGTCCCCTGCAGTGGAAGGTGGAGTCCTAATCACTGGACCGCCAAGGAATTCCCAGAGTTAGGGGTTAAATCAAAAAGGGTTTTGGGGAGAAAGGACCAACAGCCTCCCGTCACCCCACTCCACTCCGGCCCCAGCCCAGTCAACGATTGGATCTGGGGAGAGTGAGCGTGCGGGGCAGCGGAGTCTCTGCAGCTGTCTCTGGATGGTTGGAAGTGGGCCCTGGGTGCGAAAACCGGACGTCACTGCCTAGTAAGACTTCGGACACATGATTCAGCCTCAGCTTCCTCATCCAGAAAATGGAGAGATGATGCTGTCTACCTCGTTAAGGATGCTGTCTACCTCGCAGGTTTCGAAGTTTTTGCTGACTTTTATCTCAGTCTCTAGCACAGGTCCTGGCACATAGGGGACAATTAAATGCCCAATAAATGAATGAGCCTGGACGAGGTGGGCGCTGGGTAAGAGTTTACTCTGCGAGTAAATCAGAGCTGGGGTGCTTGCTTGCTTGGCGGGTAAGCAGGGACAGGCTTCGGTGGCAAATCCCTGACCCAGGATGCTGGAGGCCCCCTTTCTGCGTCAATTTAATTATGCGCCTGGTCCTGTGCGCCTTCTCCCCTTGGGGAAGACGCCGCTAAGGGCTACTCACCCGATCCACGGCTCTCCCTCCCACCTTCCCATCGTATCATGTAAGCTGGGGCTTTCCGGGGCCGGAGGCCGCCTCGCATCCTTACCAGGCGTCTCTCGCTGCCGGGCCGGGTCTCGGCTGGAGTCCTTCCTTGCTTCGGCCTCTGCCAAACTTTTCTTGGCTTCCCGGGGAGCAGGGCGCACGGCTGGGAGCGCAGCGCGGGTGAATTTCTGAGGGTCCAGGATGTCCAGAACCGAGAAGGAGATTTTGTGGTGGGAGGGAGCCGCCTTGGCCCCGCCGTCCTGCCATGCCAGCATGCCCGCCGCCCGCGGGCCGGAGGCCGGCGGCGCGGAGTCCGGGATGGCCGCGCTCGGGCTTGCCTTCGGCTGTGGCTCGGCCGCAGTTCTCAGCCGGTAGGAGGGTCGGGACGGCCAAGAGAAGCTGGGGAGGGGGGCGTGGAGAGAGCCGCGGGGGGCTGAGCGCGGATTGGCACTTGGGCTGCCCAGGCCCCCGCCAAGTGCAGGGCGCTCTCGCAGCAGCCCCAAGACTAAGGCTCGGGGACCTCTAGCCTCGGCGAGGGGGCGCCTTGGTGAGTCTGATGCGCGCTCCCGCCGGGACAGCGCCGCCGGCTCAGCGCTCCTCCGCCCAACCTGCGGAAACTCGGGGTGCGCGAGGGAGGGAAGTCCGGACGCTTTCGTCCCGGAGATCCTCCCAATACACCCACCCTGACTTGGGCTACGATTTGCACCCTTCCCCCAGTGCACCCGCCTTTGAATTGGAAATGCAATTGAGGCCAGCACTGATAACTTCAAGGCAACGCTCAGCACATCTCCTGCCTCGCCAGTGAATCACAGCAATGGCCTCAGTCCTGATCACCTCGGATTTAAAAGCCCTCATGTTCTCACAGTTTGCAGTTTACAAAGCCCTTAGACTTGCGCGATCTCGTTTGATCCTCTGAGCATCCCTGTGCGGTGGGCGTGGCCTGGCAAGACTATTATCCCAGCTTTAAGATGAGGAAATTAAGGTTCAAAGATGAGAAGTGACGTTGCCCAGGGTCACTGTTAGTTGGTGACAGAGTCCGGATTCGAACCCAGGGCTTCTTTCCCGGACCATTATTCTTTTCAGTACGTCCTGCTCGCTAGGAAATAACGAAAGAAAGTCCCGCACTGTGTCAGAGGTTTTTCCTTCCACTCTGGAGGTCAGAGGGCAGCAGGGGTTTTGGAGAGATGTCTGAACCCCCACCAAGAGGACTTGCCGCTTTGGAAACCTTGCGGGTTGCGGTCTCAGAGCCAGGTGAGATGCCCTGGTGAGGGCAGGTGAGCCAGGTGAGAGTGGCTGCCCTGGCCTGCAGGGACACCGAGCACAATGCCTGATGCCCTTCAGGCCTTCTTCAGAGTCACAGGTTTGATCACGTGCACAGATATTGGGTCTCTGGGAATCAGGCTGCATCTTTGACCCTCATCCTCCCCCTAGCCCCAAGAAGAAAAAGGTTAAAAGGTGTTTGCCTGGTTTGGATTTAAGGTCAAAGAACAGAGACAATTGTAAAAGCTTCCATTTGCCCCATCAAGTCCCGTGGGATGGTGTACATCAGTCCTTGGGGAAGCTTCCACCAGCCAGGCCCTTCTTAACATTCTTTTGTTCCCTTTTGTTGTTTGGGGAGAAGTCTGAGCGCTAAGCATTTATCTCAGCGGCAGATTCTGAGGCTTCTACCCCTCTGCCCAGAACTACCTCTAAGGCTGTTGTCCCTTTCTTCCCTGCCCCATGGGGTTTCCAAACAATGACTTGGCAATTAAGATTGTCCGGTCAGGTAGGAGTAGGAAGGGGAGGAGAAACCTTCTCACTGAAGTGCGTGGGGGAGGAGGGAGGGGTGTGTGCTGTTAATCCCCTCTGTTATTGTAGAGAAGGTCTTACAGGCCAGCTTCTAGGAGCTTTTCTCATTCAAACTTCGTGGCCCCTCCCAGAGGCGGCCACTGTATTCCCTGGGGACTTTAAAGCCCTGCCGAAATTCAAGCCAGCTTCAGTCCTAAAGCAGAGATGGATTGTGCTTTTAAAAGGAAATCAGAACAGGAAGTGCCCTGGCCAAGCCCAATGGACCACCTCCCATCAGAGGGAATGTGGGCCTTGGGAAAACCAAAGCAGGTGGCCATGGCACTAAACCGTGGTACCCAGGAACATGGATTGCCAATCACAGAACCTTCCAGATCACAGATAGAGTACTTTGTTTTTTGTTTTGACAAGTCTTTCTCACTCAGTTCTCACTTGATTTAAAAAAAAAAAACCTTCTTAAACAACAAGATCCTACTGTATAGCACAGGGAACTGTGTTCAATATCCTGTGATAAGCCATAATGGAAAAGAATATGAAAAATAATGTATATATGTATAACTGAGTCACTTTGCTGTACAGCAGAAATTAACACAACATTGTAAATCAAGTATACTTCAATAAAATAAAATTTTTTAAAAATCTTTCTTTTCTTTCTCCCTCCCCACTGATCCCAGTCCCCTTTTACATTTTTCCACCCA
This sequence comes from Lagenorhynchus albirostris, assembly GCF_949774975.1. Classification (NCBI taxonomy): domain Eukaryota; kingdom Metazoa; phylum Chordata; class Mammalia; order Artiodactyla; family Delphinidae; genus Lagenorhynchus; species Lagenorhynchus albirostris. Next base: position 76,559,124 of record NC_083110.1, read on the forward strand.
CATTCATATTTTTTCATATTTAGGTTCTTCAAGGTAGCTAGATATAGATCTCTTTAAGGGAGCTCCAGAATGGACGTTTCGGGCATCCCATGGTCCCTCTTCTTATCTGTTCTGTAAGAAATATTGAAACCACTTTCACAGGAAGGTGGGCTGGCATTCCAGAGGGCACCGAATGCCCCCAACCAGAGGGACATGTAAGGCGCAGAAGCCAGGGCAGGCCAAACCTGGGTCATTTTCATTTCACTTTATCAATTGTCTCCAAAAATTTTGTTCAAATAATATGAATTATTTTTCCTTTGAGGTCCACAGGTGTTAAATACAGAAAAGGAGCAGAGAAAGTAGAAGCAACAAATTGGAAAGTCAAGAACACATAAAGGCCATGTGCTTTAAGACTGTGAATCTTAAAAACTCCTGTTAGTTGTCTTTCTTTTTTCCTTGTCCTTTATTTCTGATATGTGTGTTCAGTGCAGCACAAGGTTATGTGAACCCTTGCACTCAGGACTTGGCATCTGGAGACAGACGCCACAAGAAACAGCGCGGTGTCTCCCATCGACATTGCAGGAATAGAACATGCTCCCTCTTATTCACCCACAGCTTAAAGAGAAGCACCCCACCCAAAGAACAGGTTAAATTCTTCAACTTGGTGAGGGGAGAGCGTGCCTTGGGGAATTGTGTTTCTGGCCACCTGCTTTGTAAATGACTAGAAGGCAGTGAGACTTCATATAGGAACAATTTGGAGATGTGTTGACTTGCTAACGTCCTCATGCGTGTATTTATACACAAGGTGTTCCTATGTAATAAGGATATCCATAGCCAGCAAGCCACCTTCCCCCTGTGCACGGAGTTGATTTGTGTTTTCAGCGTGGGCATTAAAATTCCGCCTGAGTGCTGTCTTTAAATTGCTTTGATGCTAGGTGGGTTCCATCCCTGACCTGTCCTGATGGCAAGTGATGGCTGTAACAAGCTCAGGATCAATATTCATAGCGGGTGTCCTGGGCTGATAACACTATCCAAGACAATGTTCACTATCAGTGCAGACAGCTGAGATATTGCGCCATTAGGGATGTCGTGTTAAATAACCTGATCTATTTCTGGGGCTATTTAATGAATTTCACAGTTTAGATAGTATCTTTAAGGAGAAGGCAAAGTCTATTCCGGAGGCACTGATGCAAATCAATGGTGCCAAGCTTCCCGAGCTATTCCACAAACAAAGTGGCCTATAATTCCAGCACAGCCTTGAGAAGCTGCTGCCAGAGCCGTGAACAGCGTTAACAATGGAGAGAATTTGCAGCACATGCAGAGGGAGAGCAGTCTTCGGAGCTGTGTTAAAGCACCTTAGATAAAATCTTATGTTTCTGAAATAAAATACAACTTAAATTCTCTAGGTAAAACCCTGCAGTTTGGTCCAGCCCACGGGGTAGGACCTTAATGCCAAGAGACAGCTTCATAAGGCACATCTCGGTGACAAAGGGGGAGTAGTGAACCGCGTACTTCTTTAACTGAAGTCTGGCTCCAGAATGGGAGGGGCGAGGCACTGGATGTTAAAAAGAAACTACTGGGAGCAGCAGAATCAGTTGTTAAATGTTTACTTGACTCTGTATCTCTTGTTGCTGGAGAGTTCATTTACAGTTAAAGGCTAGTTTACCATTTCCCCCCAGGGCTTTGAACTCTGACTGCCAAGCAGAGCAAGCATTCCTCTTAAAAACCTACTTCGGAGGCTTTGATTTGTGAAAGCTTTAAGTGTAGCCTTCCCACCTGTCCCCAGTCTGCAACCCAAATAAAAATGTTTACTTAATATATCTTGCTTTAAGAAATCAGTATTTCTTTTTGGAAATCAACAGGTTAAAAAAACAATCAGTTTCTTTATTTCAGAAATTTGGAGGAAGCATCCAAGAAGGTGAGAAAACAATGGGAGGGGGGTGTTGTCCTGAGAGCGACAATTAGTATTAACAGTAATTGCTCTCCTTTCTTGGGCACTTGCTCTGGACCAGGCACTTGGCTAAGCTTTCGCTTATTTGGGGTTATTTCATTTAACCCTCCCCATGCACGACCCCATGAAGCAGGCACTATTATATCCCCAATTTACAGTCGAGAAAACCAAGCTTAAGAGCAAGTTTGCCCACGACCCCAGAGCTAGGAAGTGGTGAAGTTGAGATTTGAACCAGGGAAGTGAGATTTCAGAGCCTGGTTCGGTAAAGTTCTTCTCTTGAAGTCACATTCCTGCCCCAGGGTGAAGTCCAATTGTAGACATTTATCGAACGGCTTTCCTTCAAAGTTACACACAGAAATGGGATATGGAAAATGACCTCTGAGAAAATGACTAGAGCCCTGGCACTGCCTGGGAGGATACCGTGGTGCAGGTTTTGGGATGCAGTTTTGGAAGCTCTTACATTCAGTGTTTTCTAACGTTTTAAGATATTCCCAGGAGAAGCCCAAGAGAAGGGAATTGCCAGGCAAACCAAATTGCTCTGGGCACCTGGAAAAGTAGAGACATGTCATTGGGAGAAAGAGAATGGGGGAAAAATGCCAAGTGACAAGCTGAGGACACATGAGGAGAGACTTGGGGAAGGACAGAGGCAGAAGGAACAGGGACACAATACAGGCTCTTTCTGACTGTGAGCATCACACGCCATGTTCATACCGTACAAAGAGAGGCACAGGCAGAATATAGACAAGGGAGAAAGGTAGGGCTTGGCAAGTGTGTGAAGCACTTGCTTCCCGGTTGAATGGAGATCTGTGTGATCTACCATTCTTGGGTGATTTCCTGCAAGGCAGGGGACAAAGTCCTCTGTTCCCCACCTCTGTGCCCAAATTTCATGCCTTCAATCTTTTTTCTTCTTTAATTGAAGTATAGTTGATTTACAATGCTGTGTTTGTGTCTGGTATACAGCAAAGTGATTCAGATATATATATATTTTTCATATTCCTTTCCATTATGGTTTATTACAGGATATTGAACATAATTCCCTGTACTATACAGTAGGACCTTGTTGTTTATTTATTTTACATATAGTAGTTTGTATCTGCTAATGCCAAATTCCTAGTTTATCCCTCCCCCACCTCCTTTCCCCTCTGGTAACCATAAGTTTGTTTTCTATGTCTGTGGGTCTGTTTCTGTTTTGTAAATAAGTTCATTTGTATCCTATTTTATTTTATATTTTATTTTATTTTTATTTTTTAAAACTTTTGGCCACACCAAGCGGCGTGCGGGATCTTAGTTCCCTGACCAGGGATTGAACCCGCTCCTCCTGCAGTGGAAGTGCGGAGTCTTGACCACTGGACCGCCAGGGAAGACCTGTATCATATTTTAGATGCCACATGCAAGTGATATCATATGATATTTGTCTGTCTCCGTCTGACTGACTTAGTGTGATAATCTCCAGGTCCATCCATGTTGCTGCAAATGGCATTATTTCGTCCTTTGTTATTCATGCCTTTAATCTTCTTTTCCTGGCCTCCCGGCTTGCAGCCTTGCTGCCCCAGCAGGCTGTTCACCTCACATGGCTATGCTAACTCCAGCCCTTGGAGGGACAGCCCTGGCCTCCATGAGCAAGCCAGCTGGCCGAGGACCCTGGCCGGCTGGAGTACCTGCGACTCACGTTGAAGGGCTGCTGCTCCAGCTGGTGGGTGGTGCCCTTGCAGGAAGGCTGATCAGTGCTGCCAGATCTCCACATTGCCTCAGAGAAACTGGAAATCTGAACTCTTTTTTTTTTTTTTTTTTTTTTTTGCGGTACGCGGGCCTCTCACTGTTGTGGCCTCTCCCGTTGCGGAGCACAGGCTCCGGACGCGCAGGCTCAGCGGCCATGGCTCATGGGCCCAGCCGCTCCGCGGCATGTGGGATCTTCCTGGACCGGGGCGTGAACCCGTGTCCCCTGCATCGGCAGGCGGACTCTCAACCACTGCGCCACCAGGGAAGCCCGGAAATCTGACCTCTTACGTGACATCTCCAATGCTGGTAATCAGTTCACAGTGTTGAAAATCAGGCCATCAGAAACAGGTCTGTGGGTCACAAGTTTGCCACTCCAGCCATGCATATGTCAAGTGACCCCACCTTCACTGTTTGGGTGTTTCCATGGCTACTGTGGTTCGTGGGGTGAAGACTAAAGGCCTCTGCACTGAATGCCAGGCTCTTCACTATCTGTTCCAGCTGCTTGTGCAGCCTTGGTCCCTGGACAAGCTCGGTTCCGGGTAAGATGTGTATGGGTCCCCTGCCCATGCGTGCTACCTTCTCAGAGACTCTGGCCAGCCCTTGGATCCTGGCGAGTGGGCAGTGGGCTTCCATCCAGCCCGGGTGGACATCTCTTGCTTTTCGGGATCAGCATTCTCATCCCCTTTTCTGGTACTGGTAATTTGACTTTGCTCAGATATCCCCCTTACATGTGGTAGTGGTGCGATCGCCAATCAAGGGCCCCGGGGTGGGAGTGACCTCCTGCAGGACCAATCAGGCTCTCTCCCGCAGGAATCTTCTAATGCCCACTAAAGCTGGAGAGACACTTCTGGATCAATGGATCTCTACTTCTTTTTTTCACTGAGGCCCACCGTGATAAGACAGAACTCCTTGGCTCAGGTAGGCCTCCCTTGGTCTGGTTTCACTTTCCAGGGAAAACCAGACTTTGGTCAGAATGAAGGGTCTCTGTGGGTAGTAGACACCTGCTAATCTTGCCTGCACGGTGTCTCTTCCTGCTTTCTTTCTCTTAGTCTGTTTGGGCTGCTAAAACAAAATACCACAGGCTGAGCGGCTTATATACAACAGAAATGTATTGCTGACAGTCCTAGAGGCTGGCAGTCCAAGATCAGGGTGCCAGCATGTTCGGGTTCTGGGGGGAACCCTCTTCCAGGTTGCAGACAGCTGACTTCTTACTGTGTCCTCACATGGTGGAAGGAACGAGCTAGCTCTCTGGGGTCTCTCTTTTTATTTATTTATTTATGGCTGTGTTGGGTCTTCATTGCTGCGCATGGGCTTTCTCTAGGTGCGGCAAGCAGGGGCTACCCTTCGTTGTGGTGTGTGGGCTTCTCATTGCAGTGGCTTCTTTTGTTGCAGAGCACAGGCTCTAGGCACGCAGGCTTCAGTAGTTGTGGCATGCGGGCTTAGTGGCCCCGCGGCATGTGGGATCTTTCCAGACCAGAGCTCAAACCCGTGTCCCCTGCATTGGCAGGTGGATTCTTTTTTTTTTTTTTTAATTTATTTTTGGCTGCATTGGGTCTTCGTTGCTGTGTGTGGGCTTTCTCTAGTTGCGGTGAGCAGGGCCTACTCTTTGTTGCAGTGCGCCGGCTTCTCATTGCGGTGGCTTCTCTTGTTGCAGAGCACGGCCTCTAGGTGCACGGGCTTTAGTAGTTGTGGCATGCAGGCTCAGTAGTTGTAGCGCATGGGCTTAGTTGCTCCGCGGCACGTGGGATCTTCCCGGACCAGGGCTCGAACCCGTGACCCCTGCATTGGCAGGCGGATTCTTAACCACTGCGCCACCAGGGAAGCCCTGGCAGGTGGATTCCTAACCACTGCACCACCAGGGAAGTCCCGGGGGTCTCTTCTATGAGGGCACTAGTCCCAATCATGAGGGCTCCAACCTCATGACCTAATCACCTCCCAAAAGCCCCACCTCCTAATACCATCACCTTAGGGGTTAGGATTTCAACACATGATTCTGTGAGAACATAAACTTTCAGACCATAACACTCTTGTTACAATGCCCTGCCTTTTGCTGGGGGCATTCCTCCCCCATTCTATGTGGCCGTGGTGAGGCTCTACTCAAGTGCCCCTCCTCGGCACCTAAGTCAGGCTGCATCATCACAGTACCTCTTCCCCCTGAACACAGACATGAGGGCCAGTCAGAGTTCTTTCTGCAACTATCAGGCCAAATTGAGGAAAATGTTCTTTACCATATGGTTTACCCAGGGCTCTGTGGCCTGGAACTGCCACAGCCCTCCCTCCCCACTGCCTAGAGAGAGCCTGGCCACACTAGAAGGAAGGAAGTGAACCCAGAGAAGGGGGCAGAGCCAAGAAATGGAGAGTCAGAGAGCCCAGAACACCACCATTCGAGCCTTAGAACCAGCTACATCTGAAGCCATCAATTGCTAGACTGGTTACAAGAGCCAATAAATTCCTTTTAAATTTAAGCCATTTGCCGTTGGGTTTCTGTCACTGGCAACCAAAGAGTCCTAGCTAATACAAGCAAGCCTGGAAGGATTATACACACATCTACTACAGCAAAAGAGGATTGGAAGGATTCATATTTAAGCTGAAATTCAGACATGATTTGTAGACTTGTTATTGGAAATGTAAGAGGCCAAGCTCTCACATCCCTGCACACTGGAGTGTTAATGTGCCACTTGACTAGCTCTGGCCCAAAAGATATAAACAAGAATCTGTTGGGTCTGGATTCTGGGGCAGCTTTTGTTTTTCCTGGTATGAAGGGCAAGACTCAGTTGTCAGAGGCCCTTTTCCCTTTTCCTTTCCTTTCTTTCTTGAAATGCAGACATGATGCCTGGGGGTACAGCAGACATCTTGACAGCATGAGGGTGAAAGCCTAAGGATGGTGAAGCAGAAAGTTGGAGGTAGACTATTTCCCAGTGTTCCTGGGAACTGCTGTGCCTGCCCAGGGCTGACTTCCTCTTGGCTTCTTTTTTTTTTTTTTTTTAACATCTTTATTGGGGTATAATTGCTTTACAATGGTGTGTTAGTTTCTGCTTTATAACAAAGTGAATCAGTTATACATATACATATGTTCCCATATCTCTTCCCTCTTGCGTCTCCCTCCCTCCCACCCTCCCTATCCCACCCCTCCAGGCGGTCACAAAGCACCGAGCCGATATCCCTGTGCCATGCGGCTGCTTCCCACTATCTACCTTACGTTTGTTAGTATATATATGTCCATGACTCTCTCTCGCCCTGTCACAGCTCACCCTTCCCCATCCCCATATCCTCAAGTCCGTTCTCCAGTCCTCTTGGCTTCTTGATATATGAGAAAGAGTAAGTCTATCTGGTTGAGCGACTATAGGTGGATTTCTGTTACATGCAGCCAAAACAACTCTAACTTATACAATGCTCTTCTGTTACATCCAAAGAAAGGTCATGGACTTTGGGGTTAGGTCTGAGCCCACACTTAGAGAGATCTGTTGCCTTGGACCAACATGTCATTCTTCAGGTGAAAGACTCGGGTCCCTGTATTCATTTCCTATTATTGCTGTAACAAATTACCACAAACTTAGTGGCTTAAAAAACACAAATTTGTCTTCTTACAGTTCTAGAGGCAAGGACTCCTAAAATCAAGGTGTTCTCAGGGCTGTGCTCCTCTGGAGGCTGTAGGGGAGAATCCATTTCTTCGCCTTTTCCAGCTTCTAGAGGCTGCCTGCATTTCGTGGCTCGTGGCTCCTTCGTATTCAAGCCCAGCAGCATAGCATTTTCAAATCTCGGCATGACGTGTTGTCATGTCTCCTCTGACTCTTCTCCTGCCTCCATCTTTCCTTTATAAGGACTCTTGTGATTAGATCGAGCCCATGTGGGTCATCCCGGATAATCTCACATTTCCAGATCTTTAGCTTAATCACATCTGCAAAGTCCCCTTTGCCATGTGAGGTAACACACTCACAGGTCCTGGGAAGTAGGACGTGGGCATCTTCACGGAGCCATTATTCTGTCTCCATGATCTTAGATGCAGAAAGTGATTTGCCCAAGGTCATGCCCAGCTAATGGGAGAGGGAGAACTACGTGTGGACTCACCACCACAGGCAGAAGTGCCCTTTCTCCTCTTCCTCTTTGGCATGAAGCTAAAGCCCAGCCATGCTTCAAGGTCCATTTCAGGCTGCCCCTCTGCTCAGAAACCACAGCCGCCCTCCACAGCCCACAGAGTCCATCGTCTTGGCTTTGTCTGTCACTCACTGGCACTCTGCACACGTTTGATCAGTAATCTTAAACGTGTACATCTTGTTCTCTGCCCAGTCTTGACTCAAAGGCAAAGATCACACTTTAGACCTTTTTGGACCCTGGGACCCACCAAGCCCACAGAGTTGAAGTTCTATACATGGGTGATGTATGGCTCATGATGATCGTGGTAGATTATCCAGACAGACTCACTCAGTTCCTGTACCACAGAATCTGGAATGCAAACACTGCATTTCCCAGACTCCCTTGCAGGTTGCACTAGGTTCCACCAAGCCAGACATGGTGAAAGTGAGATGGTGACCATAGGTGGAGAGGGAGAATTCTCTGAAGGTATGGTGGGTGGATTTGGTTCTTTCGGGGCAATACTATCAGGTTCCTGTCATCTTAAGAGCCAAGTGATGGGGCAGTGGTCTCAGTGGAACAATGAAATTGGGCATTTCTCAGAGCTGCACGGCTCTTTGCTGTGTGGTACTTGAGCTTGGTTACCCAGTCCCCTTGGAAATCTGTAAGCTCCTTGATGCCTTGTATAAACTTACCCCTCTAGCTGGAGAAGTTTCTATTGTCTGCAACTAAGAACCATGATTTTTTAAAAAATTTTATTTTATTTATTTACTTTTGGCTGCATTGGGTCTTTTTTGCTGTGTGTGGGCTTTCTCTAGTTGCAGCGAGCAGGGGCTACTCTTCATTGTGGTGCTCTGGCTTCTCATTGTGGTGGCTTCTCTTGTTGCGGAGCTCAGGCTCTAGGTGCGCGGGCTTCAGTAGTTGTGGCACACTGGCTCAGTAGTTGTGGCTCACAGGCTGTAGAGCACAGACTCAGTAGCTGCGGCGCATGGGCTTAGTTGCTCCACAGCATGTGGGATCTTCCCGGACCAGGGCTTGAACCCATGACCCCTGCATTGGCAGGCAGATTCTTAACCACTGCGCCACCAGGGAAGCCCAAGACCCATGATTAATATGAGGTCTCATATTCCTTTCTCCCCCAACCAGATTGTAAATCCCCAAAGGGCAGGAACTATATTTTATATTTCTCCTGTAAAATCAGCGGAGTACACAGTTTTCCTAGTAAACTTATCAACATGACATGCACGATTCATTGAACTGGGTTAAAGTTCTAATATTCTGATGAATTCTTCATCCCATCTGTGAATCAAGAGACTGAAACAAAATGGCCACCCTAATATGGTCTTTTTTTGAAAACTTAAAGTTAAGTCAGGCTAAGAGAAGTCAATTTTTTAAAAAATAAATTTATTTATTTTATTTATTTTTGGCTGCATGGGGTCTTTGTTGCTGTGCGCAGGCTTTCTCTAGTTGCGGCGAGCGGGGCTACTCTTCATTGCAGTGCACGGGCATCTCATTGTGGTGGCTTCTCTTGTTGCGGAGCATGGGCTCTAGGCGCACAGGCTTCGGTAGTTGTGGCACACGGGCTCAGCAGTTGTGGCTCGCGGGCTCTAGAACGCAGCCTCAGTAGTTGTGGCGCACGGGCTTAGTTGCTCCGCGCATGTGGGATCTTCCGGGACCAGGGCTTGAACCCGTGTCCCCTGCTTTGGCAGGCGGATTCTTAACCGCTGTGCCACCAGGGAAGTCCCAGAAGTCAAATTTTTTGAAGTTTCAGTTTAAACACTTGAAAGGGTCAGAAGCGCAGTTAAGGAAACTCTTCCCCTTTTCTACCAACTTTTATTTATTACAAAAACGATGTAACAGTAAATAGAATGTAAAAATTCATCCAAAATCTCACTGGGCTAACACATTGAAATATTCCCATTTTCTTCTCAGCCATTCCTACGCCTTATTTTTGTAGGCAAAGGTCTACATACAATTTTGCATTCTGCTTTTTTTTTTTTTTTGGCTGCACCACTCCGCATGTGGGATCTTAGTTCCTCAACGAGGGATGGAACCCACGCCCCCTGCATTGGAAGCCGAGTCTTAACCACCGGACAGCTAGGGAAGTCCCTCTGCTTTTTCACACAATGTTATATCGTGAGCGTTTTTCATGTTGTAACCTAGTCTTCCTTTTTTCATGGCATAATATTTCTGTCAGTAGCCATCTTATCACTTCTTGAACAATTCCGGTCCCTGAACATTTATTTTTCTTCCACCTTGTTCTGGCATCATAGCTTACACTTCATACATGTCTTTAGAGATTCGTTACCTTATCATTGCTTCTCAGGCGCGCAGCATCGTCCAGTCTGTGGGCCCAACTATCTCCATTGCTGTTAGGAGTGTCATCGGGCCACAGGAAAACACCAATGAAGGTCTTGCCTGTTCTCTTTAATTTTTGTTACTTTTCCGGTTGCCTCCTCGTCCCAATCTGCCTTGCTCCAATTTTAGGGAGGTTGACCCTTTATCCACTGATCTCCAGGTGAAAAGGCTCTCATTTTCGGAGCGCGTGACTCGGGAGTCGGGAAGCAGCGCCCGTCTTGCCGGGTTTGCGCCCGGCCACGCCCCACTGGCCCAGCTCTGCCCCGCCCCGCCCGCGGGACTACACTTCCCAGGCAACCCTGCGCGGCGAGCGCGGCCGCAGCTTCCAGGCGCCGGTTGGGACGCGGGGGCCGAGGCGCAGGCGGGACGCAATGGCTGCGTGGGGCGAGCGGCTGGCCGGCGTGCGCGGGGTGCTGCTCGACATCTCAGGCGTGCTGTACGACGGCGGTGAGGGCGGCGGTGCGCCGATTGTAGGCTCTGTGGAGGCCCTGGCGAGGTGAGTGGGCCGCGCAGGCCGCCTGGAGCGCCCGGCGCTGTGCTCAGCCGGGTCCTGTGGGCCGCTGCCGGGGGGCGGGGCGGGGCTGCTGCTCTGGCCCCGCCCCGCCCGGCGAGCGGTGGGCTGGTCCCGGGAGGATTGCGCTGCAGGCGCCGGGTGTGACAGGCAAACGGCGTCCCTGGATGAGCACCGGGACCCTGCTGGTTAGAGTTGCGCCCCTGTCCAACAGCGCAGCCCCATTCCTTGCCTTTGAGCGCTTGGAATGTGGCAAGTCTGAATTTAGATGTGGTGTAAGTGTACAACCCACACTGGATTTAGAAGACTTAGTGAGAAAAAATGTATAAAGTTCATTGTATTGTTTTATATTGGTTACATATTGAAATGATAGTAATTTGAATATGTTAGCTTAAATAAAATATATTAAATTAATTCCACCTTCTTTTAACCTTTGTTAATGTGGTTACCAGAAAACTTTAAATTACATACGTGGCTGGCATTGTAAACTTTAAATTACATACGTGGCTGGCATTGTAATTCAGTTGGACTGCCTTGACTGTCTGCTTAGACGGTAGGAGGGCGTCTTGCCCACCAAGTCTTGTGCACAGAAGACACTGCCAGGACCACTGTTGGCACCACTGGGCCCTGGGCTTTGTAATTGCCACTGGCATCGCAGAACCAGAGGGTAAGAGGAGGCATGGGGTGAAGTGGAGGAGGAATGCCTTGCATCTGAAGGGAACAGTGGCTGCAAAGCCTGAGGCGGAGGAGAGGTCGGGAGGAGAGCTCGGGAGGAGAACTCAGCAGATCGCACGCACTCACGGAACTGAAGAGAGAGTGGGCACTAGCGAGGGTGCTCAGGGCTACAGCAGGCAGGGACCTGAGGGTCACAGAGAGCTGTCTGGATTCCATACTGGGTGCAATGAGAAGTCACTGAAGATTTTAGGCAGGAGTGTCGTGTGATTTGATTTATGTTTTCAAGACATTTAAATGTAGAAAGTGAAACCATATAAGTAAATGAAAACAGGAGAGATTCCCTTTGAAATCTTGGAGTAGGAGAATACCTTTGTAGCTACGCCTCAAAATCTAGAAATCGACAACAACAACAAATCAACAACTGAATAGAAAGAGGCACAAAGGATATAAACAATTCATAGGAAAGGAAAACAAATAGAAACACAAAGGAAAAGCATAGGAAGGATGCTCAGCCTTACTCGAATAAGAGAAGTGCAAATTAAAACGATCCTGAGATGCCTTTTTTCATCAATTTGAGAAAATCGGCCAAAATCCACAACTTTGGGAACGCATTCTCTTGGTGAGAGTTTGTGGAAGCAGACCCTGTCTTATGTTGCTTGTGGAAGATGCATTTGGCATGATCTATCAGCGTACTGCCTCATACATGAGAAATGACATAGGTGGGAGGTCATTCATGGCAGTGCCTTGAGAAATAGCAAAAGACTGGAAACAGCTCAACTATCCATCGCTAGGGGAGTATTACAGTCTATCCTTCTACACAGTGGAATTCCATGCTGCATAAAAAAGAACGAGCATGCCTGCCATGTAGACGTGCTGTCAGTGAAGACAGGATGTGCACTGTGCCGTCTTTTGGGTGGAAAAGGCAGAAATGCAAGTGTGTATTCCTGCTGGTGTGTTTGTATAAGGAAACTGGAGGGAAGAGCTTCAGCCTGTGAAGAGCTGGAAGGCAAGTGATTGGGGAGAACTAGGTGGTTGGGGGTAGGGATGGGAGCAAGGCTCTTCCCTCGGTAAGTTTGTATATAAACATTTTTTAAAGTTTTGAACCATGTGGATGTATTTCCCATTCGAGATATCAAATTACAAATATTTTGTCAATTTTGTCTCAAAAAGTGCTGGAAAAAAATACTGCACCAGAAAACAAAATATTTTAAGAAGATCTCTGGCTGCAAAGTGGAGAATGAGCTGGCAGTGGGGCAGATGGCCGGGCTCCAGAGGAAACAGGGGAACAGCCAGTTGGGAGACCCTTGTGTGGTCCAGGGAGACATGATAGGGCGTGGACTAGGGGGTGGCAATGGAGATGAACAGAAGGGGATGAATTAGATGTTTTGGGAGTAGGACCAATGGGACCTGCCTATGTATTGGATATTGCGGGGAACAGGGAGAAGATGAAATAAAGAATGGCTCCGGTGTTGGACTGGAGCACCTGAGGGGATGGAGAGGGGCGCAGAGGGGTGCAGGCAGGTGCCATGATGGCCCTTGACACAGTGCTTGGCACACAACACACCCCATGAGTATGACAGTTAAACGTCACGTCCCATGTTTGTTTGTTTGTTTGTTTTTGTGAAAGAGACAAACTTTATTGAGCCCTCAGCCCTAATTCTTTTTCTCCTGCACAGTCTTGGTTCCCCGGAGACACCCAGTCTGGTGGGCAGCAGTGAGACCCACTTTCTGGCCAGCAGAGGCATCTCTGAGGATGGTAGAGGCTTTGCCGATATGGTGGTGGTTGCCACCTCCAAAGGGACGCTCAGCGGGGTTCATGGCCACACCCCGCACACATGGCCTTATGCCTTATACTTGTGGTAGGCACGGCTGGCCTTCAGAATGGGTTTGTCAACGCGGCCACCTCTAGCCACCACACTGACCACAGCTCTGTTGGTGGAGGAGATGACCTTCTTGGAGCCCAAGGGCAGCTTCACTCTGGTCTTCTTTGTCTCAGGGTTGTGGGAGATGACAGTCACATAGTTCCCAGAGGCTCTGGCCAGCTTGCCCCAGTCACCAGGCTTCTCCTCCAGACAACACATGTTGGTGCCCCCAGGTACGGTACCCACCGGGAGCACACTGCCGATGCTGAGCTGGGCCAGCTTGCCACAGTCCACGAACTGGCTGGTGTGGATGCCCTCGGTGGTGATGAACATCTCTGTCCACTTCTTAAAACGGTATGGATCCCGGAAGACCACCTTGGCAAGGGGCACGCTGCAGCCCGGGTCGTGGATGGTGTCTTTCACGATACCCTTGATGTAGCTGTGTTGCTTGGCAAAGTCCATGGTGTGCAGAGACGTGGCGTCTTTCGGTGCTTCACGGGCACGCGGAACGTGGAGCTGGCGCCCTTCCTCTGCCCACAGATCCCGTGGCCCATGGCAGCAGTCTGCTGAGGAGTGCGGCCGAAAGAGCACGTCCCATGTTAATATAGGAATTCCTGTTACACGTGCTTTTAATTTTTTTAAAATCAGGGCCACTTAAAAAAACACAACTTTATATTAAAGTACACATCTGTTCTTCTACTGAGGGAGTGTAGTTTCCTGTTTTCAGTTATTTTGAATAGTGCTGCCATGAACATTCTAGAACATGTCTGGTGAATGCATGGATGCATTTCTGCTGGGTACAGGCCTAGGAGTGGAATTGCTGGTCATAAGATAGGCATATGTTCATTGCTAGAAGATGCTGTCAGATCGTTTCCCAAAGTGGTATATGTGAGAGTCCCCGTGGCTCTGTGTCCTCACCAACACGTGGGTTTGTCAGTCCTTTGCATTTTATTTATTTATTTATTTAAACTAATTTACATTTTCATTCATTCTTAAATTTTTTAAAAAGTTAATTAATTAATTAATTTTATTTTTGGCTGCTTTGGGTCTTCATTGCATGCAGGCTTTCTCTAGTTGCGGCGAGCGGGGGCTATTCTTCCTTGTGGTGCTCAGGCTTCTCATTGCCGTGGCTTCTCTTGTTGCAGAGCACAGGCTGTAGGTGCGTGGGCTTCATTAGTTGTGGCATGTGGGCTCAGTAGTTGTGGCTTGCGGGCTCTAGAGCGCAGGCTCAGTAGTTGTGGGGCACGGGCTTAGTTGCTCTGCGGCATATGGGATCTTCCCGGACCAGGGCTCGAACCCGTGTCCCCTACATTAGCAGGCAGACTCTTAACCACCAGGGAAGTCCCGAAGTCCTTTGCATTTTAGCAGGGTCATTTTTGCCTCAAAACCTGAGAAATAAAGTAGGTCAAGGATATGGACAGAGCCTCGGTCCCTCCCCGTCTACCTTCTGCTGAGGAGCACAAAATGGATTCAGCAGTGGCTTTGGAATAAGTAGGGCTGATTGTGAGCCCTTGTTTCCAGTCGGTAATGTGGGTCTGGTGTGCACCCCTCCTGGGCCAGTGAGGCTCCAGGCGTCTCCCAGCACCAGCAAAGCTGGCTGCTCTCAGAGAGTGCTTCCTATGCTGGGCGTCCCTGTTTATGTCATGTAGTCCCCCTAACAGCGTGGGGGTGGGAGGAGGTTATCTCCCTCAATCAGCTGAAGCCACTGAGGCTCAGGGCTTGCTAGGGTCTCAGCTGGGATGGCCCAGGGACCATGGGAACCCAGGTGTGCGTGACTCCTAACCGCTGTGCTGGACCCATACTTAGAGTCCTTTGAGGGAGAAGTGGGCATTGGAAAAGGTCAGGGGCTTCTCTCTAGCAGTCTCCCCTGGGTGATGCTCCCCCCGATACACTGTCCACCTAACACCTGCACAGATTCCAGGCTGTGACTCGAAGGAGGGTGATCCCTGGTCCTTTAACCTCTGTGGGTTTGGCGCTGGCATCTTCCAGCAGATCCCCGGGAGTTGTTTGTCTTGATTTGCTTTAATTCAACTGGTTTATCTAGCTGGAGTGTCTTTGGTAGCAGCTACACTGTATAAATCTAGCAGCGGTATAATAACCGGATATACTGACAGTCCTAAAATACATCCCAGCCAGTTTTGTAGCTGAGAGAGGGGAGAAGTGCCTTCCCCATAGTGTGTGAGACTGTTTCCAGTGAGGGGACGCAGTTCTCCTTATATCAGGGGAGTTGATCGTCCTGGAGGATGAGGCCTGGCCCCTCTGAACCCTCCCTGGGACTCCATGCCACAGGACCGCGTCCCCGTGCATTTCTCTGCTCCACCAGGGCCTTCCCGAGTGACCCTTGTGGCCCCTTCTCTCCCTCTGCCCACTTCACCCCCTTCCAGTATGCTGTAAGCTTCCAGTTATACAGACTTTCGGGGGGTTTTCACTGACCAGCCCCTTAGCAGCCCAGCACCCGCAGCGCCTGGGCCCTCCACGCTGCGGCAGCCTCTGGCTCTCACCCACGTCCCTTTTCTCTTCAGCTCTTGTGCTGGCTCTTTAAAGGCTAGGCCCCTCCGCCCAGGCCCGGCCTCCAGTGGCCAGCTGATCACACTCAGGCCCAAGGAGGCCGCCATGCCCTCCTGTGGGGCCCCCGGAGCCCAGCATCCAGACCCCCCTGGCAGTGAGTGTATGTGGGCAACTTCCCCCAGTAAAATCCGCCTGCTTTTGGAGTTTCCCTGGGGATGTCAGACTTGGGGACACGGCCCTTTCCCAGGCCAGGCCCTGCTGGCCAACGTGAATAATGCCAGGCTTCCACCGCTTTGTGTAGTTTTTGCAGCCACAGCCTGCACTCTGTGGCCTCCTTGATATGCAAGGCTGGCTTTGAAGTCACAGGGGAGCTCAGAGGAAGTTCCCAGGGTGAGAGCAGCGCTGCAGAGGGGCCGCTTGATGGGGGTCCCGGGGCCCAGGAGGGCGTTTGCCTCCATGGCATCTCCCCAGTGCCGTGGGTTCCCAAACAGTGCCTTCTGTTCTGGGAACCCCGGAGGGGGTGACTCACCACCTCTCTTCCTAGACTTTCTGTGGTGACAGGTGTCCTCAGGTTTTTGCAAAGTTTCCCACCTGTTTGGGGACACAGAGCACATAGGGGGTATTAGCTCTGCTTTTTAAAACCATACCGACCACCGTGATAGCGGTCACTGATGATCAGGCTACCTTCACAACCAGCCCTTTTCAAAGCCGGAACAGAGGCTCAGAGAGATTTGGGAAGTGGCCACAGTGGAGAAAGTGTCTGGGCCAGGCTTCCCTCCCTTCCTGCCCACTGTCCCCCGCCCTGCCACGGTCCACCTGACTCCAAGCCCCAGTTTTCCCCGCAATACACACTGCTTCTCATTAAAGATGCACTTGTTCATTCATCCACTCACCCAACAAATATTTATCGAGTGCTTCTTTTATACTAAAAACACCGCTGTAGGCATTGGGACAAGGGGCAGTGAGTGGAGCAGATGGAAGTCCCGGCTCTCGGGAAGCTGACCGTCCAGTATGGGGAGAGCAGCGTAAACAGCACCCGGAAAGGCTAGTGTCAGGTGGAGAGAGACTGAGCCGCCAGGGAGATGGGGAGCCCGTGATGTGTGAGCTGGGCTCTGAAGCTGTCATCTGGGCCAGGAACGTCCCAGATTGGAGAACAGGAGGTCCAGGCTTCCTGGAGCCGCTGGGCACGGTGCTGGCCGGGTGGAGCCCTCTTACTGTGCTCGGACTTGTGGGTGGGCGTGGTCATGGGACATCTGTAACCGGCCTGGGTCCCCCCATCAGGCCCTTTATTGGAGTCCATTCTTGGGCAGTTGGGCTCCCCGAGGGGAGCCATTCAGAGGCAGGGCTGGGCACAGCGGGGGCTGCAGGGACCGGCCCCCGGGCTGGTCAGCACAAAGGGGAGCCCCAGAGGCATCTGCATGTGAAAGGCGGGTGGGCATTTACTGCATCCTGTCTCGGGCCACTAAAGCACATCTGCTGGGCCCAGCCCGGCCCAGCCTTTTTGCGGCCGGCGGAAGGAAGTAGGCTCGGCCTCGGCCCAGGGCAGCCTCATAAAGCAATTCCCACCCAGGACTAACGGACCCGCGACCCATCCCTCCAGTGTGCGCCAGGAGCCCCGGGACCCTGTGAAAACCCAGGCCCCTCCCAGCAGGTCTTAGAGCCAGAGGAACAGGGCCCGGGAACTTGTCTGAAGTGCGGCCTAGGACCAAGGCCCTCCTTGATGCTCGGCCACCCTGGCTCCGTCGGGCCCCAGGGACACAGCCGCCCAGGAGTGACGGTAATAGTAGTAGCTACCAGGACTGTGAGAGAGCTGGGAGCCTCCCTGCGCTGCCTCGTCCCATCCCCCGTGTGGCCCAGCACCTGTCAGAGGGGGCTCTTGCGGCTATCAGAGGGGGCGGGCCGTTTGTTTGAGTTCGTTTAGGCCAACAACAGTTTTCCTGACTCACCATGGACCTTGGACAAGGTGTGTTTGTTGAGAATGCCCTGTCACTTGTGCTGCCGTTTCCTCTCTGCGGGTGAACTAGGCTGACTTCAGAGTTGGGGGCCAGGTGAGAGAACGATTCTCTCTTCCCAGGCCGAGTACTGGTTTCGTAACATCCACAGTTTAGGCTTCCCAAGGCAGACGTGGCTTCCTTCTTGTAAACCATCCGTCTAGCGCAGGAAGGTACTAAGTAAAAAGTCCAAATCGTCACCAGCCCCATCCTCGTCATCCCCCCAGGGGGACCCTGTAGCTCCTTCCACGCCTTTTCCTCTGTGTTTCCCCCAAAGCGCAGGGGATTTTAAGAAGCCGCCCCTTCCCTGGCTGGCGCTCGTCCAGTTCCATGGTCCCCCCATCACACCCCCCACAACCCCCCACACCTTGGGCAGCACTGATGCTCAAGAAACATGTTCTGCTGGTTCACAGGTCACTGGAGGCTGGAGTTCCCCGCAGATCCCGAGCCAGTGGTCTCAAACTTACGTCGCCTCAGAGCATTTATCTCCTAAATGAAATCTGAGGTAGAATCCCCCCAATTTTAAAAACAGATAAAAGAGCAATGTTTGAATGGTGTGTATTTTCTCTGTTCAAATCTGTAATACCGATTATGAGGTCAGTCCGTGAAAATGATGAAAGTGTCTTTTTTGTTTTTTTTTGGCCACACCCCACGGCAGGCGGGATCTCCACCAGGGATCAAACCCACGCCCCCTGCAGTGGAAGGCGGAGTCTTACCCACTGCTGCTGCTTCCCACTAGCTATCTATTTTACATTTGGCAGTGTATATATGTCTATGCCACTCTCTCACTTTGTCCCAGCGTACCCTTCGCCCTCCCCGTATAGCACAGGGTGATCAGCTTGGTGCTTTGTGACCACCTAGAGGGGTGGGACAGGGAGGGTGGGAGGGAGGGAGACGCAAGAGGAAAGAGATATGGGGATATATGTATATGTATAGCTGATTGACTTTGTTATAAAGCAGAAACTAACACACCATTGTAAAGCAATTATACTCCAAAAAAGATGTTAAAAAAAAAAATAACAGTACTAAAGTCTGGGGCAGTGGACAGCTCAACAGTACATATGTGAATAATTTTATATTTGTGGCTGGAAACAACCTGCGTGTCTATCAGGAGGGGACAAGGGAATAAATTATGGTTTATCCAGACTGCGGAATATTCCCCAGCAGTTAAAAAGAGTGAGATAGCTCTGTTTGGTGTTGACATTAGTTTATATGAGGTGAATGTCACATATAGTCAGTGAAAAAGTTACAGAGTAATGTGTGTGAAATACCATTTTTGTTCTTGGACTTAAAGGAGACACAACCACCCTCAGGTAGAGCAGTAACAGAACTGTGACCCTGACTTGCGTGGAGGGAAACCGAGGGACATTGTTGTGAAGCTACCCACGGCCCCACTGTCACGACAAGGGCTGTTTCTGGGTTTCTGATCTCAGCCTCGCTGGGCAGGAGCCACCCTATGGAAATGAAGGGCAGCCAGGCTGGGGGTTCTGGAGCAGAGTTAACGGTTTATCCCAAAGATGCCGCCTCTGGTAGGAAGGCCCTGGGTGATTAGGAGGTGAGCATGGCACGGGTCACTCATGGGGCCCACAGGTGGAGTCCTGATCCCCCAGCCCTCCAAGGATATACAGAGAAGCCGTATTGGCAAAGCCCTGCCCGGGCCCTGCCTGTGGCGCTATGCAGGGTGACTTCCCGCCACCCTGGGGCTGGCAGGATGCAGCCCTGTTTATAGAGGAGGAATAGGGCTTGCTCAAAGCCACCTCAGGAGGAAGGAGAGTGGGGGCCAGACCCTTAGCAGGGCAGGTGCTTCCCCTGAAGGAAGGTAGGTGTCAGCTCTTGTGGGCGAGAACCTGGGTTTCGCGTCCCAGCTCTGCCCTGTGGTTGTCATGTGGTCTTGGGCAAGTTCCTTAGCCTTTTTGTGCCTCAGTTTCCTCTCGTGGGGAGCTGTTGTAAATACTGTTGGGGTTCCCTCTGTCCTGGGCGCTCTGGGATGTCTGCCAGGATGAGCCAGCGCCGGTTTACCCCAGGTTCCATTTGCTGGGTTGAACTTTGCCCTCTTTCTTAATGGTGGCCCCGGGCGAAGCTCTCTGGGCTCTGTCCAGCAGGCCTCCCTCACCAGCTGGCTCCTCCGGCTGTCCCAGTTCCCTGGGCATCTGTCTTCTTGTCCGACTACCTGCCTCGAGGACCCAGATGTCCCCAGCACCCGGCCCCGGGCCTGCTAGAGGTGTGGTCGTCATTGTAACCACCATCGTCTTCACTGTCATTCACTGAGTATTTGCAACATGCCAGGTGCTTCAGGACAGTCCTGTCAAGTAGCTACTGCTAGTGCCCCATTTTACAGATGTGGAAGCTGAGGTTGGAGAAGGTTAGGTGACAAGCCTTGGTCACACAGGGACGAGGTGGCAGAGGTGCTGAGGGTGTGTCTGCTTCCCGAGCCAGGCTCCCACCTTACCCGAGAATGCCTGGCTCTGTCCCCTGCAGCGCCCAGCACTTGACCAGCCTGTGACCACGTCAGGGGAGGGCTAGCTGGTGGCTAACCTTCCAAGGCTGGGGAGTAGACCAAAGAACCCATGGCTCCCAGAAATGTGCCCTTAGGTTCCTCGTATCCCTCTGGGCCTCAGTCTCCCCCTCTGCGAAAGGAGCCACTAGGTTGGATAATCTCCAAGGTCTCCTCTGGTTTCTAGATTCCCATGCACTTCATTCTAAATTGAATTTATTAGTAACTAGTAGAGTGATGTTGTGGGCTCAGCGTGTCCCTTTGATCTGAGCTCAGAGGCCCAGGCAGGTCAGAGAGAACATACTGGGTGGCGGGTGAGGTAGCCACGGGTGTGGAAGGTGTGCCATGTGTTTCGTAAGGGCCCTGGCTTCAGGCCTGCCTGACGTCTGTTTGACCTCGTTGCTGTCCCCCTGAGGTCGCTGGCTGGCTAGCCCGGCCTGAGAGGCTCAGCCAGGGCCACCTCCATGCGTCACCACTGCTCTTGTTCTCTTCTCTCCGTCCAGACTTTGGACTCTGTTTCTTGCCTGGACTCTGACGACACAGTCTGCCCAGCAGAGTGTCCGATGAAGAGTGGGAGGGACCTCCAGGGACCTAGCAGCTGGCTGTCAGCCTGGCCAAAATGTCTACTCTGGTGGGTCGGTGGACAGAAGGGGGAGATGCAGCAGGCCCAGCCAGAGCTACTGGCAGAGGCCTTCCCGGTGTCCCTCAGCATTCGTGGCCCCGTGCTGATGCCGGCACATGATAGGCTCATGGTGCGTCCTCTGTGCCCCACCCTGGAGAGCCAGAAGGCTAGGCGCTACTGTTACCCCATTTCATGGTTGGGACTCAAGACTCCCGAGAGTCTGGCCCGTGGATGCCTGGCCAAGGGCATGTGCAAGGTGCAGGTGCTGGACCCCATTCTCATGGGGGGAAAGCCCTTCTGTTGCTGCTCCAGCCAGAAGGCATCTCCCTGCCCCCAAGCTGAGGCCCTACATCAGGGCACATGGGGAGCTGGACCTGGTCCCTCTCAGAATCAACGTGGGTGCCCCTTGGTGTGTGTGTGACTACATTTTTCTTTCTTTCTTTCCTCCTTCCCTCCCTCCCTCCATCCCTTCCTTTATGACTGTATTTTTCTACTGCAGAACTGCCCCTGCTCTGTTCATGGGCTCCTGTTTGACCTTCCATTTTTAAAAAATTGGGTTCTTAGAACAAATATGCACTTTGCGAGTTTCAATTTTCCAAACGTGTGTTTTCAATCTCTGTGGCTTTCTAAAAGGAAAGCAGCCGCAGACCTCAAAATCAGACAGTGGCTGGCGCTGCCGTGGCGCTCTGCTAGGTAACGGGATCTTGACGCTGGTGGATGGGGAAGCGGCCGTGGCGCTCTGCTAGGTAACGGGATCTTGACGCTGGTGGGTGGGGAAGCTGAGGTTGATGTTCTCTGAAGGTCTTGGCTGGGCGCTGCCGCCCGAGTTTCGGTTCATAATGACCCCCCGAGGTGTTGTGGGTGTTCTTTCCTTCTCTGAGAAACTGAAGCATATCTGCAGATGTGGCCATTTCAGTAGTAACAGGGGCCTCTTCTCCATCAGGTAGCGTCTTGAGTTGTAGCCCCAGGGGCAGAGCGGGCCTGGGTCAGGGAGGCAGGAATGAGGGGAGACACCCCTCTCCTCCCTACACCTCCCTTCCCTCCTGGTATGAGTTTCTTCTGTCTCAGGAGAGGATTCCAGGCTACTTGACATAGAGGTGGCTCTGGTAGGAGACCAGAATTTCAGCCCAGGGTGGGCCTGTGGACCTCACACAGCTCTTTTGAAGACCAGCCCAGGGATGAGCAAAATCAAAACAAACAAACCCTGCTTCCTCTGCGATGGGGGAGAAGTCACCCATCCCCTCTGGGTGCTAACCTCATTTGTCACTTCACGTTTGACCTGCCAGCCTGCAGCCTCACCTTCCCACCCAGGAACCCACCCAGCCTGAGGGTTCCTCCCCGTCGCCGTCCTTTTGGGTTCCCTCCCCCGGGGCGGGGGTGAGATTGGGAGTCGCCATCAGCCTGGCCTCCCAGACCCTCCGCACGTGCCCCCTCTGTAGGACCCAGCCCGTGCCCCTCGGAGCCCCACGTGGGCGCAGGTGGTGAGAGCGGGGGAGGGGAGGTTGTGGCAGCCACCATGCGCCTCGCTGCTTGGTCACGGGGTGGCTGGGGCGAGGTGGGTGAGTGCCCTGCCTGCTCTGGGCAGGTGGGGCAGTAGAGCGGGGAGGGAACTAGGTTGGGGGAGCCTGCCTGCTGGCCACTGGCCGATGTGCTCAGCTTACGTTCGGTGAGCACTTGCTGTGGGCCAGGCCCGAGCACTCGCACTGCAGGTCTCATTGGAGCCTCACAATGTGAGGCTGTTTTCATCCCCATTTTCCAGATGAGGAAACTGAGCCAAAGAGAGAAGAAACAGCTTGTGGAGGTCCCACAGCCATTAAGTGGCAGAGCCGGGACCAGCCCACAGTCATCAGACTCTGAAGCACTTCCTGGTCGCCTCTTGGCCACTTGGCCTCCCGCTCGGTATTAGAGCATCTTTCTTAGGCATTTGTTCCTCCGCCTGCAGAAGGCATGACTCACTCCTCCCCCTTGTGCCTAGGCCCATCCTCCGGCTCCACTGTGCTTTCTCTTCTGGAACCCTTTAACAACCTTGCCCCAGGAAGGATTAGAGACGGGCGCTGGAGCAGTGCCGTCCACAGGCGGGATCGGCAGTGAGCGTGGGGTTTCTTCCTGAAGTTTTTTGGAAAGCAGAATGACTTGGTTGCATTACCAGGTGGGCCCATCAAATCCAGAGTTTGGATCAGTTAAGTGCTTCTCATAGAAAAGCACTGCTGTGCTTCAAGGGCTGTGAAAGCCAAGTGGAAAGAGGACGGGCTCTGCCCGGGCAGGGGCTGGGGTCTGGGGAGCTTCCTGGAGGAGGGGACATATGAACCAGGCTTTCACGGATGGGTGGGATTTGGCCGTAGAGGAGGGTGAAGGCAAAGACTCAGGGTGATGAGAGGGCCTTCTGGGTCAGATGAAGGTGACAGATGGCTGGGGTGGGGTGGGGTGGGGACCGAGCTAGGAGGGGCCTTATCCAGGGCAGCCTCCTCGCCTCCTGCCCAGCCCCTCTTTGGCGAGCCCAGAGGGCATCAGGCTGTGGAGCAATGCCAAGGTCAGTCAGGATGTCCAATAATCGTCCTAGCACTCTACCTGCGACCGAGCGATAATGAGAAGGTTTCCATTATTTTCGGGTGAGCGCCCCTGGCAGATGCCGACAGCCAGCAGATGTGTGAGGTCCGAGGTGATTTGCAAGGGACCAGTTCATGTGATGCTCGGTAATTGCATCAGGCGACGTCGTCACTCAGAGCTTGTCCTGGCCTCCGGGATGAGGTAAAGGTCAGTTCAAAGAGCCGTTGCGGCCATGGGAAGTAGGGGCAAGTACCCGCCCTCTCAGGGGGTCTGGGGAGGGTGCAGTGGACTGAGGCCGTGGTCTCAGAGGGACCGTCTAGCCAGAGCCCGGCTCTGGGCTGCCAGGACCCTGCGGTAGGCCCCCTGTGCCCAGGGTTCTTGGGTGTCAGGGGATGGGGTGACATGTCATGTTCTGGAGCTGGGCCCAGTCCGATGTTGAAATCCTTTGGATTCACTCCCCTTGGGAGGCCCTTTGCAGACTGTGCCGTGGCCCTGAAGCCACGCCTGGCTCCGGCTTTCCTGACATTGGATTCGCGTGTTCCAGGCCTCCCGAGTCTGAATCTGACCTCTGGCAGCAGACCCCTCCGAGAGATGCTGAGGCTTTGGTTCCTTGGCTGTCTTAGTCTGCCATAACAGAATACCACGGCCTGGGGGCTTCAGCACGGAGGTTTGCTTCCCACAGCTCTGAAGCCTAGGCATCCAAGACCGAGGGGCCGGCAGGGTGGGTCTCTGGCGAGAGTCCTCTTACTGGCTTGTTCGGTGGCCACCTTCTGCCGTGTCCTGACACGGCCTCTTCTCTGTGCTCGCAGGGAGATCTCTGGTGTCTCTTGCTATAAGCACACTAATCCTGTCGTATCAGGGCCCCACCCTTCTGTCCTCACTTGACAACCTTCATTACCTCCTGAGGGAGTCGACATACGATTTTGTGGGAGGGACACAGTTCAGCTCATAGCCCTGGCCATTCAGGGCCTCCCCTTCAGTGCTGACCCACCTTCTCACACTCTGTCCCCTGTGCACGCACATGTGTGCCCCATGCACACCCTTCCCCACCCTGGGAAGGTTTCAGTGTCCTGCCCAGCAGGGCCGAGCTGGGCCTGCCCCGGCAGGGGCCTCCCTTACTGGGGAAGCACCAGCACCTCCACTGCCTGGACCAGAGCCTGGGCCGCCACCTTGTGGCCAGCTGCGGGCCCGTGGGCTCCGCTGCTTATAAGCCGAGAGACCTTCTCGGGTCTCTGCCCCCCGGAGCCTCCGTTCTGTCGTCTCTGGAACGGGGACCGTGGCTCTTGCCTCCTCAGCTTGTTTTCTCAACATGTGCTTAGGGCCCCCTGTGCTCCAGGCCGGGCCCTGGGGGGTGCATGTAGGGGACACAGGGTGTATGTAGGGGGCTCTGCCCTTAGGGGGTGAGGATGAAATCAGATCATGGATACTGAGCCCCAAGGCAAGGTCCAGTGTAATGTTGTATTCATGCTTTACTATTTTAATAATAATAATGAATACTTCTGGTTTTTTTTTTTTTTGCGGTACACGGGTCTCACTTCCGTGGCCTCTCCGGTTGCGGAGCACAGGCTCCGGACGCGCAGGCTCAGCGGCCATGGCTCACGGGCCCAGCCGCTCCGCGGCATGTGGGATCTTCCCGGACCGGGGCACGAACCCGCGTCCCCTGCATCGGCAGGCGGACTCTCAACCACTGCGCCACCAGGGAAGCCCTACGTCTGTTATTTTTAGTAACTAAGAAAAATGAAGAGAGAGGACCTGGGACTTGTGCCAGAAAGTCAGAAGGGGTTGCGGTCAGGGGCACGAATGGACAGACCCACGGGGAGGGGCCTTCCCCAAGCATTTCCCGCCACTTTCCAGGGACTGATTCAATCCTAAAACTAGTACTTTGATTTTAAAACGTGTTTTGGATGAACTTATGTTGTATTTCAAAGGAGAACAGTGGCTGAAGTGTCCTGAAGTGAGTTCTGTTATTTACTCATTTTTTTATGGGCATCGAAGTTGTGTTTGGAATAGCAGATGTGAGGCACTGTCATCTCACTGTCACACCGATTGCTCACTGTTCTGAGAAGGTCACATCATAATCCATTAGGAATAATTAGTCCCCCGGCACCCCCTGCCTTCTTCTCTCAACTGCTCCATTAACTTGGGTGCGATCACACATCCCGGGTGCCAATCAATGAAGATCTGCCCGTAAGGTACAAGGTGGTGCTATTAGTTACAATGTATTAACTGCCTAATTTAAAAATACAAAAGCTGTCTTTATGAAGGGCAATTAACCACTAAATGTAATTGATAATTCATAACCCCCTGATTAGGAAAGACAAATACTAAGAAAGAATTGATTACGACATTGTCAGCCTCTCTGTCTGTGTTCGCCTTGTTGTCAGTAGATCTGCCAGTTTTTTTCCAAATCGCACCTGTCCACTCCAGTGCTCAGAGGGTCTGAAAGCTCACTGTAGCGTGGGAATGCGTGTCTTCACCACTGAATCCTGTCTGTTTCCGTCAGGGCACCCTTGGGGGAAGCAGTAGGCGTGGTCCTAAGGAAGGGTCCCCCTCACCAGCTGTCATCTGGACTTTCCATCACTCAGTCATTCAGCAAACGCTTATCGGGGGCCTGCCGTGTGCCAAGCCCTGTGTGAAGCACTGGGGGTGCTGAGGAGCGCCCAGCAGGCCCCATTCCTGACCGCATGGAGCACATGGGTCCAGGAGAGAGACGGTGAACAGATACAGAAATGAGACGATTGGAGATACTGGTTAGTGTTAGAAAGAAAAACCTGGATAGAGACAGGGTAGGGGCAGCGTCCCACAGGATGGTTGGAGAAGGGGACATACAGACCCTCCACCTTTTCCCTAGGATTTCTCGGGCCTCTTGACTTGTAGCCTGGTGTCTTCCGTGGCCCCCCACCGCGCTCTCTGCAGATGCCAAATATGAAGGCTCCCTCGCTGTGGCCCGGGGTTCATCCAGGGAGGGCTGTGCGCTCTGGGCCAGGCCAGAGGTGTGGCCAGCCCACCTCTTCTCACTCCCCCCGGCCCGCTGGCCCCCTTGTTCGGCCCCCATGCCGGCCTCCTCTCCTGCCCGGCCACACCTGCAGCGCTGATGCTTACCAGGTCCCCCCTTCCTTTTGCCGGCCGCTCTGCCTTTGCCTCTTTGCTTCCCTTCGGGTCTCAGCTCCGGAGCTCTCTCCTCCCCGGGGAGGCCTCCCCGACCTTCCCACCCTCCCTGGCCACCCTGTCTCTTCACCTGTTTGGTTCTTCCCAGCACCTCTCTGTTCTCAATCCCCGATTCCCCCTTCCTTTGTGTGGTCTCTGCCCCACCCGCCGACTGAGGGCTCTGGGGGTCAGAGAGCCTGCCTGCGGACACCGTGGCGTTTCTGCGCACCCACCCCAGCCAGGCATTTAGTAGGTGCTCAGTAGCTGCCTGTAGAAGGGTTGAATGTGATTTCACTGGGGTCTCTTCAGGCATCAGCTTTGTGGCTTTGCATTCGGTGAGCCTGCGCAGGTGCAACTGGGATGCGGAGCCTCCTGTGAGCTCAGACGGGAAGGATGTCGGTGCCGCTGACACTCTGCACGCATCCCAGGCTCACCTCACGTTAACTCGCCCGTGTGCCTGGTGACTCTGTCTGGCAAACCTTTCTTCGGTGACAGTGATGAGGAGACACACCTCAGCTTGGCCCCTTGACCTTTGTATTTGGGAAAGTGTGGGTACAGAGTCAGCTCAGTTGCTAAGTGGAAATGCTCGTTGTGACGGGAGGTCCAGAGGGGTGGCCAGGACGCTCGGAGGTGACCCCCGCGAGGCTGAGCGGCATGGTGTGGTGGAGGAGGTGTCGAGTGCGGGAGAGCTGGCATGTGCGTGGGCAGTGTGTCCCAGGGGAGGGTGGGGACGTGTCCCAGGCAGAAGGGGAGGTGTGGGCAGAGGCCAGGCGGGAACCTTGGGGAGCCTCAGCTGTGTCAAGCGCAGTGAGGGTGAGAATGGTCTGCTCCAGCTCCAAAACCCCTGGGGTCAGTCGAGGCCCAGCTCAGGGGCCCGTGGCGACCTGACCTGCACCCTCGGAGAAGCGCCTGTCCAGCCCCCTCCGCAGCAGGCCACACTGCCTGCTGACAGCCCCTCCACCTGTCTCCCCACTTCCAGACTGAAGCGGTCCCAGCTGAAGGTGAGGTTCTGCACCAACGAGTCGCAGAAGTCCCGGGGAGACCTGGTGGCGATGCTTCGGCGTCTGGGCTTCGACATCTCAGAGGACGAGGTGACCGCCCCGGCGCCTGCCACCTGCCTGATCCTGAAGGAGCGAGGCCTGCGGCCACACCTGCTCATCCACGACGGTAGGCCTGCCGGGCCCTGGGACCTGGCTGGGGTGAAGGCGCCTCCTTTCCAGGTGGGGGCTGGGGAGGGGCCCCTTCTCACCTGAACCAGACCACCGGGCAGGACACAGAGGTAGCACGTGGCTCCCGTTGACACCTGTGGGCTCCCTGCTGGGGACCCGGCCCCATCCATCCCGCCTCATACCGGAGGGTGTTTGGAGGCAGATTCCAGGTGGCTCCTCAGAGGAAAACCCTGAATTTGCTTTCTGTGATCTAGGATGAAGCAGGGTGGCAAGGAATTGTCAAGGGGGCAAGATTTTAGCCTCTGGGGTGTGTGTGTCTGTGTGTGTGTGTGTGTGTGTGTGTGTGTGTGTGTGTGTGTGTGTGTGTGTGACACACACACACACACACAGAGACAGAGACAGAGAGAGACAGAGAGAGACAGAGAGGGGGGGATGAAAAGCTAGACTGAGGTCCATAGGTTTCTGAACTATATTTGTGAAAACCAGCCCTGCTGTCTGGCAAACGGCACAGGTTTCCTTCCTGATATTAGTCTGAATGAAGGAAAAGAGCCCCTTGGACCCTCAGCGGGGAGTTTTGCTGGAACAGAGAGGAAGGAGCAGTATTACCTGGTGCCTTCTGAATATTTAAAAAGAAGAGGGACTTCCTTGGCAGTCCAGTGGTTAAGACTCTGCGCTCCCGATGCATGGAGCGCGGGTTCAATCCCTGGTCGGGGAACTACGATCCCACATGCTGCACGGTGCGGCCAAAAAGATAAAAAGAAGAGACATAGCAACGCTTAAGAATTCAGGACACTTTTCTTTAGTTGCACTGAGCCTTCTTCCCTCCTTTGCACTTGGTGTTTTGATTTATAAACCTCTGGCAGAGACAAGGATGATCTTCCGCCTCCGGACAGGGGTGGGCCTCCAAGAGATGGAGGGAGCTCCCTGGAGGTCCGGGTGTCCAGTCCACGACTCTGGCGCCAGTCGAGGGCGACATGCCCAGCCTTTAGAAATCGTGTTTCTCCAAATGCTTCCTCTGTGATCTAGGATCCCTGCCAGTGTCTTTAGAACAGGTCCTTAAAGAAACAGAAAAACTTAAGAAAGAAAATCCTCCCCTCCCCAGGGTGAAGGGAGGGGTGGGGTGGAACTACCAGAGGTGAGAGGGAAACTCAGAGTTTGCCTTGAAGGCATCGTTCATCAGTGAGTCCAACAGGCAGATGTTAGAGCTTGAGAGGCTGAAGGGGAAGCCAGGTGCCCTTCCTCACCTGTAATCCTGCGTCTGTGTTTTCCATAGGTGTACCTGACTTTTCAGACTTCGAATCTTTTTCAAGTTTTATTGTTGATAAATCTTCCCGCCAACATTTTATTACGAGAATTTTCAAATGTACAGCAAAGCTGGAAGAATTTTACTTGGAATATTTGAATGCCCTTAACCTTGATTTTACCAGTGACATTTTGCTATATTTTCTTCATTATATATCTACCCATCCCTCCGTCCATCTATCCATCTTTATCTTTTTGATGCATCTCAAAGTAACTTGCAGGCATTGGTACACTTCCCCTAAACACTTCACATCATTAACTAGAGTTCAATCTGTTTAGTTTTTTCTTTTCATGTAAAATTTACATGCAATGAAATACAGAAATCTCAAGTGTACTTTTGCTGAGTTTTGAAAAATGCACACATCTGTGTAACTCAAACCCCTATCAAGACCTAGAACATTACTGGGACTTCCCTGGTGGTCCAGTGGGTAAGACTTCACGCTCCCAATGCAGGGGACCCGGGTTCGACCCCTGGTTGGGGAACTAGATCCCACGTGCATGCCACGACTAAGAGTCCGCATGCCGCAACTGTGACCCAATGCAGCCCCCCCCAAAATATATATATTATATATGTATATATATATAAAAAAGACCTAGAACATTACCATCACCCCAAAAGTTCCCTAATGCCCTTCCCTATTAGTCCCCATCCCCAACCCCTATAGAGGCACCCACTGTTTGGATTTGTTTCCATTATAAATCAGATTACTGTGTCTAGAATTTCATATAGATAGAATCACACAGCACCTAGTTTTGGGGGTTCCCAAGACCACCCTCAGGCTTGATGATTTGCTAGAAGGACTCACAGGACTCAGAAAAGCTGTCCTACTCACAGTTATGGTTTATCACAGTGAAAGAATACAGATTAAACTCAGCGAAGGGAGGAGATGCGTGGGCAGAGACCAGGAGAATCCGGGCGCGAACTTCCAGGTGCGTCGTGCTGGGATGCACTTCATTCTCCCAGCAGCGCGATGCGTGACAGTACGCCTGAGGTGTGGTCACCCAGAGAAGCTCACTGCAGCCTCGTGCCCAGGGTTTTTATTAAGGGTCAGTCAGGTAGGCATGCAGCGCCCGTGTGACTGACCTTGGCTACTCTGTCTCCAGGCCCCCAGGTGTCAAACTGATGCAGCATAGCCCAGGGCCCCAGACACACAAAAGCGCTCTTTCCAGGCAGAATATTCCAAGGGCTCAGAAGTGATCTCCCGGGAGGCGGTGGTGGGCCTGATCTGAAGACAGCCTTTCTTTGGATGTGCAGGGTTTGAGCAGCCCAGGCCTGCTGAGTTAACCGTTCCTAGTGTGCAGGGCTTCTTTCACCCAACATACTGTTTGGTTGCACGTGTCAGTAGGTCTTTTCCTCTTGATCGCAGAGTGGCATTCTGTTGAGTGAACATCCCATGGTTTGTTTATCCGTTCCCCTGTTGACAGATACCTGAGTTTGGGTTTTTTTAAAAACTAATTAATTAATTTTTGGCTGCGTTGGGTCTTTGTTGCTGCACGCGGGCTTTCTCTAGTTGCGGCGAGCGGGGACTACTCTTCGTTGCAGTGCGCAGGCTTCTTCTTGCCGTGGCTTTTCTTGTTGCAGAGCACGGGCTCTAGGCGCATGGGCTTCAGTAGTTGTGGAACGCAGGCTCAGTAGTTGTGGCTCAAGGGCTCTAGAGTGCAGGCTCGGTAGTTGTGGGGCACGGGCTTAGTTGCTCCGCGACATGTGGGATCTTCCCCGACCAGGGATCGAACCCGTGTCCCCTGCATTAGCAGGCGGATTCTTAACCACTGCGCCACCAGGGAAGTCTCCTGCCTATGGTTTTGAACTAAGGGAACTTCTGGGGTAATGCTGGTGTTGTAGTGGGGGTGCCAGGGGTGGGCCCATCATCTTTCAGGATCCTAACACACACTCTGTGTGGAGCCAGAATTCCTTCATCTGTAAAATGGGAATAGCACCCCTTCCTTGCCCGCCTCTCATGGCAGCTTGATGATCAGAAAGAGCATCTGAGAAAGGGCCAGGCAGACAAGGCAGACACAGGTGTTCCTGGAAGGAGATGAGAGGTGGGCCATGTCAGCCGGGGCTTTATCCTTCTCTCTCTCTCTCTCTCTCTCTCTCTCTCTCTCTCTCTCTCTCTCTGTCTCACCAGGAGTCCGCTCGGAATTTGATCAGATCGACACGTCCAATCCAAACTGTGTCGTAATTGCAGATGCAGGAGAAGGCTTTTCTTATCAAAACATGAATAAAGCTTTCCAGGTGCTCATGGAGCTGGAGAATCCTGTGCTCTTCTCACTGGGAAAAGGGTAAGTCAGCTGCAGAGAGAGTCGTTCATGGCCACTTTGGGTCATGCTCTGTGCGTCTCTGACTTAACAGAATCAGCAGAGAAGATGGGAAAAGTGGGTGTGGGGTGGACGCAGGGTGACTCCTTCTTCCTTCCCTCCCCTTTTCTTGCTTTTTTTCCCCTTCATTCCTATCTTTTGATAATTTTTGAGGAAATTCCCTGTCTTTAGGAGCTGGTTGGTCAAGCTTCCCTGCGGGCCCGAGGCTGGAAGAGGCCAGGGGCAGGGGAGGGTCACTGCAGAGGAGACCCCTGGAGATCTCAGGGGCCTGTGTTGACTGTCCTGAGTTTAGGTGCATTTTCACAGGATACAGCACGAGACTTGGATGGATTGGGCCAAGGGGGAACCTAAGTAGTAGAAAATAGGCTCGAGGGCCTGTGGGATGCTCTTGTCCGGGCCCCATATCTCTGGCCGCACAGCACAGTCTGTGTAAAGTTGTGATTTTGTGACCAACATTTTTGTCCGAGTCTTCAGCCTGAGCCTCACTGTCTCTTTTAAAAAGCCATGTTGGTTATTTTTCTTACCATCTTTTACCACCAAGACAGCACATATTCACTGAAGAAAAATTAGAGAATACAGATGAGCAAAAAGAAGAAAACAAAAAATTTCCAGTCCCACCGCATGAGAAAACAACTGTCAACGTATTGATATACGTCCTTCCAAGTGGTTTCCTATGCAGAGAGATCATTATACATGCGTGTATTTACATCAGTGTCAAACTTGACCTACTTCTGTCACCCATTTTTAGTTGTTCACCAAACATTTTGTGAACCACTTTCCATACAATAAGTAGATGTCTCTGTGGTGAGGTTATTCCTATCAATTGTTTTTACAGTTTTTTTTTTTTTTTTTTTTTTTTTTTTGCGGTACGCGGGCCTCTCACTGCTGTGGCCTCTCCCATTGCGGAGCACAGGCTCCGGACGCGCAGGCTCAGCGGCCATGGCTCACGGGCCCAGCTGCTCCGCGGCACGTGGGATCCTCCCGGACTGGGGCACGAACCGGGGCACGAACCCGTGTCCCCCGCATCAGCAGGCGGACTCTCAACCACTGCGCCACCAGGGAAGCCCCTACAGTTATTTTTTAAAAAATAACTCTCCTATAGTTATTGTAACCAACGCCTGCTGATGGACATTTGTGTTGTTTCTAGTTTTCTACCAAAGTAAGGCTGTGATCGGTATCTTTGTGCATTTCAGATGATATGTATTTTTGAGCTTCTTAATGTATGTTGCCAAGCTGCTTTCCAGAAAGCTGTGCAGATTTATTCTGTCCTCAATGGAAGCAACACTAGGATTTTAGAACCACGAGGATGCTGTGGAGCTCTATCCCAGCTTCTCGTGCGGGGCAGGAATTCTGTGGCCGTCTCTGGGGGAGCCTTTCTCAGCTTAGATGCTTCTGGTGATTGGGAACTTCCTTCCTCTGCCTGCTGAGCAGGGCAGCTATTCCAGGTGACACCAGGGGGCTTTTTATCTGGCCGCCAGCCATTGCTAAGCACTTCATGTAGTTCCATGTTTAATTCTGACCACAACGCTGAGCTGTAGGCAGTGTCATTGCCATTTTACAGATGGGCCTATTGAGGCATAGGGAGGTGAAGTAAGCCATGGTCCCCCCATCTGTAAGTGCCAGGATGGCCAGGAGTGCTCCCCAGAGCCTGTGCTCTGTCGCCTCTAGGCTACATTCAAGAGCAGACATTTGGTCCACACAGGATCTTAAATTTTTTTGAGGATGTTTTAAAAATTGGGAGATTTTACGTAAAATAACCAGATGTCTGGATCCTTTTGAGAAATCAGAAGATCTGGCAGTCCTGGCCCCCATTCCCGAGAGCACCCAGCTTGGCTGGAGCCACTGGTCCGTGAGTTCCGGTGCACCACGGACCTGACCGTGTCCTCCTGCCCCTTCTCCAGGTTTCAGAGTTGGTTGCCGTTCATCTTGTACCAACTGTTGTTTTTCTCATAGTAGAGAAATATCTTTTCATGGCTATGTCTCTTTCAAAATAGGCAAATGAAAGATTTAAAGAAAGAGAAGAGAGGATATACTTCTTTTCGGAGCTACAAATATTCTCGTGTGTTTATGATGAAAATAAAATGTGTCCTGTATTAGTCAGTGCTCTCCAGAGAAACAAAACCAACAGGATGTGGAGACGTATATACAGGCAGTCCCTGACTTAGCGATGGTTCGGATTATGATTTTTCGACTTTGTGATGGTGTGAAAGCTACGCACGTTCAGTAAAAATCAGACTTCGAATTTTGATCTTTTCCCGTATGCAATATGATGCTCTCTTATGATGCTGGGCAGTAGCAGCAAGTGGCAGGTCCCAGGCAGCCACTCGACCACGAGGGTAAATAACGGATACACTTTACAACCATTCTGTACCCAGATCGCCATTCTGTTTTTCTCTTTCAGTACAGTATTCAATAAAATACATGAGATATTCAATGCTTTATTATAAAATAGACTTTGCATTAGATGCTGCTGCCCAGCTGTAGGCTAATATAGTGTTCTGAGCACATTTAAGGTAAGCTGGGCTAAGCTATAGTATTTGGTAGGTTGGGCTTATTAAATGCATTTTTATTTTATTTTATTTTATTTATTTTGTGTGTGTGTGGTATGCAGGCCCCTCACTGTTGTGGCCTCTCCCGTTGCGGAGCATAGGCTACGGACGTGCAGCCTCAGCGGCCATGGCTCACGGGCCCAGCCGCTCCACGGCATGTGGGATCTTCCCGGACTGGGGCACGAACCCGTGTCCCCTGCATCAGCAGGCAGACTCTCAACCACTGTGCCACCAGGGAAGCCCTAAATGCATTTTTGACTTACAATATTTTCAACTTATGATGGGTTTATCAGGACGTAACCCCATGGTAAGTTGAGGAAGATGTGTATGTAAAGAGAAGTTGATTGTGGAGTCTAGGTATGTCCAGAATCTGCAGCATAGGCCGCAGGTTGGAGATGCAGGGGAGAGTTGCAGTCTGAATGCCAGGCTGTCTGCTGGCAGGTTCCTTCTCGCTCAGAGAGCTCAGGCTTCGTTCTGGTTGTGCCTTCAACTGACTGAACGAAGCCCACCACGCTCTGGAGGGCAATCTGCTTTACTCAGGTCCACTGATTTAAATGTTAATCTCACCCAAGAGATATCTTCACAGAAGCATCCAGCATACTGTTAGACCAAATATCTGGGGAGCTTGGCCCAGCCAAGTTGACATAAAATGAACTGTCACAGTCCCTTCCAAACCTTACCTTCTTCAGTTTAGTTCATTGCAAACCACAGAACCTGGCCTGCTTAATTCTTTTACACTCTGGCTTGGTCCTGTAGGCATCCCTGAAGTTACCAGCCCCTCACTAAAGAACAACACAATTAAGAAGATCTGTTTTAGTGACTTCCTGGTGGTCCAGTGGTTAAGACTCCATGCTCCCAACACAGCAGGCCCAGGTTCGGTCTCTGGTCGGGGAGCTAAGATCCTGCATGCCACACGGTGGGGCCAAAAAGAAACTCTATTATAACTCATTTATGTTAAAATTTTTTTCTTTAAAATTGTCTCTAATTATTAAAAGTTACTATTCCAGATAAGGGGTAGTAGTCAAAATAGGTATGTTGTTGAAAACGAAAAAAAAAATGAGATCAGTTTCTTTTAGCTTTGTAATTCTGTAACACATTCAGCAGTAGGCAAGTGTTTGTTTTCCAAATAAGCAATTAGTGGGGTCTCTAGCTGCTGGGGACTCTGGCTTAGGCTATGGGTTGGGTACTCAAAAATCAGAGAAAGGGACCAACAGCTTCTGGGCCTAGGTCATAGCTTCCTGGGACAGCCCAAGGAACCATGAAGAGCTGCTGTCGCATCCACGTGGGGGTCATTGATGGTGAGGGGCTGTCCTCCACTGGAGTGGGGCTGTGCGGAGTCCCCAAGGAGGCAGGGTGGCGGGGGCACTGGGGCAGAGTGTCCTCCTCCTAGAAACGGTGTGATTTACATTTGGCATCTGTTTGGACCGAGAGTGGGAATTGCCTTTGTAATTTCTTCTGTCATGCTGCCCTCAGAAAATTAAGCTGTTTACGCGACAGCCTATGGAAGGTTAATGGCTCTTGTGGGAAAGGTCAAGTGGTCATTTTGAAGGGAGTTTGTGCTGAATAATCGGAAGGGCAGAAGAAATAAAGCATAAAATCTATCTGACTGCTTCTCTCCGGCTTTTCCCTGTCCTTCCAGAATGCACAGTTTCTTCTTTGTGGCCAGAACACTCAGGTTCTCACCAGACCTGCTGTTGCTTTTATTATGCCAGTAACAAAAGATAAATATATCAGATCTCTTGTGTTTCGGGAATAACCTGGGCCTTTATGATTAAAAAAAAAAAAAGTTAACTTAGGTGCTAGTATTTACTGGATCTCTAAAAATGTTTTCAGCTAACAGATGGCCTTCAAGGTGCCTTTTTGTTTTCCTGGATGAAGAAGAAATAAAGACAAATTCTGGGCACTATAAAAACAAGGCCAGGGCTTCCCTGGTGGCGCAGTGGTTAAGAATCTGCCTGCCAATGCCGGAGACACGGGTTCGAGCCCTGATCCGGGAAGATCCCACATGCCGCAGAGCAACTAAGCCCGTGAGCCACAACTACCGAGCCTGAGCTGAGCTCTGGAGCCCACGCGCCACAGCTACTGAGCCTGCACGCCTAGACCCCGTGCTCCGCAACAAGAAAAGCCACCACAATGAGAAGTCCGCGCACCTCAACGAAGAGTAGCCCCCGCTCGCTGTAACTCAAGAAAGCCCACACGCAGCAACAAAGACCCAACGCAGCCAAAAAAAAAAAGCAGAAAAAACACAAATACTAAGTTCTCCAATTTTGATTTATGGAAGTCAGTTTTTCCTTTAGGTTCTAAAAGTCAGTGTAGCAAAGACAGGCTTTTAATTGCATATTTTCTGCTGCATGTTCGGTTTGTTCTTCCCACCAGGACTAAATTTAAATTTAAGAAAGTGCAGGTATCTGTCACTCTGGAAAAAAGGTTTTGGGGGAGGCTGAGGCGGGCAGAAGGGGTGCCGCGTGGGTGTCCTCGGGAGGCCTTACCGAGGGGAGGGGCCCCCAGCTCCTGCCCCCTCCACACCACTCCAAGCTGAGGCTGGAGCCCTCAGCTCCAAACAGAGCTGTGTCTGTCGCGACAGAGTGGCCTGTTTTATAATTGTTTCCTTGGTGCCTGGCTAAGCCTCTGCTATGCTGGCCGCATTCTTTCCCTCAGCTCCGTCCTCCCTGCCTGGCTCGCTTCAACATGCCCATCCTCGGGGAGGCCCTCCCAGTCTGGCCCCTCCCGCAGCGGGCATCTCATGGGGGGCCAGGGGACGAGGCGGTGGCTCCCTGAGAGCCTGACAGACCCCCGTGCGCCTAGAGCAGCGTCCGGCCCTTGGGGCCCTCAGCAGGGTGCCGAGTCCGGGAGGCTCCGGGCCTGGGCTCTTGCATTCCTCCCCCTTGAGCTTCAGGTCTCAGCTTTGATGTGTCCTTCTCTGGGCCACCTCCCCGCCTTCCTGTCCCCAGCCTGTCCAGCCCTCCTCAAGCAGAGTGCACAGAGCATGGGGTTCCACCTGTTGTCACCCATGTCCTGCCCTTTTATATTTGTCTGTGGACTTGTCTGCTTCCCCCCGAGACCGAGAGTCCCTGGGGAGCAGCCTGGGTCTGAGAGCATCCCCTGCAAAGGGTGTGGGGCATCTGCGTCCTAAATGTTTTGGGGGACTGCGTTAGCGGATGCCACTGCCCCCCGGCAAGCCCAGGCCTCAGCACCCAGCATCTCCCTCTGCCTCTTGGGCAAATTTTGCTTTACTTGGCCATTCCTTCAAACCCTGGACCTAGGAAACCCTGGACCCATGACCTGGGGAAAGCGTCATACCAAAGTAGTTGATCGTGGAAAAAGAAAAGGAAGCACTATTTTGAGGCTGTATAAATGCAAAATAGATGTCTAGATTCCAGATTTAAGATAAATGAGATTAGGAACCTCTAAGCCTGTGATTTAGGGTCACCCTTTAAAAATGGGAGCATTGGCAGGTCCTAGCTCGGTAAGCAGCGGCAGTTCTCTCTTGGCTACCAGGTGCCTTCCTGCATGTGTGTGGTATCCCACATCCTCGTGGCACGGCCCCAAGAGCACAGAGCCTCGGACCCCGGCCGAGAGGCCCAGGCTCACTTGGAGACCGAGTCCTGTCGTGATGGGAGATGCCCCCTTGGCGTCAACAATCGGGCTCCAGGCTCTAATCCACCCGACAGGAGTGAGTAGCAGGGGACCAGCCCTTGCCAAGGTCAAGGGTTTGGCTACAGCCCTGCAGCCCAGCCTGCGTCCAGACGGAAGCTTCCAAGGTGGGCAGTGGAGGATGCGGAGTGGGAGAGCGCTAGTCCCACCTGAGCACCAGGTGAACGCTGCGGGCAGCAAGGCTCCTGCAGCCTTGGAGGCCTCAGGTGGGGCAGAGAGGGACAGGCAGAATCCCTGGGAGCCGCAGAGCTGGAGGAAAGGCACAGCCCTGGGGCAACTCCCGAGCTGTGCTACCATTTCCAGTAGTCACACAGCAGGCTTCAGCCCCCACAAACTGGAAAGACTTGTGTTCATCCTTTCTTCTCCAGCTCATATCTCTTTTTTAAAAAAATAATTTATTTATTATTCATTTATTTATTATTTTTGGCTGCATTGGGTCTTCGTTGCTGTGTCCCGGCTTTCTCTGGTTGTGGCGAGTAGGGGCTACTTTTCGTTGCGGTGTGTGAGCTCCTCATTGCGGTGGCTTCTCTCGTTGTGGAGCATGTGTTCTAGGTGTGTGGGCTTCAGAAGTTGTGGCACATGGGCTTAGTTGCTCCATGGCATGTGGGATCTTCCCGGACCAGGGATGGAACCCATCTCCGCTGCACTGGCAGGCGGATTCTTAACCACTGTGCCACCAGGGAAGTCCCCCCAGCTCATATCCTATTACCCATCTCAGTCTGGGTGAGCAGTTATTTATAACAATGTTCTCTAATATTTTTGGAGCGGTTTCTGCGTGCCAGGCATCGTGTTAGGAACTTCGCCTGCATTATTTTGCTCAAGCCTCACAGCAACCCATAAGGGTAGGTACTGGAGTTTCTTTTTGCCCATTTTACAGATTAGGAAACCGAGGCCCAGAGGGCTTAAGCAACCCGAAGTCCCACAGTTAAAAAGAAGTGGAAAGAGGATTTGAAACCCTGAGGTCAGCATGCTTCACTAGCCTTCTCTTTGCTTTTCCACATACATGTTGTTTATTTGTATCATTTTTTTAGATTCCACATATAAGTGGTATCATATGATATTTGTCTTTCTCTGTCTGACTTCCTTCACTTGGTATGATAATCTCTAGGTCCATCCATGTTGCTGCAGGTGGCATTGTTTCTTTTTTTATGGCTGAGTAGTACTCCATTTTGTGTTTGTGTGTGTACGTATATATATATGTGTGTGTGTATATATATCACATCTTTTTAATCCATTCATGTCTGTGGACATTTAGGTCACATACATGTTATTTAACGTCTCCCAAATTTGAAGGTTGAGGGGAGGGAGAAGGGTAACTGATGTGACGGGTCTGAAAACATGGTGACAGTCCTGGGTTTCCGTTAACCCTGTCTTCAGAGCAGCACAGAGTCAACTACCTTCTCACTTTATAATCGAATGGCTTTGCTCAGAGAGAACTGGGCTTGGTCACCGTGTGTCCCAAGGGGTCTGCGTGTGGCCTTGGGTGGCCAGGCAGTGGCAGCTGGGCCTCAGCACAGCGCTCACAGGAGGGAAGATGTGAAACCGTCTTGGGAGGCCCTGCTGTGAGCCAAGCCGTCTTGGCCCCAGCGAGACGGGGAACAAATAGTTGTCTTCTCCTAAAAGCATCTGGCGCCTGTAAGACCTGGCACCTCTCCTGACCCCCAGCTACTAGGAGATACGGCAGGGTGCTGTGGAACTAATGGAGTTTTCTTCTTCAGGCGGCAATTAGGGTTAATTATTAGCAATTAGGGGTTCACCACATGCTCTGTGGACCAGCTGTCCTTTGGAGAACACAGGTCACTGTGTTTCTCTGTGTTAGCAACTGGATCCAGCTGCCCCTGGGGTCCCCCACTGTGGCGGGGTCCCCACGAGGCTGGCAGCAGGGGGCCATTCTGACTGAGAGTTGCTGACTCACCGTCTCTCCCCCTCTCGTCCAGGCATGGTGGCCACCGCTGGGCTGTGTCGAGCTGACCTCCGTCGGTCATTCTCAGCGTGGCGTCTGGACTGACCCTGGCCGGTGACTCAGCTCTCTGGAGCTGGCAGAACCGGGACAGGGCAGTTTCTCTTGGCACTTCCCAGGCCCCTGGGCTCAGCTCCCCTCGTCCCCTTCTGCTCTTTTCTAGACGCTACTACAAGGAGACCTCTGGCCTGATGCTGGACGTTGGTCCCTACATGAAGGCGCTTGAGGTACCTGCCCTGGGTCTGCCCGAGCCCTTTTCACGTCTCAGGGCCCTCGGGGATGTTTCTGGCCTTTCTGGAGAAGAGGGTGTGCTCAGTGTTCTGAGTGCCTTCTATGTTTTCCAGCTCACCCCCCCCCCATTTGAGGCTCCAAGCCCGGCTCCCCCTCCTCTGGAGCTTGGCCTCTCGGCTGCCCTGGTCATCACTCTGCCCCCCAGTCTCTCCCTCTCCTCCCCACAGCCCGTACCGCCTGCCGCTGACCCCGCTGGCCCTCCCAGCATGCTCCGTAGCTCTCCTCTCGGATTCTTGGCTTCTGGGTGTGTGTGAACCTGCCTCATTCCTGACCCTCCTCTGCAGCACCCTGAGCTTGATGTGTCCTGATTAGACTCCTTCCCAGTTCCCTCCTCCAGTTTCCAAGTCTGGGCTCAGATGGGGCTCCCGCTCTGACTCACACCTAGCCAGCTGCCCCAGCCCGGGCTCCTGGCCCAGGTCAGCCCATTTCATGTCCCGTACTCACTGCTACATTGGTCCCTGCCTACTCGCACTCAGGTGGGAGGGACGGACAGGCTGGCGGATGGGGCCCTGGACCTTTTCCCCTGGAGGGCCTATGACAGAGCTGGGGGTGGTCGGGGGAGAAGGGAAGGGAGGAGAAGCAAGAATGCAGATGAGAGCACTGTCGGGGTGGCCTGCTGTGGACCGCCTCCTGCTGAGGTCCGGCACTGGGGCAGGTGGCAGGGTGCCTGGTGGTGGGTGCCCCCAGCATCCCGGGCAGCCCGATGTGGAGTTGTGACACTTGCCTACGAGGTGTGCCTCTCGGCCCATGTGTCTTGCCGCTTGGAGGTCCCTGGCCTGCAGGTGCACATTTGGGGCATCTCTCCTTGATTCCCCGGAGGGAGGATTTCACTGCAGAGCGGGTGTTCACCTGTACTTGCTCCCAAACCCATGCCATGTCCTTCTGTCTTTCCCCAGTATGCCTGTGGTATCGAAGCTGAGGTGGTGGGGAAACCTTCCCCTGAGTTTTTCAAGTCTGCTCTGCGGGAGATGAGGGTGGAAGCCCACCAGGTAAGCCAGCGGGTCCTGAAGCATGTGTGTGGGGGCAGCTATTGAGGGAGGCCCAGAGTGCTCCCGGGGCGGCCTCGGCGCCGGAGATGGGTTTGAGGGCTCAGGCAGCCTGCGAAGGTTCCCTCTCGCCCCCCATGAGAGCCGATCTGACTGGAAAGAGGGAAAAAGACAGCAAAGGAGGCCCATTGAATGTTTTCCACCTGGTTAATTAGTATCAGTATAAGAGCGAGAAAAAGAAATGCCTGTGGCTGTTTTCAAGCCACTTTTGTTTCTTCTCTGGAAGGGTAAGGATTGACAAGTCCTATCAATATATTAAAAATATTTCATGGAAAGACAATGCACAGCAAGGTGAAAAGAACATGTTGGAGTAAAATCATGCATCTGGCCACCTTTACATTATAACTGTTTTTGAGACAGGTTGCCTTCCAAACATACATCTTAAAAGGAAAAAAGGCAGTTATGGTTTTAGTGTCCCCAGTGCCCATCCTCCCACCTCCCCTTCCCAGGTAGAGTGAGTCGGTCCCCTCTGGCCGGTGGGTTCCTGATGGCATTGTTGAAGAAACAGTGGGCACGTGTCTGCCGGTGGTCAGGGCTGTCCTGCTGTCTGTTTTGGACACGGCACCAGGGGACAGTGTCAGCATCCTGTGGTGAGGCTGGTGCCCCCAGGATCACCGTGCTGCTCCCTTATTCTTGGACCGGAATTTCCCATGTGTGTTCCAGTCTAGAGCACTGGTCTCTCACGATGCTTAGAGAAAGACAGCACAAAGCCATGGCAGTCTGGAACCTCTGCGCCCAAACCTCCCCTGAGATTCACAGATGCCAGAAAATACAGTTCTCGGGGGTCCCCAGGAAACACCTAGAAAATGCCGGCTGAGGCTGTAGAGAGGAGAGGCCTGTGTTTTGAATGAGTGAAGACTACAGGAATAAATAACTTGGTTTTCATGACTTCATTTCACGGTGACAATTTTAAAAATTTGTTTTATTGTGACAAATTTCAAATATATACAAAAGCAGAGACAGCGAAACAGTGATTCTCCTCATATATCCATCACCCAGATTCAACAATTAGAAGATTTTGTCACGTTCCCTTCTTCTATCCCATTTCTTTCTCTTTAAAAATTTACTTTTTTTTTTTTCTGTTGTATTTTAAAGCAAATCCCATTCTTTGTTTTTTGGTTTTGGGTTTTTTTTGTGGTACGTGGGCCTCTCACTGTTGTGGCCTCTCCCATTGCGGAGCACAGGCTCCGGGTGTGCAGACTCAGCGGCCATGGCTCACGGGCCCAGCCGCTCTGCGGCATGTGGGATCTTCCCGGACCGGGGCACGAACCCGTGTCCCCTGCATCGGCAGGCGGACTCTCAACCACTGCGCCACCAGGGAAGCCCATATTAATGCATTTTTGACAATGCATTAAGACACCTAACCATGGCAAAAAAAACCACACACACGCAAAAAAGCTGTCAGCATCATCACTCATTCAGGAAATGCAAATCAAAACCACAGTGAGATCCCACCTCACACCCACTTGGATGGCCATGATAATTTTAAAAGAAAAAAGGAAAATAACAAGCATTGGCAGGGATGTGGAGAAACTGGAACCCTCA
Source organism: Lagenorhynchus albirostris (assembly GCF_949774975.1). NCBI lineage: Eukaryota > Metazoa > Chordata > Mammalia > Artiodactyla > Delphinidae > Lagenorhynchus > Lagenorhynchus albirostris. The sequence goes on from NC_083110.1 coordinate 76,601,394, forward strand.
TATAGGAATACTGGTAGGAATGTAAAGTGGAGCACCCACTATGAAAACCAGTTCCGTGATAATTAAATGTAGAATTATCGTATGACCCAGCAATTCCACTCCTAGGTGTATATCCAAAAGACTTGAAAACGGGTGTTCACACACAACTTACACGTGAATGTTCATAGCAGCACTATTCACAATAGCCAAAAGGTGGAAATAATGCAGATGTTCATCAACAAATGAACGGGTGAACAAAATGTGGTTTATTGTCACCGTGGAATATTTCAGCTATAAAAAGAATGAAATACTGATAAATCCTACCATGTGTATGAACCTTGAAAACATTATGGTAAGTGAAAGAAGCCAGTCACAAAAGGTCACGTTTTATATATTTAACATTTATATGAAATGTTCAGAATAGGCAAATCCACAGAGACATAAAATAGATCAGAGGTTGCCGGGGGCTGGGAGTGTGGGGGAATGGGGGCCGGCTGCCCGTGGGTACGAGGTCTCCTTCTGGGTTGATAAAAAATGTCTGGAACTCGCTGGTGGTGATGGCTGTACAACATTGTGAATGTACTTAATGCCACTGATCTGTATACTTCCAAATGGTTACATTGGTAAATTTTATGTTATTTTATCACATTGAAAAAAAAACCAAACCAAAAAAACTCTACCTAACAAAATCAATAGTAATTCCTTAGTATTATCGAATACCAGTCCATATTTAAATTTTCCTGGCTGTCTCAGAAATGTCTTTTATGTAGATTTAAAAAAAAAATCAAATCCAAATAAGGTTGTTTTGTGTTTTAAACCTCTCTTTTTAACATTTTTATCATGGAACATTTCAAATATCTGTGCAAATTGCGAGAGTAACCTCATAAGCCCCCAGGTACCCATCACTGAGCTTCAGTAATTATCAACTAATAAGCACTTTTAAAAATTGTTTTTAACTGTTCATTCTGAAGCAATTTCCCACGTACAAAGAGGTTGCAAAAATAGTACAGAGAATTCCCCTGTGTCCTTACTGCAGCTTCCCCAAAGGCTAACATCTTATGTAACAACCACAGGACAATTATAAACTCAGGAAGTTAGCCTTGATGCAGATGTTGACTAGCCCAGGGACCCTCTGTTTTTGGACATGTTGTATTTGGTGTCACGCCCCCTAGCACCCTTTATTCTGAGCAGTTCCTCAGTCTGTCTTTGTCTTTTAGGACTGTGGCCGTTTTCAAGAGTACTAGCCAGTTCTTTCGTAGAATGTCCCTGATGTTCCCTCATGATTTAATTTCAGGTTATGCATTTCTGGCATATGTAATTCTGGTTATACATTTCACAGACAGTGCCATGCCCTCTGGTGTGTCCCATCAGGAGGCATGTGCGGGCGCTCTGCGCATTATAGGCTGTGGTCACTTTGATGCCTGTTGGAGGTTCCCATTTCTGCACTGCAGAGTTACTGTTGTCCCTTTGTGACTAATAAGTATCTTATGGGGGAATACTTTGACACTGTGTAAATATTCTCTCTCCTGACATTCTTTTCCCCTCCTAATTGCAGCATCCTCTTACCTGCAACAGTTGTCACCATGGTGCCAAATGGCGCTTTTCTACTTCCATTGTTCCCTCTATATTTATTGATTAGCATTTACTGTAAGAGAGAGCTTTCCTTTTTCTCCCATTTACTTTTTTATTTATTCCAACATGTACTTAAGGATATTTGTTTTATTCCACGAGTCGCAATCCATTCCTGTTGTTACTTTGTTGCCCAGATTGTCCCCTATTTGGCCATTGGGACCACTTTGAAGATTAATAACCCCTTGTTTAATCTGTGCTCCCACCTGCTCCTCTCCCCTAGATTATTTTCAGTCATCTCCCAGAAATCATATCATTTCATCTGTAAGTATTTCTAAGTGTCTCTAAAAGATAGGAATTCTTTTTAAAAACATGGATGATGCCATTATCACAACTCAGTAATACTAACAATAATTCCTTAATATCATCAAATATCCAGCCATTATTCACATTTCCCTGATTGTCTTACAAGTGCTTACGTCGTCGCTTGCAGTTTCTTTGAATCAGAATCCATATGAGGTCCTCGCATTGTGATTGGCCGGTGTGATTCTTAAGTGTTTTCTAATCTATCCATTCCCACCCACCCGCGCCGACCCCACCCCCGTCTCCCTTTGGTACTCCTTGCAGCTTTATGAAGAAGAAGCTGGCTTGTTTGTCCTGTAGAGTTTCCCACTGTCAGGATTTTGTTGATCGCGCCTCAGTGGTGTCCTGTCTCATGCTCCCCTGTTCTCCCTGCTTCCTGAATGTTGATAGTTAGATCTAGAAGCTTAGGCAGAATCTGTTTCAGTTTTTTTGATGACTGCTTTCTGGGTTGTGTTGTGGCCTCCCTTAGGAGGTTCAGAATGTCTGGGTGTCTCCTTCGGTGGCGTTAGCAGCCATTGGTGATTGGTGCGTTAACCCCATTCATTCATTAAGGGCTGCAAAATGGTGATATTGGAATTCTGTCATTCCTTCTCCATTTCTTCTCTGGATTACCTCTGTATAGGAAAACGCCCCACGAACTATGCGTTCCCCTGAAGTACAGTTCATATAGGAAACTACAGATAAATGCCTATTTCTTTCTTGCTATTTATTAGTTTTCAGATGATTGATTCTCTAACACCCTCCCAATACCTTGGAGGTTTAAAACTACATATATGACTATAAATAGACAAAAGCATATTTGACGTGTTCCAATCCATCGCAGTTATTCGTGTTCAAAATACTGCATCTTTGACCAGTGGGAGCCTCTTCCAGCTGCCCTCTGAGTCCTGTTGTCCTGACCCCAGAGGTCTCTGAGAGGCTTTACTCCTGTTATGACAGGATAACACCTGCCCTGCACACTTCCTGCCCAAGGCCTAGAGTCTGCCATCCTTCCAAGGAGCCATGCTTACCTTTAGTGGAAAATAGTATTCAGAAACCATAGTCGGGATATTAACCATTCTTACTGTTATTGGGTTGGTCATCATTTCCAAGACTTAGTCTACCAGGGTTGAAAAAATATGTATCTTTAAAGATGAAGTGCAGGGCTTCCCTGGTGGCGCAGTGGTTGAGAGTCCGCCTGCTGATGCAGGGGACGCGGGTTCGTGCCCCGGTCCGGGAAGATACCAATGCCGGGGAACAGCTGGGCCCGTGAGCCATGGCCGCTGAGCCTGCGCGTCCGGAGCCTGCGCTCCGCAACGGGAGGGGCCCCAACAGTGAGAGGCCCGCGTACCGCAAAAAAAAAAAAAGATGAAGTGCATAATGAGTTCATACTGAAACTTCTGATCCAGATTTAGGCCTGTGGGTTTTTACTGGATCACCCATCTTGTGTCTGTATTTCCTTTTTGCCGTGTCAGAAATCCTGGCTTACGAGAATACCGACATAATCATTTGTTTTAGCCCATAATACACACAAGAGTCTTGAATCTCAAAAACCTTATGCTGTGTGGGAGAAGCCAGGCACAAAAGAGTGGGTGCCACCACCAGTTCTATCAGCGCCACCAAGGCTGGGGCAGGGTTGTGATTGCCGTGGACTGGACTGTGAGACACAGCATCACTGTGGCTGCTGATTCCTGAATATGATGAGGCTGATTACTGGTGCTGTTTAAGATTTCTTTTTCCGACAGTTCTTTTTTGGCTTAGAATATATCCCTCTAGAGATTTACAGCCAAATTACTGTTTTTTAAAGCTACCATTATTCCGCTGGGTAAGTGTGTCACCAACAGGACCCTCCTTGAAGTCACTTTACTTCCAATTTTTAAGGAGTTGGTTTTTCAACATTTAAACTTGTTTCATAGTTATGTAAAAATTCATGTGGTTCCGAAATTAAATCCACGGAACAAGATACATTCAAGGAAGTCTGGCTCCTGTCCTTTTCCTTCTATTGTCTTCCCACCCATCTCTCATCATAGCCATTTTTATAAATATTATGGCTTATCTTTGCATTTTTTAAATATGACCAACTGTGTATACATTTGTATCCTACTTACAGGGTGAATTTGAGAGAGCAAATTCTTTTCTTTTCAAAGATTTTTTTTTTGATATGGACCATTCTTAAAGTCTTTATTGAACTTGTTACAGTATTGCTTCTGTTTTATATGTTGGTTTTTTGGCCACAAGGCATGTGGGATCTTAGCTCCCCGACCAGGGATCGAACCTGCACTCCCTTCATTGGAAGGCGAAGTCTTAGCCACTGGACCGCCAGGGAAGTCCCTGAGAGAGTAAATTCTTAAGATCACTTGTTATAGAGTGGGAGGAATGTCACTGTTGTAATCTGAGTTAAAAATCTGAGTATTTAGAATTACGTAAGCACTGTGGTCACAACCATCTCCCATGACCCCCCTCAACCCCCTGCCGTCCCCAATCAACAAAACAAAAAGCTGTCACTGCCTAGAAATTAAGACCAGAGGAACTGAATATTAAGACGTTATCTTTGGTTGTCTTTGTAGAGTTGACCTTGGTTAATCCCCTCCCCCCCTTTTGTTTGTTTGTTTATTTGTTTGGTGTTTTCCAGTTACTTTCACGGTCAGTGTCTTTTACATTCTGAATGAGAAACTGCGTTCCCCACACCCCAAAGAGGAGCTGAGGCCCTTCTGGGGGTCAGGTTGATCGGGCTTCTCATTTGGCGGATGCCGGGCCGTGCAGTCTGGGGTGGCGGGTTAGGAGCTTGGATTCCTGGCGTGTCTGCTGAGGCTGGGGTGCCTGTGCTGTCCAGGCATCGCGAGCATCTGCGGCCCTGGGTCCCTAAGGAATTGTTTTCTCTGGCGGCTCTGAGCCCACGTGGCAGAGCTGAATCTTATTTACCTGCCACATTATCATGCTGCGTCTGTCTCCCCTCTTGACACACAGTTGAGCGGTGGCTGCATGTTCTTAACACCCCACCTCACCGTTTTTCTAAAATGTTAATTTAGAACGTTTTGAAATACTGCTTGAGCCTCGGGATGTGTAGACATTTTAAAGCAGTATTTCAAAATAAGGCCATTTTGAACGAACTGTGTCTTATGCACAAGGTAGTAATTCTCTGCTCCTGCTTCTCTCTTTTTAATGAAAAATGGCTTTGAGGGGCTGTCTTGCTGCTGAAGTGCCGGGCTGTGGCAAACCTTAAAATTTTCAAGCTGCTTTAATCAATAAAGTTATCACCAGTCATTTCCCTCGATAACTGCTTCTTCCCAGATCCAGACTTGCTTCTTGCTGCTGAGGAGTTTTCCACCTGCGCTCAGAATGGATATAACTCCCCAAATCCAATTTTCATTTTAACCTTTCCTCAATAGCCTAGAAATAACAGATTGCTGGTATTACTCTAATAGATTGGAAATTCAAACCTCTTAGCGGTAACCAGGCCCTTTCCAGGATTCAGTAATAAGGCAAAGAATAACATACCTTAAAGGCTACTTCAAGAAATACCTAATTCTCATGGTTTAAGGCTTCTGAATCAGTGGGTGGTTTTATAGCTTCATACTAAAGCCCGAATGATGTGAAGGTTTTGGCAGTTTTCCATAATCATAAGAAATTCCATCAGTTGCGAATTGTGCAGGTTTAGTGGAAATTGGGTCTGTTCAGACCAGAGTGCTTAGTCAGCACCAGAAGCCAGTGTGCAGGCAGCCTGGAAGCTGGGGGTGCCCATTTCACAGATGGGGAACCCGAGGCTTGGAGAGGAAGGACCTTGAATACTTTGAGCACTTGTGCTGGGCACACCCAGGATCTGTCACATACCCATTTACTTCGTGAAATCCTTACTCCAATCCGCTGTCGTAGGTACTTTCATTCCCGTCTTAAGGTTAAGGTTAAGGATTTCTCTGCCTCGGCACTACTGACATTTTGGGGTCAGATCATTATTTGTGGCGGGGGGTACTGCCCTCCTCCCCCAGCTGTGAAACCACAGATGTCCCCAGACGTTGCCAAATGTCCCAGGGGAGCAAAATCGCCCCCAGTTGAGAACCAGGGCACTGAGGAGTAGTCACAGGAACGTCTGCTGTTGAAGCCAGGATTACTCTGCCGCGGTGGGGTGAGGCCAGGACCCAGCCCCCTCCAGGTCTCTGCTGCTCCCCAGTTCTCAAGGAGAGGCCAGCAACACAGCAGAATGCTTAGGTTAGAAAAGGCATATTTAGCAGTGCAATATCATTTTCTGTTGTGAAAAACATTAAAATCTGTCTTGTTGGCAGAATATAGAAAGTAAAGTTAAGCAAGATCTTGGGTGGTGAAGGTGAGGACTCTCAGGACAGCCTATCAAAAAAGGGGGCGAGGTTTGTGGGCTTATCCAAAGAGGGCCGGGCATAAAACATGGACTTTGCCCCATCATTTTGCTCCCTGGTTCTCAGGGCATTAATTATAGCTACGGGGTTATGGGGACAGTCTGTACCCTTGGCGGGGAGGCCTTGTGGGTGGGGAGTGAACGTCTGCGTGGGGACCTCCTTCCCCTCAGGTCTGTGCGTGGAAGGCCCGTCTTCTCCCCTTCGTGGGCTGGGCCCCCCGCCTGGCCCATCTTCCCCACAGCGGTGTGCATGGTCTTTGGGTGTCCGTTCAGGGACCACTTGCTGGGACGGTGTGAGCCCCGGGACAGAGAGAACCTGAGCGGTGCCTCATCCAGCCACGGGTGGGGGTTTCCAGGAAATGCCAGCTCTGGGGCTGCCTTGTGCCCCGTCTCGGTCATAAGGGAGCTTTGGAGCCTCATGTCTTAGTTTTCCCTAAGATATTTCCTCCCCTAAAGCCTTTTTAGTAGATTTTATTTTCTTCTCCTCAAAACACAAGTTTTTAATCTGATTGTGAAGTAGCCCATGTTTGTTAAGAGGATGAATAAAGTTCAGAAAGTATAAGGGAAAAAAATGTTCATCCTTCCACTAACCTGCAATGACACAAGTCATGCTTAGCCCTTCCGATTTGTTGGTGTCTATATATACTTTTTTTTTGGTTGCACTGCTCGACTTGCGGGATCTTAGTTCCCCGACCAGGGATCGAACCCAGGCTCAGCAGTGAAAGCGCCAAGTCCTAACCACTGGACTGCCAGGGATTTCCTGTATATGTACATTTAAAAAGAAAATTATTTATTTATTTGGCTGTGCTGGGTCTTAGTCGCTGCACGCGGGATCTTCGTTTCTGCGTGCAGGGTCTTTAGTTGTGGCATGCAGGATCTTTTTAGTTGTGGCATGAGGGCTCTTGGTTGTGGCATGTGGGATCTAGTTCCCTGACCAGGGACCAAACCCGAGCCCCCTACACAGGGAGCGCGGAGTCTTATCCACTGGATCACCAGGGGAGTCCCTGTGTATATACATTTTTAACACACAATTGGATAATCCCGTATCTGCTATTTGAAACCCAATTCCCGTTCCCCTCCCCCCCCCCGCCCCGGCTTAATATTGGGAACCATTTCCTTTGTGTGAATTCAGGCACCTCCACAAAGTAATTTTTGTGGCTACAGAGCATTCTGTCGTAGGGACCCCCGTAATGTTCTTTGGCCGAGGCTACCTTTCATCCCCTCGCTACCGTAATGTGCTTCCCCAGTCCCCTGTTGTTGGACATTTAGATTACTTCCAATTTCCCTCTTGTACATTAACCCTAGTGAACACCCTTGTATGTATATGTCCTTTTGTATATTTTAAATTATTTTCTTAGAAATCCTAGAGGTATAGTTGTCAGGCCATGATGCACAGTGTTCGTTTCTATTTCAGAAACACGGTATCAATTCAGCTTCCTTACCAGCTGTATATGCAAGTGCTCATTTTCCAACATCCTCACCAACACCATTGTTTCTTACTTTTTATAAAATAGTTTCCTCGAGTTTTGCTGTGTTGGTATTATTCCTTACGAATGTGTCAGACGGTGGGGGAAATTCCTTAGTGACGAGCCACCTCTGGGTGTCGGAGGGGGCCCGGTTGCTCTGAGCCTGCAGGCTGAGGGTCTAGGGCTCTTCCCAATGCTAGGTGTCATCTCGAGGCCTCTCCAAGTGGGGGTGTCTGTCCCTCGGGGCTGAAGTGCAGGCCAAGCCCACTGCTCTTTCACCACCAGCCCTGCTGTTCGTTGCCCCATGGGGGCAGAAGTGCTCCTCCTGGCAGAGCCCTGGGAATAATCAGAAATTTCGTGAAACGTGGGCTTTCTTGGGAAAGCTCTTTGGCGTTGGAAGGTGCGTTCCAGATGTCGCCGCCTGTTGGAATGGGTTCTGCCCCTGGCACCTAGGATGGCGAAGAGGAGACCATGGCGGGCAGACGAATATTTAAGAAGGATGAATGAATCTGCATTTTGAACCCAAACCAGAAAACCTGCCTAAAGGGCTCTGGTGCCGCTCTGGCTCTTGGATCTCTGTTCTGTGGGAGTCCGACCTCTTGGTGTGCATCCCCAGCTTCCCTGAACCATATTGCAGTCAGAAAGGAAGTGCAACCCAGACCTGACAGGTAGGGTTTTTTTATTTCCCCTGACAGCGCACCTCTTGACCTCTATCTTCTTGCCAGTGACTTTTTAAATCCTAAATGATTTGGCAATAATTGCTCCTCCTTTTGTGGTTATTGCCCTTCACCGATAGTAAATCTGTGAAATCCCCAGGGGCTGGAACGCGTTTTGGTATGCGGAGCCCACAAGCTGGCCCAGACAGGCTTCACTGCGGCGGGCGGCCGCACACCCACTGGGTCCCCGCACCCTGCCCCTGCCCTCACACGCGGCTCCGGGCTCTGCCTGGGCTTGGCCAGTGGCTTATCGTGCAGAACCATAGCTGCTGCTTCTGGTGTTCTTCCTCCGATGGCCCAGATTTCTCTGGTTCCACTTCCGTGGGCCACACCGAAAAATGTCCTTGCCCAGGCAGACCCAGCAGCCTCTGTTCTGAGGGGGGGAGGAATTTCTGCTTCATGCACAAGTGTGCATGCACAAAATTTTATTTTCCCCAGAGCATGGAAGAGGCCAGGCATGACATTTAATCATAGGAAGACGGTTTCATTTCCAAGGAACCTTCTAGCAAGCTGGCCCCCGGAACTCCTGGCAGCAGTGGACAGGGTCCTAAGCTGGAATGCTGTGGATGTTTAGAGGCTGACCTAACAGTGTCAGGACAACTCTTCGAGAAGGGCAAAGTAGGGTCTCACACTGGGGCTTGTGGCTGGTCCGGCTGCCTAAGCCAGGTGCCCACCTGCCCCAGCCCTCTCCTCCCAGGTGAGCTGTGTGGTTGCCCAGGTGACCCTGGCTTTGCAGATACCTTTAGACTCACGTGTGTGTGCAGCAGTCTCATGGCGGGTCCCACTTCAAGGAACACGCGTCGCCACTGGTTCTTTCTCTTGGGTGACTGATGATTTCCACACAGCTGCATGGGAGCCTGTAGACACGAAAATTAAACCCATTTGGATTTGGCAGTGTTTTCCCCAGCATCACTCACTCTAGGAAAAAAATTTCCAATTTTACCATATCTGGGTACTTGCCCCCGGCACTATTATTTACTTAATGTTTCTTTAAATTGATTCATTTTATAAACTTAAATGTATTTTTAAAATAACTTTCGATCTCTACTATAAATGGAAGACCAGAATCACTCACCGTAAATAGATTACTCTAAAAATAAATACAAAGGATTACATTAAAAATGTATGTCCTTGGGCTTCCCTGGTGGCGCAGTGGTTGAGAGTCCGCCTGCCGATGCAGGGGACGCGGGTTCGTGCCCCGGTCCGGGAGGATCCCACATGCCACGGAGCGGCTGGGCCCGTGGGCCATGGCTGCTGAGCCTGCGCGTCCGGAGCCTGTGCTCCGCGACGGGAGAGGCCACAACAGTGAGAGGCCCGCGTACCGCAAAAAAAAAAAAAAAAAAAGTATGTCCTTATATATACTACCAAATGTGAAATAGATAGCTAGTGAGAAGCAGCTATATCACACGGGGAGATCAGCTCGGTGCTTTGTGACCACCTAGAGGGGAGGGAGAGGGAGGGTGGGAGGGAGACCCAAGAGGGAGGGGATATGAGGATATATGGATATATATATCTGGTTCACTTGGTTATACAGCAGAAACTAACACAACATTGTAAAGCAATTATACTCCGATGAAGATGTTAAAAAAAGTTATGTCCTGTTCTACCTAAAATCAAAGAGCATATCACCAGTATGCATAACACACATTGGGAAACATGGGTTTAGTGGAGGAAAGACCAGAGGAAATTAGTGAGAAGTATGAAGTTTAGAATATTCACTGGGACAAAGTGCAGTTTATTTCAGGTACCTCGTATGTCTCTCAGGGCCGGTGGCTCCCAGCAGTTGGCAGAATTCTCAGCCCTGGTGGTCATCAGCCACCTGCTCAAGCTCCCCCGGGGGCCAGTGTCCCCCAGTAGCTTCTCTGACGGAGGCCTCTTTGGCCTCTGCTGGAATATGATTAAGTGGCAGGGGCCTGGTACCTCTGAGGCAGCCCATGCTGATTGTTAGAAAAGCCTCGTGTTTACCTGAAACTACCTCCCTGGCATCTGGGGCCGCACCAGCTCAGTCTTTGTCCTCGTCCACAAGCTCCTCGTGATTCCTCGTTATTTGAAGTCCTGTTTGGGAGATGTTTCCGAGGACATGTGCTTCAGGCTTAATGGCTGTGCTTTTGGGAATTCGTGTGTGGCCTGCCCTGGTAGAGGATTAGCACACATGTGGTGTCTTCTTCGGAGAAGGCTCTCACCCCTTCCCCTATACCCCCTCACCTGGTTGACCCCTCTTGCTCTTCAGATCCAAGCTCAAAACCTCACCTCCTCCAGGAAGGCTTCCCTGACCACCACCAGCCCCACAAGGTTAGGCCTGACAGCCTCCTGCACTTTTCCTCCCTGTGCTTTATCACAGGTCCTGGCTCTGTGTTTGTGAAATTACCCCATGAACATCCGTCTTCCGCCTTCCACTGGGAGCTTCACAAAGGTGGAGACTGTGTTTCTGACTCACTGTGTCCCCACTGCCTGGCCTATAGAGGACCCGATACAAAGGAGCTGAGGCACTGGAGCCCTGTCGTAAGGACTGTGGACTGTCTCCAATAGGGTTAGATTAGGAGTTTCCTCAACAGAACATTTCCTAATATTTTTTCCTTTTAAACATGTATAGATAACTTATTACGTCCAGGTACTGTCCTTGATGCTTAACTTACGTGATTTTGTTTAAACACCACACCAATTGTACCCATTTTACAGACTGAAGTGGATCACAAGATCACAGGGCTAGCAAATAGGAGAGCTGGGATTCAGGCCCAGTTGCTCTGGCCGCGTCTGCGACTTGAGCTCAGTCTGTCCATTCTGCTGGTCGCATAGGGCCTGCCTCTGGATTCACTGCCTCCCACCCCTCCCACTCCGAGCTGGAAGGCAAATTCCATCTGGACTCCTCTCCTCACAGGCAGAGTCCAAATCAATGTGTAAGAGTCCCCTGGTTTGCAAATGCTTCACGGTCATCACTTTTTTTTAAAAAAATTAATTCATTCTTTTTTGGCTGCATAGGGTCTTTGTTGCTGCACGTGGGCTTTCTCTAGTTGTGGCAAGCAGGGGCTACTCTTTGTTGCTGCGCATTGGCTTCTTATCGTGGTGGCTTCTCTTGTTGTGCAGCATGGGCTCTAGGCGTGCGGGCTTCAGTAGTTGGGGCACGCGGGCAGTAGAGCACTGGCTCACTAGTTGTGGCGCACAGGCTTAGTTGCTCTGTGGCATGTGGGATCTTCCCAGACCAGGGATCGAACCCGTGTCCCCTGCATTGGCAGGCAGATTCTTAACCACTGTGCTACCCGGGAAGTCCATGTGTCACCATTTTTAGTTTTCTTGGTTTCGGTTTATGTATTTATTCATTGGTTAGCCCTACCTAGCATCTGAATTCCAGAGGAAAGTTGTGGAATAACTGTCAGTTTCAAAGCTTCTATCCCATCAACATCAGGACACTCACCCTGCTACGGGAGCCCGGTTTGTCAGGCCTGTCTGACCTCCCACCAAGGACATTTCTGATCGGACTTGGGAGCGTATCTGGAATGCATTTGGTGTCTGAGGCATTAAACTTTTCTTCCGCTAGCAGGATCGTTTCCTGAAAATATTTTGAAGCTTTTCTTTTAATCAGTGTGGCAGTTGAGCCAGGGAGGCTGCTTCTTTTTTCTTAAAAGAAGCACATTTATTTATGTAAAGATTATGAATCAATTTAAACAGTAATATTAATACAGGTTGATATGTCGAATGGGCACCCACTGGTGACTAAAGTTTTGGCAACACGGATGCGGACTATGCCACCCACTCCCGCTCTTTTGGTTGGTAAACACTGAGCAGTTCTATTGGCTGGACCTCCTAAGTGTCTCCAGGCATGCACAGCCATGCCTTATTTCAGAGCACCGATTCACTCAACAAACTCGTGTTGGTCATCAGCTGAGCTCCAGGATCAGCACAGAGCCTGCCCTCAAGGAACTCACACAGTTTTTGGAGGAGAGAGATAAGTGAAGGGACCATTATAACACAGGAGGTGTATGCAATTCAAGGGGGTAATCACAGAATGTTTTGGGGACTCCCCAAACCCAGCCGGGGGTTGAAAGGTGGTGGTCACCTGAGCTGAGTCCAGACAGACTGTTAGGAGTTGGCCAGTAGGAGAACAGAGGGAAGCGGCAGAAAGGTCACCCTGTGCCCATGGGCACCCTTTCTGGTGCTGTCCATTCTGTTTTGTGTAGATGCGTATTTCTATTTAAGTACCATTTTCCTTTTGCCTAAAGAACTTCCTTTTACATTTCTTGTGTGTGGATCTGTTGGTGATGAAGTCTTTTAGCTTCAGATATCTGGAAATGTCTTTATTTCATCTTTGCTCTGAAAGATAATTTTGCTGCATATAGAATCCTAGGTAAGCATTTCCCCCCTTTCCAGTACCGAGGTGGTATTCCACTGTTTTCTCATTTGCATGTTTTCAACAAGAAATCTGATGTCTTATCTTTGTTTCTGTCTGTACATGTCTTTTTTTTTCCTCCAGTTGTTTTTAAGATTTTCTCCTTGTCGCTGACTTTGAGCAGTTTGATTATGTTGTGCCTTGATACACTTTTCTTCATGTTTCTTGTGCTTGGTACTGATTGGGATCTCGGAGCTGCGGATTTGTCATTTTTGTTGACTTTGGAAAATTTTCAGCCATTATTTCTTCAAATATTGTTTCTGTCTCCCCTTCTCTCATCTTGCTTCCTGGGACTCCAGTTACACCAGGCTGTTTGAAGTTTTGTCATAGCTCACTGTTTCTCTGTTCATGTTTTAAAAATTATTTTTTCTGGGGGCTTCCCTGGTGGCACAGCGGTTGAGAGACCGCCTGCCGAAGCAGGGGACGCAGGTTCGTGCCCCGGTCTGGGAAGATCCCACATGCCGCGGAGCGGCTGGGCCCATGAGCCACGGCCGCTGAGCCTGCACGTCCGGAGCCTGTGCTCCGCGACGGGAGAGGCCGCAACAGTGAGAGGCCCGCGTACCACACACACACACACAAAATTATTTTTTCTCCCTGTGTTTCATTTTGGATAGTTTCTATTGCTGTGTCTTCAAGTTCATCAATCTCTTTTCTGCATTGTCTAATCTGGATTTAATCTCATCCAGTGTTGTTTTGTTTTTTTTTTTTCAGTCCAGACATTGTAGTTTTCACCTCTAGAAGCTTGGTTTGGATCGTTTCTTTTACCTTGCATGTCTCTCTACTTAACTTTGGGAACGTGTGGAATACAGTTACAGTAACGGATTTAATGCCCTTGTCTGCTAATTCTCACATGTGTGTCAGTTCCAGGTCTGTTTTGGTTGATTTTCCTCTTCGCTGTGTGTGATATCTGTCATCTTTGCACGTCTGATTATTGTTTTAATTGGATGCCAGACACTGTGAATTGTACCTTTTGTGAGTGCTAGATATTTTTATACACCAATAAATATTTTTGTGTTTTGTTCTGGGATGCAGTTAAATCACTTGGAAACAATTTGATCCTTCCAGATCTTGCTTTGAAGGTTTGGGAGGCAGAGCAGGTTTAGTCCAGGGCTAATTCTTCCTCACTGCTGAGGCAAGACGCTTCTGAGAATGCTACTCAGTGCCCTGTGAATTATGAGATTTTCCAGTCTGGCTGGTGGGAACAGACACTAAACCCAACCCTGTGTGAGGTCCCGGCACTGCTTTAATTTTTGGTGTGATTCTTTCCCTGGCCTCGGGTGGTTTCCTCACTTGCCTGGGCTCATTAGCAGTCTACCCAACACTGCATCATTCGGGGGGACCCTCTGTAGAGCTCCACAGTTCTCCAGGTAGCCCTCTCTTCTCGGACGCCCCGCCTTAATCTCCCAGCTCTTAGCTCCGTGTCCTCAATTCAGGGAGTCTGGGCTGTACCTAGTTCTTCCTGTCTGTGCTCACAGTCTGGAAACTCTGAAGGCAGTGAGCTGCGGCATTTGTAGGATCCATGTCATTTGTTTCCTGTGTCTCAGGAATCCTCCTTCATTGCCTGATGTCCAGTGTCTTGAAAACTGTTATTGCATTTGGTTTGTCTGGTTCTCTAGTTGTTTCAGGCGAGAGGGGCTGCTTTTTGAAATGATATCCAGGCTGTGAGCATTTTGTGTGTGTGTGTGTGTGTGTGTGTTAGAGTGTGTATTTTTGTTTGCTCTTTCTTCTTTTTGTTTTTTTTTTTGTTGTTGTTGCTTTTTATAGGTAGTAAATTCAGCATGGAAAGCAAAACCTAAACTTGGACTGCAAAGATTTGCCAGAAATTTACTTAGTTTTCACAGAACCAACGGTTGGCAAAATAACCTGGTTACAGAGTATTTAGCTGAAGGTAAAATTCAGCCTGTGCTCGACTAGAGGTGAGATAGCGTCAGCCTCCCCGTGTGTCCTGGTGGCACTATATCACTTTAATACCCGCTGATTGATTTTAAATCGCCCAGATATGCACCGTTCAGAGCCGCAGGCCATGATGGGCAGTGGGAGATATATTCAAGCACATTGACTTTTAATCAATATGATGACGATACTACCTCGTTTCCTTTGTATGGTGGTGGTTTTAAGCATGAAGTCAAGAGGTTTATTATGTCAAAAAAGATGAGGCAGCACAGGAAGAAAACTGTCTTGACATCACTTCTGAGTGCCTTTCACTCACTGCACGACAGGCCATCATGATCGGGGACGACATCGTGGGTGACATCAGCGGTGCCCAGCGGTGTGGGATGAGAGCGCTGCAGGTGCGGACCGGGAAGTTCAGGTAAGTGCCCCGCGCCAGCCTGCCCGCCGTCTGCCTGCCTGCCTCGTGGATTCCTGGGGTGACCAGGTTTTCGTTTGTCTTCTTCTCCACAATGAAGGGCGTTACTTTTTCCCAAATGGAAGAGCAGCATGTGGGCATCTGATGCCTTTTTTTAACTGTCCCCTGAGGACGGGCCTGGATGCCTTTTTGTAGCAGAGAGTGGTAGATAAAAAGGGTCTGAGTTTCAGAACTGAGATTTGAGTAGGGTGTAGTGTGGAGACAGCAAATGGAAGGCTCTGGCCAGCCGTCGAGCCTGCTTCCCACAGAGAGCCGGCTTGAACTTGGGCCACACTCCTGTCCTCAACGTGGCTGATGCCTCACTGTGCTCGGAGGGGACAGCTCCTGGGCGCCCAGCTCCTCTGGTCACCTTCTCCCTCCTTGTCCTCCACCGTATCCATCTCTCACCTAGAGATGACAGGTCCGTGGTCAGGGATGAGTCAACGACACTTTGGAGTTGAACCTCTGTCTCCAGAGCGTCTTCTTTGCTGGGTCAGAAGTCAGCCTAGCCTCGGGCAGGTTGCGGACGGGCACCTGTCGGGGGCGTGTGGATGTGCCCTGCGGTGTCTGGGCCTGGCTTGCTTAGCCTTTGAGCGTATCTCAGACATCACAGTGTTGTCTTGGCTTCTTCTAGATGGTTTTGATTGTCGCCGTTCAGAGAAAGTACCATTTTGTGTATGCTAGTTAAAACATGGTTACCCTGGGGTGTCTGGATGTCGGGGGAGGGATGGATTACATCAGTCCTGGGTGGTCTGCTTAGACGGGGTCAGAGGAATAGATTAGAGGGCCTGACTCTCACTCCGAGGCCCGTTCCTGTGTGAGAGACACACGTGGCCTTTGGGTTTGGGTCACGTAGGTGGACACAAGGTGAGTGAGGAAGTCTCAGTACTCCTAAGGTCCAGGGCCAGAAAGTCCCTTCCATCCACCTCTTGGACCTCCCAGGGTGCCAGAGGCCACCTTGCAGCCCCCAGCACACCTGAAATATGGACCTCCTTTCTTCCCCAGGTCCTCAAACGAGGGTTTCCTGGGTTTCCTGGGCTCTCTCCGGCCTAAGGGAGTGAGGGAGACCCCACTCGAAACCTCATCAGCATTCTCTCCCAGAGGCCAGCCTGGAAGCCCGAGGTCCCCAGCGCCCGCTTCCCCCGAAGCTGCTGAGCAGTGGGACTTGGCACCCTGTGGTTGATGCTGTGCTGCGCGGTGCCGCCCGGCCCCTGGTGCCGCCCCATCAGTAGCCAGCCTAGCTCAGTGAGCACCTTTGACCCATGAGCACAGGAGTGGCACCTCCGTAACTGAGAGCACGGTGGTGAGGCAGAGGTGAAGAGTGAGAGCCATGTAGCTTTTTGCACTGGGCTGCTGCTTCTGGATTCTTAGGGAGAGAAACATGTCTGTCTCGATTAAATGTAGCCACAGCTGGGGTCTTTCTGGCCCAGCCTAAGCCATGGCCCTATAAACTGAGAAGGTACTGCCCCTGCCCCAGGCCCCAAGCGTGCCACTAGGTCGCTGGGTCACTGAGGAAGGTCCGCACACACAGTTGGGAAGCCCTCGAATGGGCAGGTGGGCATGCAGGCGGCTGTGTTCTACTGTACACCACCGGGGTTGGCACTTTCCTGAGTCCCCCATCACCCCGTCTCCCAGAGAGACAAACCCCATCAACAGTTGGCCAGATCATTCCAGACTGCCTTCTCTGTGTAGATAATATAAGGATAATACTTTTTTTCTCTTTATAAAAAGGGTATTATATTATTTCACAACCTGCCCTTTTCTTGAACAATGTTTTGTGGCATCTGCCCTTGACCTTTCTTCATCATTTTAAATTGCTGAGGAAATGCTGTAGGTAAGTACTGTTTAGCGCGTGGTGCACAGGGAGCCGTCAGCAACGGGGAGGTGATGCCGGTGCTGTTGGTGACGTCTGTTGCTTCCCGGTGCAGCCCCGCCTGGCTCTGCGTGGAGAGGGTGGGGCTTAGCATCTCTTTTCATGGAGGTATTTAAGATTTTGATTTGTTTGTTGTGAGGTTGTAAATCTGCCTTTGTTAGCAGGCAGGGCGGAGGGAGAAGAGCCTCAGTGCAGGTTAGGTGGTGATGCAGCCACCCGAGGGGGAGGCCGCGTGGCGGGACAGGAGGCTGGGCTCCGTGCCGTCAAAGCAGGCGGAGGACCTCTCTGCCCCTGGCTGATCTCTAGAGCCTCACTGTCTAGTGCGGAAGCCACGAGCCGCAGGTGCCTGGGGAGCACTTGAAATGTGGCTGTTCCAGATTGAGACGTGTTAAAAGTGCACATACACAAGAGTCCAGACTTAGCGGGAGCAAAAGAATGTGATAAACTCATTCCTGATATCTCACACTGATTGCATGTTGCAATCCTGATGCCTTATGTTAATTTCGCCTGCTTATTCTTGTTTTTGTTCACGTGGCCACTAGAAAGTCCTAGCTTGCCTCCACGGCTCGCATCCATCGGCGCTTAGTGCATTTCTGGTGGGCAGCGGGGCCCCTGCACCGCCCCCTGCTCCCTGCAGATGGCAGTCTCGGTGCACGAGATCTCCATGGCACCTTGCACGGGCCTCTCTGTAGACGTAGCCGGCTTGGGGCCAGTGAGCAGCAGCCTTGGCACTTTGGCACCCTGGTGACTGGGCCAGCGTTACCCGGCAGCACCCAGCTCCTCCCTCTGGGGCTGCCCTGCCTGCCCCTGTAGCTCTCCACCCCTCTGGCCACCTCTGTGAGCCGGCGGCCCTAGGTTTGAAGCTCACTGTGGCCCATGTCTGCACCAGACGTGAGCCGGGCAGGGGCAGGGTCTGCGTCCTTACTGTGCTGGGCCTCCCTCTGAGTGGCCTCACAGGAGCCAAGGGCCACTGGATGGGTCAGCAGGGCATCAGCTCTGTGCACCGTGTCCCCTGTTGGTGGCCTTGGTCCAGCCTTGACTGAATTGGGGGAGTGAGGCGGGTGGAGGATGACCTTGTCACCGGGCACGGGTGGCAGAGAGCCGTGCGGTGAGGGAGCTTGGCGCTCATACCTGGCCACATGGCTTCTCCACTGGCTTGAGGCCAAGGGCCGGATGGGGAGGCTGAGGCAAGTGAAACCGGGGTGTCCTGCCTGTCCTGGCACGGGAAAGGGAGGGAGGCTGGAGGGGGCCGCATAGAGCCTCTGGACAGCCCCGCTGCAGGTGCCCCGCAGGCCAGCGTCTTCTAGTTGTGCGTGCGCGCACGCACACACACACACACATACACACACACACACGTGAGGTTGTCTGAGGCCACGGCATTGCTGGAGGTGCGGGATTTGGACTTTCCCATGGCTGTGAGATCTCCCAGTGACCTTCCATGTCTTCATTCCCCTCACTTCTTTCTATTTTTTCTTTTTAAATTTATTTATTTTTGTCTGTGTTGGGTCTTCTTTGCTGCATGCGGCCTTTCTCTAGTTGTGGTGAGCGGGGGCTACTCTTGGTTACGGTGCGCAGGCTTCTCATTGCGATGGCTTCTCTCGTTGTGTAGCATGGGCTCTAGGCGCACAGGCTCAGTAGTTGTGGCTCGCAGGCTCTAGAGCGCAGGCTCAGTAGTTGTGGCGCACGGGCTTAGTTGCTCTGCGGCATAGGGGATCTTCCCGGACCAGGGTTAGAACCCATGTCCCCTGCATTGGCAGGCAGATTCTCAACCACTGCGCCACCAGGGAAGCCCGCTTCTTTCTACTTTTATCAGAAAATGGCCCAAAGAGAAAAATGTGAAGTCTCAGAGTGGGGAGAGGTTACAGCGGCCCCTGAGCTTTGGAAGGAGGGCTTCACAGGGCCTGCCCCACCAGGACCAGCGGGAGGCTCAGGCCCCTTGCAGGAAGGAGGCTGGATCCCTTCCAGCAACCCCAGTGTTTGGAGCCAGAGAGGCTCCCGAGGCAGACAGCTTGCAAACACACCCCCGCCCAGCCGGGCAGCCGGGCAGCCGAGCTGTAGACAGAGCCATACAAGGTTTTCTTTTCATACCTGCTCGTCGTGAACGTCCAGCCCAGCCAGGGTGTGGCCTCACCTGGCTGGCAGGTAAAGGCCTTTCGGGCGTTTTCCCCACCTGCCCCTTCCTGGCATGTCTGACGCACCGGGCCTGCTGGCAGAACCTTCCAGCCTGAGGCCAGGACCTGCTGTTCCTCCAGTCTCCTCAAGATGCCATCCTGACTCCAAGGGCCCTGTGACCATCGCAGGCACATCCTCACGGTCGCAGTGAGTCCCGGAGACCCAGAGGGTGCTGGCTCCCCCGCTGCCAGAGGCCTTTCCCGTTGAGACGGCTAAAGCCTTGCCCAAGGCCACCTAGCGAGGTTAGGCAGAGGCTGGGCTGCAGCATTCTCTTACCCCAGGTGGGTGCTTCTGCCACCACTTTCCTACTGGGAACATCCAGCCCTTGGGGCTCAGCTTCTGAGGAGCTGCAGGAGTCACGGTCCCAGGCTCACTTCAGGGCACAGGCAGGGCTCGGTGTCTGAATAACGGGGGGCTCGTCTGGGAGGACTGCGGTCCCCACCCCCAGGCACCACAGCCCCCCTCCTTCTCTCCTAAGGACAGGCCTCATCGTCCATGGGGACTGGGGCCAGGCCCTGTGTACCCCCATTCTGGCAAATTCAGGTGAGGGACGTCCTTCTCAGGAGCCCGATGCCCTGCCTGTCCCCAGTGGAGGAGGAAGCGGTCGGGACATCTCGCTGTCCCTTCATACCTGCTTGTGTCCCCACCTGACCCCCCTCCTGGAGACATGCCAGAAGCGGAGCGGGGACACCCTGAACGCTTCCCCCGTCACCCTGTCCTCCGTTCCACGCTGCAAGGCACAGCTGGTGCCTGGTCCTCAAGCACGGTGGCAGGCGTCACTGCCCAAGGCCCATGCTGGTCGCGCTGTGTAAATAATCCGGCTACGTGGAGCCTGCTTTGGGTATTCTCTTATTTGTTATTTACTCACTGGTGGGAGATGTTTTCTGAGTCCAGAACGTTCTTGACGAGCAGTTTGCCGTTTTGGACTCACGAGGGAGTGGGCCTGGATTCCAGGTGTCCCTGGGCTGGGACTGGCGCTCCGCCCGCACCGAAGCTCAGCTGGGGCTGGGGTGCCCGTGGACAGCGGGGCTGGCGGGTCTGAGGTTCCAGGCACGCTGCCCAAGGCTGAAGGATGCGGGGTACAGAGGATGTGATGGTGGAACCAGACGCTGGAGTGGAGCTACCCAGAGCCCGACAGGGCTGCACTCGTGACACAGCTGCCGCCAAAGTGTGGCCCTTGACCCCGTCTCTCGTCACTTTGCAGCCAGTGACTTCAAAGAGTTTCCTTAAGAGGAGGCTCTGGTTTCCCTTCGGAAGGAAATGGGTTTTTCTTCTAGTGCCAGGTGGTATTTGAGGGAGGTGAGTGATCCTGGGTGTTAATTTTTCAGCAGTCACCGTTGTCACCGTGAGGCCATTGCAGGCTGGGGTTGTGGGTGGTAGCCCTCTGGCCCTGCGTCCCGCCGAGGAGCATTGCCACGTGTGCACCAGGAGGGAGCTCCTGCCCGCGTAGATGAACACTGCCGAGCCTCAGGCCTCTGGAAGACGCTCCCAGCTGGGGAGGAGGCTCCACGTAGCTTCAGGGAACCAGGAGGTGACCAGCTACTGCCTGGCTGCAGCCCGCCCAGCTGGGGAGAACGGCTTAATGCTGGGCGTGGGGGCTCCCCGCTGGGTCCCTCGGACTCCAGTCCTGGCTGCCAGTTGGGGGAGGGCTCCGGGAACCAATCTTCGGGGAAATCGATTGTGGAACGTTGGTGGGCCAGCCGGTCAGCCCAGCAGACAGCCTCGGTCTTGCACGGGGATAGAGGTTGTGGGAGGCACCCCTGGGCTTTGAGAGGTCCCTTAGCTCACTGGGGGTCACGCAGTGAAGGGGTCACAGATTTGAGCCTATATGCCTTCTTTTGGGATTTTTGCTAACTGCTTTATTGAGAAATAACTCGTACGTTGTACAATTCAGTAGTTTTTCAAATGTTCACAGAGCTGCGCAGCCGTCACCACAGTTGGGCAGACACCACTCCATCATTTTGAACCCTTTAGCCATCCTTCCCAAATCCCCTGCATCCTAGGGCTTTGCGGGGGGCAATGCCAGCCCCCAGCGGTTCAGTCTGCCTAGACCCTGGGCCCTGTGGGAGACTGAGGAGGGACCCCCAGGGGCCTGGGCTGGGAGGGCATTGGGCAGGCAGAGGTAGGCACCGGTGGTGGGGTCAGTGGGGGTCAGGGTGGGATTGGCAGGGCCAGACCCACCCGTCTCCCCATCCCCTCCCACCCACCGCTTTCCTGGGTTGAGTCGCTTCCTCTGCACTGGTTTCGCTTCCCTGCCCTCTGACTCGCTGCTCGCTGGGGGACAGAACTAGTAGCACCTTCTGGTACCTGACTCTCATTATCCTTCTTGGTCCCTGACCAAGGCTGCTTCATGCCCAGGGCAAGAGGGGAAAGGTTTCCAAACTGTATACAGCCCTGCTGGACTCCTCACCCTGCTTGGAGAAACCAGCCGGCTGAGGCGGGGGGCTCCAGGCTGAGGGGGGCGTCCCAGGTGGAGGCCAGGAGGTGGCTGCAGAGTGAGGCCACGAGGCCCTGTGGGGGGCCCGGTTAGGACCCCGTCAGCAGCTTCCTAGCCCGAGGAACTTGCTTCCTAGGAACCTGCAGGTAACTCGGGGGGTCCTGGATGGCTCACGGGGCGGACGGGGTTGGAGGAAGGCCCAGCAGGTTCTCTAGTCCCCCTGAGCCCAGCTAGTACGTTCCAGGAGCCCCTCAACAAACCTCGGGAGGTGTGTGCTCTGGACCTGCCGCTCGCACTTGCTCCTCAACTGTGTGACACCCCAGGAAGGAGGCCGAGGTCACGGTCCCCGCTCGGCCACAAGCTGGCGAGGAAGACGTGAGAACAGGGCAGTGCCTCCCAGAGGGTGTCTCACATGCCAGAGCCTGTGACAGGTGCTCACATGCATCTTGCTTCAGCTTATCTAAAGCTCACAACCGCCCTGGAGGCTGCCCTTCTTCTCACTCCACTTTATACGTGTGGAAATGGAAGCCCAGAGAGGTAGAGTAACTTGCCCGAGGCCACACAGCCCACCAATGTGGGAGCTGGGATTCGAACGCAGCTCTACCTGACTCCAGGTCCTGTGTCCTGAGCACTCTCGCACCCTGCTGCCCCCAGTTAGCCCAGTCTCGCGGGAGCTCCGAGCCCGCGCTGGGTCTCACCCACCAAGAGTGGCCGCCGTGGGGCTCTCAGGACCGAGTGGGTCCCTCCTGTCCTTGTTCTCTCGCACGACACTCTGCACTCAGCCCCGCTCGAGGAAAGGGGCCTCGTGAGGATGAGCTGTGACTTGAGCTGGTCTGGCCCCGAAGTCGGTCATGTGACCACACCCGAGGGCCTGGCTGCGGGGGGTGACAGGTGGCAGCCCCAGCAGTCACATGTTCGCTGGCTTTGTGGTTAAAGCCAGCTAACCCTGAGCCCTCCCCTCGCCTCCTGTGTGGGGGTGGGGTGGGGGAAGGGGTACTGGAAGGTGCTGGAAGGAACCTCATTTAACCTCAGAGGAAGCTGCCCATGAAGGTGCGTCAGAGCTGTCCCGAAATAGAACGGGTTGCCTGGAGAGGGGTGAGTCCTCGTCACTAGAGATGACCCGGGGAGGCTGGCAGACCTCCGGCTGGGGAGGCCGAAGACGGCACTGCAGTGGCCAGAGGCCAGGGCTAAAGAAAGCCACACACCCATTCTGAGTCTGCTGACATTTAATGGGCACTTGCGGGCACCAAGTCGTTTCTGTACCTCTGGTGCCATTTCCCCATTGACAGACCCTGAAATGTCAGTGTCGCCACCTCCTACTCGCAGTTGCGGAAACTGTGGCCCAGGCAGGGCAGGGGCACTTGTACTCGGTTATTCCAGCTGGGCCTGCCGTTCAAGCCTGACTTCCCCCTCTAGGTCCTGGGCTGTTAGCATCAGAGCTGGAGCCCAGCGGTTAAAACCACAAGTGTAGATGCAGGTGTATAGGTGCATGAGTAGCAGAGATGGGAAGGAAAGACAGCTGCTTGTTACGCAGGATTTGGTTATATCTTTGCATCATCGGGTGTCTGCTAAATACCGTATGATGAAAGTGTAGCACTCCCATCAGAACAACAGTTAGCTTTTAAAGTACGCTTGTGCCACCCACACCCGCATAGGTTTGTGAATTTGGGGAATTGTTAAGAAGAAAGACCACCTGAAAGTACAACACTGTTCGTTTAAGAACAGAGACCAACCCAAGTACCCTGAGGCCCCTGAGCCCGAGCACAGCTCTGCCCTGACCCCCGAGGCCCAGCCGGGCTCCCCGCTCACACGCAGGACCGTGAGCCTCTGGACACAGGTGTCCTCGTAGTGCAGTCCCATCCCTGGCCTGTAAGCGGGCGCTCCAGCCCCTCCTGCCTCCCTGCATGGTGCAAGGACACCCTCTGAGGTGTTTCATCTGGAAGGGATCAGGGTGAGGGCTCCAGTCCCTGCGACTGAAATCAGCACCTTCTCTGGGCCACCACGCATATGCAGCCGTCTGTGACCTCCTCCCCACAGCGTCACCCCGACACGCTCAGGTCCCATGCCCTGGCTTACACACACACATGCACACACTCACGCACGCACACGCACGCACGCACTTGGACTTGTGGAAGGGTGGCCACCCGAGGGCGGGATCCCAGCCGCCCCAGCACGGGATGGGCGTCCAGGGCCGTCGTGTCTGGACTCGCAGACGGCGGGCCCCAGGCTGGGGGTGGTGGGTGAGGGTGTGTCCGGGTAGAGGGGCCTGAGTCAGCCCTCGCTGGACAGAGGGGCTCAGAAGGTGGACTCAAGACTCCCCTTGCTGCAGGCCCATGTCCGCCCGGATGTGTCCAGTCCAAGCCCACCTGCCCCTCGTCATCTGGGAGCGTCCTCTGACCCGGGGAGGGAGGGGCCTGGTGAAGACCTGAGAGGGTTGGGCAGGGGGTCAGCCTCCAAGACGCGCCGTGCCCTGAGGAGGATGCCAGGGGAGCGTGCACAGGGCTTGTTTTCTCCTCCAGACTCTCCCCTCTGTGTCCTTCCTCCTGTCCCTACTCCTGTCCATCATCTCCGCCCCTGGCTTTGCTGCCTCTTTCCAGATCCTTCAGGGTCAGCGCTCATTTTCCCTTCTTCCTCACGCCACTTTCCGCTGGGGCCGCTAGAGGGCGCCTCGATGCCAGGGCCGGGATGCACACCCGCTCACACCTGCACACTCAAGCACACTCACACCCAGGCCCCCTGCACACATGGGAGCCAGGCCTCCCCAGCCCTCCCCCCTCCCCTGCCACCCCTCACGGAGAACATGGAGGTGCTGGGCCTGGGGGTTTCCTGCAGCTGCGGCGAGACCCTCCTGGCAGCAGGATCCCAGGCCCGAGGCAGGTGGAGCCCCCCCGCCCCACCATCCTCTCCAGGGTCTTTTCCCTTTTCCAGCTCCCCTGGCACCGGCCCAGGGGAGGGGGGCCTGAGAACTTCCAGTGTTCCTGGCCAGGGGCCTCCTAGCACCCCTGTGGGCACTGGGGAGACTGGGCCTCCCAGCCCCTCAGGCTCCCCTCCTGTCCGTCCCCACACCCCCATCCTTGGCTGGCCTGAATCCTGCTGTCCTTAAGGTCTTCTCTGATGATGGAATTCCCAGGGTCTTCCTAGCTAGAAGGGCCTTAGGGGACCCCCGGCTCTGTATGGGCAGCTGAGAGTGGCAGAGGGGCTGTCTCAAGGTCAAGGGGTTCCTGTGGCAGTCTGGGGTCTGTGTGGGTTCCCACTCAAGCACCGTTTCTGTTGTACCCCAAACACACCTCGCCTCCGGTGGAATTATCTGGCCCTCTTTTGAGTTCCCACAGTCTTCTTATTTCCAAACCCTTTTTGAGATCTCCAAAGAAGACAGATTCCATGTATCCTTCTCCCAGAGCCAGACCCAGGTCCAGGTCTCGCCGGTTATTCCACTAACTCCTCTATAGACGGGGGATCCAGTCTGGGGGCAAGCAGCTCCGTGGTCCTGTCTCTAGACTCTGATCTGGGGCACTAAGGCCTTGCCTCGACGTGTTGACCGTGTTGCTGTCTTTTTTGTGTGTGTGTGGCCTCGCTGCACAGCACGTGGGATCCTATCCTAGTTCCCCGACCAGGGATCAAACCCGTGCCCGCTGCGGTAGAAGCGCAGAGTCTTAACCACTGGACCGCCAGGGAAGTCCCAGCATTTTGAAGATTTCAGGACAGTCATTTTGTCTGATGCTTCCTTGTGAAATGACCCAGGTTACGCATTCGGGGCCAGAATATCACAGAAGTGATGCTGCGTGCATCTCAGTGCAGCATATTAGGAGGCTTGCGGTGTCAGTTTGCCCCAAATGACGATGATGTTAACGTGGTTTGATTAAGATGGTGGCTGCCATAGAGTTACATAAAGTTATGGGTTTTCTTCCCTTTGTAATTAATAACTGCTCGTGGGGAGATACTTTGAGTAAAAATCGCATTCCTCATCGTACTTTCATCCACTAGTTTTAATGTCTGTTGCTGCTTCTTGAGTTAATTATTTCTATGATGGTTACCAAGTAATTCCATCATTTGTTCTTACATTTGTTGTTGATGTTCCACTGTAGGGAAGAATGTTTTCTTCTCCCTGCTTACTCATTTATACCAGTGCAGACTCATGGATTCCTGTTTAACCCAGTGGGTTATAATCTGTTACTACCATAATCGATTTTGATGCTCAGACGGTCCCTGGTGTGGCCAGTGGCAGCCTCTCGAAGCTGGATCTGTGTACTTCTGACAACCCCGCCCCCTCACCGCCCCAACCGATTCTCCAGCCCTTCCTTACTTTCTGGAACAAAAGATGTTTCAGGCTCATCGTGTTCTGTCTCTGTATCAGCCCTGGAGTCAGCCATTTCTCCAAGGAGACCCCGTTCCTTTGAGTGGAAAGTGATATTTAGAATGAAAGACCAGGGTGCTAGATGTCCTCTTGCCTCTGGATGTCTCTTCTCTCAGAGCCTCTCTGTGGACAGAGGTGGGAAGCATGCATGTGTAATTCACACGTCCATCCCCCTGTGTCTCCGTTCCTGTCGGTACCCATAGAAAACCATGGGTTCACACCGATGCCTCTGATTCTGGTCCAGCACCACAGGGCTCATCCCAGCCTTGTGCCTTTGCACATTTGTACCTTTGTGTGCCAACGGGGAGAAGACTGCTTCCGTTATTCTCTCTCTGTTTTCCTAATTGCTCAGTCCCCCTGTATGTGGCCAGTCTCTGGCCCTGCTGGCCTGCCATCCCTCTCACTGCCCCCTCCCATGCCAGGGTGCCGGGCTGCCTTCTGCAAGGGAGGAAGACCCCAGACCTTGCTGGCTGATCTGTCTCCCTCCTCTCACCCTTCCTGTTCCTTGAGTGAGAGGACTGGGTTTTTGCCAATTTCGTTGTCCCCCCCGCCGGCCCCAGTGCCTCGCATGTGGTGGACACTCCGGTCTGTTAAGCTGAGTAACAACGGTCTTCCCCATCGGGAGAGGCCTTTCAGCTTCCCAGACCATTTTCATGTCTGTGGTTCTCACCCAAGGCTCCTAGGTAGGCAGGGAAAGTCTTTTGTTTTCCAGGGAAGATGCTGACTCGCCAGGCTTGCCTCGCCTGTATGGGGGTGAGAGGGGTGGGAGCAGCCGCCCACTGTGCCCAGGGTAAAGGTGTTCCGGGGCAGTTGCCAGCATGTCTGTCAAGGTTGTCCCTTTGCCCCCGTGAAAGCCTAGCTACGTGGTGTAAGAGTATCACCTGGACTGGTTCTCCTGTGGCGATCGTGTGCTCCGAAGACAGAGGACCTCAGGCTCAAATCCTGGCTCTGCCACCTACCAGTTGAGCCTCAGTTTTCTCATCTGTAAAATGGAGATTGGGGGGAAGTATCCTCAGCACCTTCGGTGCAGGAGGAGCTGAAGGAATATACAGGTGCAGGAGGTAGGTAGGTCTGTGAAACCACATGTGTGCAGAGCGCAGAGAACTGAGGCTGCTGGCCTGACCCTCCAGATGCCCGGGCATTCCTGGGGGCAGGCTTGGCCAGGCCCGCGCTCCTGGGTCGAATCACAGGGTATCGTGAACCGGGGCGTTCAGGACACCGCTTTGAAAATTCACGCCCACGTCCTCAGATTTCCAACCCATTCTCCCAGATGTGCTCCCAGCCTCCCCTTTTGTGGCAGAATGGTTGGCAGAGCTCACAAGTTTACGTAGTCGGATGGGGGGAGGGAAACATGCAGGTGCAACCACGTGAGATTTTTCTTGCTGCTCACGACCTTGTGGCAGCCGGGCAGAGCGTGGCATGTCATGGGGCCGGCCACTCGGAGATGACAGATGCTGGATGAGCGAAGTTGACCTTTCTTTTAATAGGGCGCCGTTGGCTTACTGCGAGGGGAGGAGGGGCAGCTGCTCCCACCCCCCCACATGCATGGAGGCGCATCCCACCCTTGCCAGGCCTTCTGCTCCCGCCACCCAGAGGGCACCCAGGAGGCGCTCAGCTTCGCAGGCACCTTCGTGTGCTCAGCACTGTGCGGCGGGCACTGAGTGGCCTGGAGGGTCCCCAGCCCAGCGCTAGGCACAGAGTGTGTGTCCTGGGGACTTGGGGTGCCCAAGGAGGACTCCGTGAGGAGTGGAGTGCAGGCGGAAGGGGGACGTGGCACTCTGGGGATCGCCTGCTCAGCAGGGACAGCGTCTGCCCCAGTTGCTGTCCTATCTCGTGTGGTCACAGGACGGCAGGCTCTGAGCGGCAAGAGTGTGGGGATGGGTAAGAGCCCGGGGGTGCTGGGTGGCCGGAGCAGAGCCGCTTGCTGCGGCAGGATTGCCCTCCAGGCCCCAGGGCGTGCTGAGCCGGAGGGGGTGGGGCAGGCTGCGTGGCCCCGAGTTTCAGATTGGCATCACCGTCTTTGCCCCGGTGCTGGGAGCTCAGGTGCTGGATCTGCCTGGATTTCTTCCTCCACCTCAGCCCTGTCGCGCTTTCTCTCAGTTTTTGGAGCCTCCTGTGTGTGAGATTGCAGAGAGCCGGTGGCAGGGCGGGGGCAGCGCTGGCTCGTCTGAAGCTGCAGCAGCGTGGGGAGGAGGCCTGGGTGCAGGGCTCAGCCTGAGCAGCCCCGGCCTGGGCGGGGGGAGGGGGAAGGGCCTGGGTTTTGGGGTCTGTGGCAGGGGATGACATCTCTGAGCCACCGCCTAGCCAGCGTGTGACCCTGCATGGGCTACATTACCTCTCCGTGCTCCATTCCCATCTGTGAAAAACATGTTGCTGCTCTTGCGGGGTGCTGTGAGATCCCACAGGAGTTACAGGTGAGATACAGGTGAGCTGGGCAGGTGCAGGTGAGGCTGCGAGGAGCCCTGTCCCCTTCCTCTCTGGTTCCTGAGCAGACGTCTCTCATGGCTTCTGTCAGTAGCCTGGCTCTGGCTCACACAGGGCTGGGAAGAGCTCACTGGTCTGGCTGTGGAAAGTAGCAATCAGGACTCGCACATAGTTCCACATAAAGATGTTCACAAGATCTGGGTATTGTCTCGTGTGCCTTGGTCCTTGGAGCCTCTGGGACCTGCTGCCCCCGTATGCTCGGCTGTGTGGCTGTGGGCTGGTTACTAAACCTCTCTGTGCCTCAGCTTCCTCACTGTAGATGTGTTTCCTTCCTAAGGTTGTTGGGAAAACGCTAATTGTGACAGTGACAGACACAGGACCTACTTCATCAGAGATTGTTCCATTCGTTTACCCTCAAAACAGTGATACGGGATGGTTAACCTATTATATCAGAGAGGTTGAGTAACTCCCCTAAGGTCACAGAGCTGATGAGAGCCCGTCTTTGAACCCTAGGAGTCTACTCTATAGCCAGTGCTCTGAACCCTCCACCGTGTGCAGCGTTACCTATGAGTACTGCCCTTTTGTTTCTGGAGCGTTCTAGGTTAGTCCAGTAGATTTTTGAATCGCGTTGGCTTCCAGGGGTGCCTGCTGTGAAGTCCTGCTGGGTGGGGGGCCGGCACCAAGAGGAGCTGCTCCCTGCTGTCAGAGGAGCTCAGAGCCCAGGGCTGAGAGAACGACTGGCTCGGGGTCTGTCCTTAGGCCGGGGCCCAAGCCCCAGTTCTGCTCTGGTCCCTCAGGGAATTAGGGGGACCAAGCAGGGCTTCCAGACCCCGCCGTAGTTCAGCCCGAGCAGCTCCCTTGTCTGTTTCGGGGTTCCTTGCAAATTCCGCTGGCCTGGGGTGGAAGTTCTACTCTAAAAGCATTTAAAAGCTCGAGGAGCGTGGTTCTCCCGACTACGCCCCTGTGCCCCCCAACCCCTGGGCCCTTTTACAGGTGAGTAGGCTGAGGCTGGCCGAGTCGGGGACTGCCACTGGCTCTGGCCCCAGGGCCCCCGCCTCGCAGCCCAATGGGCTCAGGCCTGTCCCTCTGCTCGTTTCTGGGTGTTTCACCCCCAGGCCTCATCGGTCTCACGGAGGCTGTGACTGGGGCCTGGTAGGATCCAGGCGACATGTCTAAGCTGTTCCTTGTTTTGTTCTGGCCGGCGTCAGCCAAGAGGGAGAAGAAGGAGTTAACCTTCTTTGGAACCTGCCAGTAAAGATGAACCATCCGTGTTTCCACCTGAAATGGTTTAAAATAAACTCTTGTCCAGCCCCAGTGAGGCCGCCCCAGACAGATCTTGCCAGGGCCGGATGGCAGCTCATGAGCGCCTCCTAGTGTCCCAGCTCCTCTCTGCCGGCCTGAGTGAGCTCAGGGCCGGTGGTGGGACCAGCTGGTGTGTCCCAGAGCCCCCATAGCAGTCTCCCAGAGGTCCTGTGAGCCCAGGGCTGGTGAGGCTGAGGGAGGGGAGGCGAGAAGGGCAGGGCAATCTTCTTTGCCACTTCGGAAGTGGCTTTCTGAAGGCAGGAAGCAGGCCAGGGCCCCATTTGACTGAAGACCACTGGGAACCTGAGTTATTTCAGAACAGGTCCTGTGCGGCAGCTCCAAGCCTGGGAGAATCAGGCAAGGACTGGGTTAGGACAGCGGCCCTTGATGGGTCATGCTGGAAGCTGTCAGCCCTCCTTTTGCTGCTGAGAGATGGATGGACTGAGCTGTGAGGGTCTGGGCACCTGCACTGTGGTCCTGGCTCTGCTATGGACCACCCACTGGTGGCTCAGGCCTCTTGTCCTCTGTGATAATAAAAATAATAGCTATCTTTTAATTTATTTTATTATTTTTTTAAATTAATTAATTTATGGCTGCATTGGGTCTTCGTTGCTGTGCACGGGCTTTCTCTAGTTGTGGTGAGCAGGGGCTACTCTTTGTTGCGGTGCGCAGGCTTCTCATTGCGGCGGCTTCTCTTGTCGCGGAGCACAGGCTCTAGGTGCACAGGCTTCAGTAGTTGTGGCGCAGAGGCTTAGTTGCTCTGCGGCATGTGGAATCTTCCTGGACCAGGGATTGATCCTACGTCCCCCTGCATTGGCAGCCAGATTCTTAACCACTGCGCCACCAGGGAAGTCCCCATCTTTTTAGAATAAACCAGCACTTACCTGGCGCAGGACGAGCACTTTTCCTCTGTGCAGCAAGCCTGTAGGGTAAATACGTGTCTCGGGGTTTTGAGCATCAGAGACATATAGTGACAACCTGGTGGGCCCGGGAGTCGAACCAGGTAGGTCTGACTCCAGAGCCCTGCTCGCAGCCCTCACTCAGCTTGCCCAGACTCAGTTTCCCCACCTGCCCTCTCCATCTCCCTGCTGCCGTGAGAGGTCCCGGGAACACGGTGCTCAGGGTATCATGGGGCCCAGGGAGATGCTGGGGTGTCAGAGCTCTGCCCACGTGGCAGGGCTCCTCGTTGTTGCTGGAAGTGGGGACCCAGGTGGGAGGCTCCGGGTGGCATGAATTGGGCCGCAGGGAGTGGGTGGCAGGCATGCCAGCCCGGAGCCGGTTGTGCAGTTGGGTGAGGTGGGGAGGCCGGGACCTGTTGACGGCTGTTGGCACCAGGGCTCAGAGTCTCTTCTGCCTCCCGGCCCAGCCCCAGGCCAGGAGCCCAGAGCCCCCCTAAACCCTTCCACTGGTCCATCAAGAGATGCATCTAAAGGCCGTTCCTATTAGAGATAATGGCCGGGCCTCATCTCACCCAACACACTGCGCCCACTTCACAGATGAGGAAACCGAGGCCAGAGAGCCAGGTGGCCAGCTTGAGGGCCTGCCCCAAGAGCCAGGCTCCCCATCTCCTGCTCCTGTGGACCCCGTTTCTGTGTCCACTGCCCTGAGGATAGTGGAGGCCGAGATTACCCAAGACTTTGGAGGTATCAGCCAGGTGTGAGTAATTCAGGCTGCATCTTCTTTAGCCCTCGGATAAGTGTGTGTGGGTTTGTACCACCACAGAGCAGAGACATGATGTGGGCAGGTGTGGCCCAGGAGCCATGGTGGATGAAAGACCCTCTTAGGACTCCAGAGGTCCTGGACTCTTCTCTGACTGAGTCCTCTTCTGGGCACTGCCATTCCGGTTCCCCCATCCTGGGTGACCCGCCAGAACCTCCCACCTTGGTGCCCAGGGCGGGACTCAGCACACAGGATGCGGCCGTCTGCAGGGGCTCCCTGCCATCTGCAGGTCTCCGCTCCGTGGGCCGTCCCAGCTCTCAGCACGGTGCTGCCTTCCTACCTCCCGGCTGCGTGGCCTCCTGGCTGCCCTCTCTTCTTGCCCCATCAGGGCGTTCTCTGGGAGGACAGGAGAGGCTCTTGTCTGCTCACATCCAGCAGCTTCAGGAGAGCAGCTGCTGCTCTGGCCGGAGGGGAGGTGGTGGACAGGCCTCCTTCCCCTGAGACAGAGGCCGCACACGGCCGCGCTGAACCATGCTGGTGACCACGAGGAGTTTGCTACTCGGACCCGGCAGAGACCAGTGATGATGAGGTTGCGTGCAGACATTCCATTTCTTGAGAGACTCGCAGGTCTAGGAACCCTTAGGAGTTGTCTAGGTTCTCCCCTCCCACTCCGTCCTGCGGAAAAGTAAGCCCAGAGCGGCTTCTGACTTGCCCAGGTGACACAGCTCTTTGGAAACTGACTCAAGCTTCCAGAGAAAGAGCCTGGGTCTGCTAACAACACGGGCTCTTACTGCCTCTTATTCCTGCAAGGAAACGTGGTGAAGGAAGGAGGCGCTTCCTTCCCGTGCTATTTCCCGGCACTTTATTTCTCAGAGCATTGTAGGCATTGAATTATTCTTAACCTGCCTTCATGGGAGCGGGGGGTACGCTTGCTGCAACTTGAAGCGTAGGACGGTTATTCAGGGC
Source organism: Lagenorhynchus albirostris (assembly GCF_949774975.1). Classification (NCBI taxonomy): domain Eukaryota; kingdom Metazoa; phylum Chordata; class Mammalia; order Artiodactyla; family Delphinidae; genus Lagenorhynchus; species Lagenorhynchus albirostris. The sequence goes on from NC_083110.1 coordinate 76,633,753, forward strand.
CTCTTTCTGGGGGGAGTGGGATGGCTGGAGGAAGTGTGGGGTGCCCCCAAGGCCTACCGGGCCCCCCAAGTGTTCCCTGTGCCTCATCAGCCATGTTGAAACTGAAATGCACCCCGCCCCCCCGGCCCTGCCACATCCCCTGAGCTCCCCAAGGGGAGGCAGCAAAGCATCTTCAGTCAGAGCCACTTGCCTGACTTCATGTCCTGCTCCAGTCATTTCAGGCCTCAGTTTCTTTATCTTTAAAATGGGCATAATAAGAGCGCCGACGCCCCAGGTGGAGGGAGGACAGAAAGGCGTGTTATGCTGAAAGCATTCAGCGCGTTTCCCGGCACATAGAGTGCTCCTCGGCAAATACCAGCTGTTGTTCTTTTTGTTGGTGTTCCATCTGTGTGACCATCCGGGAAGGAGGCCCCGGGTTACCCCTGACTTCCCAGGCCCTTGGGCCCACTGTCCCTGTGGCGTGGCTGTACTTCTGCGGCTGTGGGAGCCTCCGTGATGTCTGGGGAGGTGCTCTGGGTGGGCGGCAGGTGTGCCTGTGCTGTCAGGCCTCCAGAGACAGGGACCCCACCCCCACCCCGGAGCAGGGACCTGCAGCCCAGGCATGTGGCCCCACCCTGTCCCTCCAGGCCCCCCGCAGGAGGGGCCTTTCACTGGAGTCTGGAGGCCCTGCTCTCTGACCTCTGGAGCTGCTCGCACAGTATTCTGAGGGAAGTTGCCAACACAGAGCACGGAGCCTCGGACAGCTGGCTTCTTCCACCGGGCGCCCCAGACTCCGTGGACATGGCCCCCTGCGCAGCCTGTTCTGCTTACTCCGTCCTGCCTGTTGGCAAGTTGAGTGGATTTTTCGCTAGGGGCCCGAGGGCTGTGGGAACACAAGCGTCTTCTCCAGCAGCCCCGAGGGTCTGCACAGGTGGGGTACCAAGACCAGTGGGTCAGAGTGCCTGGTGGTTTATAGGGGACACTCATCCCCTCTCCCGGCCCCTGAGCCCACTCCCAGGTTCTGGCCACCGGCAGGGCTCCAGACCCTCCCAGGAATTAGAGCCGGGGCTGCAGTGCCTGGGGCCCCGGCTACCTTAAGGGGCTCATGAAGGTGTTTTCATTTCTTTTAAAATTAGAAGGAAAAAAAAAACCCCAAACGTTTTTTTTTTTCTTTTTTTATTTGCCATACATGGGCCTCTCACTGTTGTGGCCTCTCCCGTTGCGGAGCACAGGCTCCGGACGCGCAGGCCCAGCGGCCATGGCTCACGGGCCCAGCGGCTCTGCGGCATGTGGGATCTTCCCGGACCAGGGCACGAACCCGTGTCCCCTGCATTGGCAGGCGGACTGTCAACCACTGTGCCACCAGGGAAGCCCCCCAAACTTTTAAGGTGAAAGAAAATGTTTTAAATTTTTTTCTCATATCAGAAATACATGATACTTTTGAGGCTCACGGAAATCTGTTAAATTATTCAAATTCTTTTTATGGAAAAGGGGGCCCCTAAAGTCATGAAGCACCAGGCATGCCCTGCTGTGTGAGAGCCTCCACGCCCACCCAGTGGGCCTGAGTCCCTGAGTGCCATGGATTAGGATGCATCCGCTGTGAGATGAGGGGACAGCCCACCAGGCCCTTGGGGCCCAGATGGTAGTTTAGGTCTGAGCTTAACTCCATCAAGTGAACTTTTATCCAGAGCTGCTTTGTGGAGAGACCAGGGACGGGGCTCTCCGGCCTGCAGGAATGTTGCTTTTGGCTCCAAGTGGCCACCTGTGATGGAAATTCCAAACCCTGAGGCTCACGGAGGAGCCAGCCCCAGCTAGCCCTTGACCTGATGGAGGGGGGACCACGGGCACCCTGGTGGGGTCCACGCAGCAGCTCCAATGGCAGACAGGTTCACGAGTCTCCTGTCTGTCTGCACAATAGCAGTGGGGACCCAGGATGGGGACATGCCGGGCCTGCGAGGGGCACCAAGGCCTCCTGGGGAGCATCATGGTCCTGTCAACACAGAGCTCCTGTGACCTCATCCCTCAATACGCGTTGCAAGGGCTTCCTAGAACACACTGGGGACCAGGGGGATTCTAATGTTATCTGCACAAATTTGTGATGCTGGAGGGCAGAGCGAGGTGGTCCCCTTCACCCCACCTTCCCATCTTGAAGGGGTACCACCTCCGCAGGGGGCTGGGGAGATGCTGCCATCTGCTCGGCGGCAGGATAGCCTTACCCCCACTTGGTCCCTGCCGAGATGCAACAGAAGCAGCGAGGGGCCTTTGAGGGGCTCTCCTGAGACACATCTCCAGCGGACACTCCTGGAACCGGAAGGCCCTGCAGTCCCAAGGGCTGAGTCACCAAAGGCCATCGTCACACATTTGCCCTCTGAACCTTCTCTTGGTGCCTGTGACCCGCATTTAGACCTGATGGGCGGTCGGAGCCCAGGGCTGGTGCTGGGGCCAGCAGGGAGGTCTGGATGCCTTCTGTGGCCCAGGGGTGCCTGTGGCTTCCACAGCACCAGACTGCGACCCTGAATGGGGCTGTCAGTGGGGCTCAGCTGCAGGGTGGCTTCCATTGATTTGCTGACATGTTTACAAGTATGTTCACAGTAGCCCAAGAGCCAAGTACGAATATATCCCCATTTTACAGGTGAGGAAACTGAGGCAGAGTGGTTGGACCCGTCCAAGGACACCCAGGAGCTAGTGGGATCTAAACCCTGACATGTGGGCAGGTGTGCTTCCAGTTTGTGTGCTGGGGCTGGGGCTCTCCATGGCAGATGGTAGCGAGGGGGATCTGGGGGCTCCCAGGGGCTCCCACCCTCGTGGAAGTTCTCCTGCCTCTGCACGTGGGGACCAGAGAGAGGGGCAGGACAGGTCCAGCCTGGGGGAGCTGATGGTCAGGGGGAACAGGTCTTCCCCTGGCCCCCACCCTGCCCCCTGCCCTTCTGGGGCTGGGCCTCCCTGGAGGCCCGTCTTTCCCAGAATCCAACCTCCGTGCCCATTCCTCGTGCTCTCGCTGTCCTGCAGGCTACTTTCCTGACGGCCTCCGTGCTTGTGCCCACCCTGCGTCTCGTCTGACCTCCCCTCACTTTCGTGGGGTGCCTGCATTTCAGCACTGGGGTCTGCTGTCTCCCTGGCTAACGCATGCCCCAGAGGGTCCCGAACTCATGACCCACCTGGGGGAGACACCGCCCGTCCTCCAGCCCCTGGCTGCCCCCAGCCGGCCCAGGCCAGCCTGAGGTCCCGTCACCCGACCTCCATCCTGGAATAGTTACCCCCATGGGACAAGTGGGTGCCAAGTGGCTGTGTCTGCAGAGACGCCCCAGCAAGGCAAAGTCTGGGGGCCGCACGAGGGCCAAGACTTAGGAGCCTGGGAACAGGGAGTCTTTCTGGGCTCAGGGCCTTTCTCTCAAGATGGAGCGTCCTGGTTGCCAGGGCCACTCACAGCACAGAATGCCGCCGCTGGTGGCGCGCACGCTGGGGTTTTTCTCACGCTTCTCATCTGCCGTGGGGTGGGCTTAGTGGGGCCTGTCTGGGCCCGAGCACAGTAGCCCATGAAAAGCCATTTTTACCCTGAAGAACTCCTGTCAGTCCTCCTCATTTTTATGTTTTTGACTATGCCTCCAATGGTTTTTTTTTTCTTTTCAAAAATTAATGTAATTTTTCTAATTATAAACAATAAGTGCCTTCTTTGGAAAATACGGAAAAGCACAAATAAGAAAATAATCTATAATCCCACCTCCCAGAGGGAACCGCTATTAGCATTTTGTTCTGCCTGTTTCTTTTTTAAAAAGTCGTATTAAATGCAGTTATTTATAGAGCATGGTTTGGGGTTTAAGAACGGACCAAGAGTCACTGGCATCTGAGTATGTTCCCCCCTCGGGCATGGCTGTGACCCACTGGCCGCCCAGCCAAGCCCCCCAGGGTGGAACCTGCTGAGGAGGCCACCAGCCCAGCAGGGCAGGAGGGCAGGCTGGAGGCTGGAGGTTAGCCCCCTGCCCTGGGCTAACCTGAGAGAGAAGGTCTGGGTCAAGCACGTCCCTCTCCCTCCCCCTCCCCCTCCCCTGGGTGCAGAGGAAAGCTGGACGCCCCATCGTGTCTCCTGGGAACGGAGTGGGAACCCCACAGTTCGTGGGGGGACTGTGACCGCCCCCCATGAACATTCCATGGCTCTGGGCAAGCCTGCCAGCCCTGGGTGTCCGGGGGCCAGGAGCAGGCCGGCTGGGGGCACAGTGGAAAGGACGCGAGGCGGGTGGTGAGAGGCAGGCTCCAGTGTCCACATCCCCACATCGTCCAAGGAGTGAGTGTCTGTCGGGGGTGGGCGTGGAGATGCGGGGGAGGGTCGGCATGTGCCTGGACTTACCCTCCTCTGGGGTGGCCTGTGCCCGCACCCCCGTGGGCAGCAGTGGCAGGGGACAGAGAACCGGCCACCCCTGAGTCGTAGAGTCGGCTGGGCTGACGGGTGGTGAGCAGCCCCTGGGTGGGGGGTTCGTTTCCTGTGGTCAGGGGTCTTTTTTTTAAACCTATTACTGATTCATGACATACAGGGAGTTGCCCAGAACTTACGTGCACAGCTTCAGTTCCTATTGCGTGAACCCACCTGTGTAAGCAGAGTATTCCCAGCCCCCCAGAAACCCCGCTGGGTCTCTTCCAGTCACCCTGACCCCTGAGATAACCGCCACGCTGACCACCTCTAACAGCAGAGGTTGGTTTGCCTGTCCTGGAGCTCTATAAATGGAATCATGCTGCGTGCGCTCTTCTTAAGGGTTCCGCTGGGCGGTGGCTGGGCCGTGCGTTGTCAGCCTGGCATCTGTGGTGGGCAGTGACACCACTTCCGGCTGCGGGCTTGTTCGGTCACTCTGCGGACACTCCATGTGTGATGCTCCTGAAGACGCCGGCTCAGCGTGAGGGACACCAAGTCCTGGCTTTGCAGAAACTCTCAGGCCATGAGGCAGGGACAGCTTCTCCTTCTGGGGCCGAGCCCACAGGATTCAGAACTAGCCTGGAGGGAGATCGGGGTCTCCCTGGAAGAGGTGGAGTCTGAGTGAGACTCTGAAGGATGAAGAAGAGTTTGCCAGAGGGACAGAGCTGGGGGAAGGGCAAGGCCGGAAGAAGGCAGGGCATGTTTGTTTTCCCAGGGGGACCCTGGCTCACGCGGACCTGGCCACATGCCCTGCCTGGTCCCCGTTGAGACTGGGATCAGGAAATCACATACCAAGTCAAGCCAGGGGCCGGAGTGGTCCTCACCGCCCACCTAGCCCTTGAAAGAGAAAGAAACTGCTGATCAAAAACATCTGCCCATCTTCTTTCTTCCACCTTGAGATGTAGGGCTTAGGGCAGATGCTTCTACGAAGGGACAGCCTAGTACAGGACGGCGGGCGGGGGGTGGGGTTCCACGGCCCTGCTGTGACCGGAAGAGGCAGGAGTTGGGTGGAGGGGTCTCTGAGGTCCATTCCGCCTCTGCCACCCCCTGATTAGACGTGTGGTGTGAATGACTGAGGGCTCGTCTCCTGCAGTGAGTGCTTGAGCGGGAGGGCAGCGTCCCTTGCAAGGCATGGGTGCCTGAATGTGTGTGGGCAGGGACGGTGGGCACACAGGAAAGACTGGGGGGCAGAGCTGGGGCTGGGGCACAGCTGTCACCTGGGGCCGTGGCTGGGCTTCAGGGGACCGAGTGCAGAGGCGGCGTAGGTGGGCTCAGTCCTGGGGTAGGGGTCTGTGGGAGGGGCTGTCGTCGGATTCGCTGTTTTCCTGGAATTACAGGCTCTGCTCTGCAGGCGGTGGGGCAGGAGGGGCCAGTGGCCCATTTGCACTTTTGCTCTGGATGGGCGGTGACCTTGGCAGAGGCCAGGGCACATGTAAGGTGTGCCACTGAGTCGAGACAGGTTCACGCTCTGAAGGGGCCACCGATCTTGTCCTTGTTTGAGAGAGGAGCCCCCTCCTCATTCCCCCTCCAGCGTCTCTGGGGAGCTGGGCGGACCCAGCCCCCTCCCAGCACCCCCTTTGGGATGCTGGCATCAGGCTGGCCCAGTCTGTTCAGACCAACACAGCGGTTGATTGGCCAACAGACCCCAATTCATCTGCTGGCTGGCAGCCCCTCACTGCAGGAGACCCGGCACCCGATTTTATGCTCTATCACCATGAGGTTGTGTGGGGTGAGGGGAAGAGGGTGGCCAGAGCTCTGAGCGCACACCTCAGCTCTACGGCTGGCTGGGCCTCTGAAGTGGGGAGAAGGGTGCCACCTCCCAGGCCCTCCCAGGTAAATGAGATCGCAGGTGTGATGCATCCGGTGCCCAGCAGACCTTCGGTCAGGGTGTGGCCGTCCTTCTTGGCACAGATACCAGTACAAGGGAGCCAACTGTTTCACGCATCCATGGAGTTGGGGCCTGTGGGGTGGCTGCACCCATGGAGGTGCAATCAGTGTGCACCGCTGTGCTGCACACGTGGGCCGGCTCCCCTGGGGGCACTGTGGCTCCCAGCCGCGTCCCTGCCCCAGGGATGTGGGCACCTAGAGCGAGTTAATGATGGAGCTTCTCCCGGGGGAGCTCTGCCAGCAGCCTCCCCTCAGGGACCCCCTCCCAGGGCAGAGAGAAGCCCTCAGCCCCTGCCTGGCTCCCGTACCTGCAGGAAGCTCTAGGGATGGGCAGGTGAATGAGCCAGGTGTGAACCTGGCCCTTCTCCTCCCTAGGCATCTGTTTCCTGCTCTGGAAATGGGGATAGAGGATTGTTCGGACTTCACGGGGCATCACAGGATTGAATGAGAGAATGCTCCTACCACAGTTAAGAGTCCTGCCTGGCCCGAGGTGGAAGCACCACAGGCGGCCACTGCTGCCTCCAAACAGATAGTTGTTTCAACTCACCTGTTCGGGGCCATCTTGCAGTCCTGTGTCAGCCTCCAGCTTTTCTCCTCCTGGGGGGCTGAGGGACCTTCTCAGCCTCCAGGTGGGGCCCTGCCTCTCCCCTCTGTGGCTCACCACCGGTGACCCTGGCAGCCCACCGCCCACTCTGAGGCCCTTAGTGGCCAGGCCACTCGTCTATTCCTGATGCTCTGATCATTAGTTCATGGGTAGGGAGTTGCTGGGTCTTTCTGGAGCCTGGAAATGTAAGCAGCTGCTCCCAGGTCACCAAGAGGAAGGGCCGAAATCCACAGGCAGCATGAAAGACTCAGCAGGGCGCACACTCGTGTGTGTGTGTGTGTGTGTGTGCACGTGCACGCCTGTGTGTGAGGGGGCATGTATATGTATGTGTGTGTGTGAGTGTGTGTGTGTTTGAGTGTGTGTGCGGGAGTGCATAAGTGTATGTGTAAGTGTGCGCTTGGAGGATAAAGAAATATTTTTTTCAAACATATCTCCTGTGGTTTTCGATTTTCTTATGTTTCTGAAAATCAATACAAAATCTTCAGGTGCAATTTGGGTCTCTAAGGCTGACGTCGTCATTCTGCTTCAAGTGAGATGGGAAGCTCAGTCGGGGAGAAAGTGCAGCCGCCCCTGCTGTCAGTAGGCGTTCATTAAGTCCAGCTCTGGACACTAATGATCACAGCTCTGATTGAACTTCAGGAAGAGGCAGGAGGTGGGGAGGGGCTTTGATGCGGCGTCCGTTTCAGAGCGTGCTGCTGGAACCGGGGTTCGCCAGGCGGTCCTCCCAGCCAAGTTGGTGGGAAGGTCCAAGGTGTGCACGACTTCCTGAGGGACTCGGGATCCGTAGGGGGCATAGGGGGCATCTCTGCAGGAGCAGTGTGGGGTGGGAGGGACACTCTGCTGGACCGCCACCCTATGCTGACCTTGGGTGGCGGCTAACAGACAGGGCGGGGAGGATCGCTACATGCCAGCTGTGTCCGGAGCTGTGCTGGGTGCCGTACACGTCAGGCCACTTGATGACAGTCAGCCCCTCACATGTTATTTATCAAAGGTCTGCTCTGTGTGAGGCCTGTGCCACGCGCGGGGATGTACCTGCCAAGTACTCACTCATATTACTGGCTAAATAATAAGACGGTGAACGGCTCCATCATACTCGTGCCCGAGAAGTCACCGAGAGGAGTCCAGAGTCATCCTGAAGGCCTCCTCTCCCGTGTCCTGCAGTCACCTCCAGGACCCGTCAGGACCGCTTTGGCCTCAGCTGCCAAAGGGCACTAACTCGCAGTGGCTTCAGCCATTGGGGTAGTTATTTACCGAAGAAGGCGGTTGGTGACTCTCAGACTCAGGGTTGGCACTGCACTTCAACAGGGGCTGTCTCATCTGTCTTTTTTGATCCACCAGCCTTCATATCAGGGTAAATCCAGGCTTCTGAGGCCTGAAGTTTAGGCAACTTGCAGGAGAGGGGCTTTTTAAGAAAAAGAATACATTAGGTTTAATGAATATAAAATTAGTTTGGAAAGAATTGAAAACATATGTCCACGCACAAATGTGTACACGAATGTTCAGAGCAGGATTATTCATGATATCCCCAAAGTGGAAACAACCCAGATGTCCCTGAGCTGATGAATGGACGGCAAAATGTGGCCTATGCAGCCGGTGGAATGTTATTCAACCACAGGAGAGAACGAGGTACTGACTCATGCTACGACACGGAGGAGCCCTGGAAATATTATGCTGAATCAAAGAAGCCAGACACACAGAAGCCGCATATTGTGTGGTTCCATTTATAGGAAATGTCCAGCACGGGCGAGTCTGTAGAGATAGAAGGTACATCAGTGGTTGCCAGGGGCTGCAGGGTAGCCAGGAATGGTGAGAGATTACCTCATGTGTTTTGAGTTTCTTTTTGGGGTGATGAGATGATCTGAAATTAGAAAGAGGTGATGGTTGTGAAACACTGTGAATGCACTAAAAGCTACTGAAATGTACTCTTTAAAATGGTGTGTTTTATGTTATGTGAATTTTACTTCAATTAAGAAATGACTATTTATGTGGACAAATTTCTGGGGCCCTGGAAGGTGCCTGTGCCATCGAGGGGCTTGAAACTGCAGAGTCATTAACTTTGTGGTTAAGTCCACCCCTGCTTGGCATGTTGGCTTTTCATTCTGTTTGTTACCTCATGGTCATAAGATGGCTGCCATGGCACTGGGTGTCATGGTCACCTTCAAGGCAGTGCTAGTGAGCTTTCCCCCATGAGTGTCCCTTTCAAATGGATGCAAAGCTCTCCCATTGCTGCCCACCTTTCCTAACTTCCAGATGTATCTTTGGAACTGGATCACGTGACCATGCCTGACGAGGGCTTCTCGGGAAGGAAGTACCTGGCAAAAGGCAGTGGAATTGTCGCAGCTGGCTTAGGCAGCCATGAGTCTCTGCCTAAGAATGGCCCATGGCTGCCTCAAACAAAACTGGGTTTAGGGTAGCCAGGAAGCTAGCCCTTCTGCCTCCGTGACACCCCCCCCCCAACCCCGTTCTTCAGACGAACAGCAGCCAGGCTTGCCTTCTCGATGTTCAGATCTGCAGTTCCCTCCCCTGCCTAGAGCTGCCCCATGCCTCCTGCTGCCTTCCAAACCAGGCAAAACTCATTTGCTCCATCGTCCACTAGACTTTCCTTGGCTGGCCTCTGCCAGTCCAGCCTTAGCTCTGGCCAGTCCCCTCGCCACACGGAACCTGGAATTCCCACCAGCCTCCTCTTGTCTGGCTGTGGGCCTTCGCAGGGATGTTGTCGACAGTGGTGACTGTGACAGCCGCCGGCACGGAGGGAGCGCTTCCGCTGGTCGGGGTGCTCCTGTGTCTCTACCTCATTAAAAGCCCGCAGTCAGGCGATGTCTTCACCCCCGTCGTACAGATAAGGGGCCTGGGCACCCGGGTTGAGCAGCTTGTGCAGTCCCATGGCTAGCAGCGACGGTACAGGTGCCGCGCAGGCCGCCTTGCTCCCGTGTGGGTGAGGGTGCTGACACAGTGAGAGTCACAGCTCCCGTTTTCTGAGAGCTTGGCCTGGGCCAGGCGCGGGGGCTACGGGCACTGCTCTGCTGGGTCACCCGGTCATCATAAACCACCCAGTGGGGCCGTTGCTCTTCTCGCTTGAATGTCGGGGGCAGTTCTGAGAGGCACAGCGTGCTGCCCAAGGTCCCAGAGCTAAGGGGCCGAGGGGCGGGGTTCAGACCCACGCTCTCTGGCCGTGTTGTTCCCGAAAACCTTGCTGCAAACCGGAGGCTGGAGTTTGCAGCAGGGAGGGGCCCCTGCCCAGCTGGCCCTGTGGGTGCCCACGCTGGGGAGGTGGCGGTGCCGCCCCCTGGACCCCGAGGCCTTCCCCCACCTCCTGCACCTCATCCAGGATTGCGCTTCCCTGCCCCTTCCACCTGGGGCTCCTCACGGGAGACGCGCCTGTCGTTGAGCGCATGGCCCCTTCTGCCTCTTCCCCTACCCTGGCGCCTTTGTCGGTGCCACTGCTCACCCAGACCACGTCCTGCAGTGACCCTCCTGGGACACTGAGTTCGTCCCTCCTATGCACCGCGACCCGTGCGCCAAGCTCAGTCACACTGACGTCGGCAATGGCAGCTGGTTGGCCCCCTGTCTCCATCCCACCCCCATCCTCCAGTCCATCTTCCCTGGGAGCCAGAAGGAGCCAAAATGCAAATTCGATGAAGCGCCTCCTGGCTTGAACACCCTGTGGGGTTCCCGTGGCCCGTGGAGTATTCGGGTCCTTACGCGTCCTGCTCGCCTCCAGCCTCACCTCCAGAAGTCCCCCGAACCTGTCACTCCATTCTTCCTCCATCTAGGTCTCCTTTATATCGGTTTTTAGATACTTATAACATTATGGTTAGAATCAGGTACTCTACATTTTCACTTAACATTACACCATGCATATTATTCTATTTTCCTATGGTCTTGAAAATTTTTCTGTATGGACCCTCCCTCCTCTCTCCTACTCCCACCTCCATCCCAGAATAATCTGTGTTAACAACCTGCCAGGCTCTGTCTCTGCCCAAGTGTACACACACACACACACACACACACACACACACACACACACACACACACACACACACACACACGGCATGCGGGGTGGGGGCCGTCCTGTTTGTTGTTTTAAAAATGGAATCATACTGTTTTTCTTTGCACGCTGCTTTTCTCACTTCGCATCCCGGGCACCCGCCCAGTCCACAGCAGCAGTGCTAACTCACGCCCTTCACGTGCCAAGTGTTGTGGTGATTCGTGCGGGTCCTGGGTGTGGGCGCTCCTGGTGACTCCTCCAGCCCCTTGTTAATAGACATTTGGGATATTTCCTCTCTTCCCGTTACAAACAAAAAAATGTGCTTTCTTGAGCTGTTTTCGTATTTTAAAACTGTTTCCATTTTCTCACTTAATGGTTTGGACTTTAGATCCTATTAATGATTCTAGCAGTTCTGTTAATGTGTTTGTGGAGGAAAGGCAAAGTTCTGGAGAAGTCCACATCTTGTCCTGGTCCGTGGTGTCCCCGGGTGGAGGTTTGAGGAGCAGAAGTGGGCAGCCTCTGTGCCCAGTCTCTTGGGTGAGGTTTCCACGCCGGCTCTCCCCGCGGCCTGTGCTGAGCGTGTGAAGAGTCCCCTTGGCCCCCGAGACCCCCGGCGTGGCTCCAGCTAGCATCACCTCAGAGGACAGAGTTCCCTGGCTGTGAGGGGGAGGCCAGGGCTGCCGCGCTGCCCCCAGAAGAAGCAGTTCTGGGGGAAGGGCTGCGCACCCTGGGGAGGTGCTCACAGCTCTGTCAACCTGAGCTTGTTTGGAAATAGGGTCGTTGCAGATTTATTTATTTATTTTTAAATTTTTATTTTAGTTTAGTTTTGGCTGGGTCGGGTCTTCGTTGCTGCACGCAGGCTTCACATTGCGGTGGCTTCTCTTGTTGCAGAGCACAGGTGCGCGGGCGTCAGTAGTTGCAGCACGTGGCCTAAGTAGTTGCAGCACGCGGGCCCAGGAGTTGTGGCCTCAGTAGTTGCTCCGCGACATGTGGGATCTTCACGGCCCGGGGCTCCAACCTGTGTCCCCTGCATTGGCAGGCGGTTCTTAACCGCTGCGCCACCAGGGAAGTCCTGCAGATGTAATTAGTTTAGCTGAAGCCACACTGGAGTAGGGTGAGCACTTAATGCAATGTGACTGGTGTCCTTTAAGAGAAGACACAGAAAGACACAGAAGTCAGCCATGTGAAGACGAGGCAGAGATGGGAGTGATGCGGCCACAAGCCAAGGAATGCCTGGGGCCCCAGAAGCTGGAAGAAACAAGGAAGAGCCTTTGGAGGGAGTATGGCCTTGCCAACACCTTGATTTTGGACTCCTGGCCTCCACAACTGTGAGAGAAGAAATTCATGTTGCCTGAAGTCCCCTAGTTTGTGGTACTTTGAAACAGTTAGTATCAGCCAGGTTTGTCTAGACTCATTGAAGCAAATATCAGACGTCGTGTCATTAAGTCAGACGACATTTCAGTCCAGAGCTGGAGACTGGCAGGCGGGGGAGGGGTGGGGAGGCGGGTCAGGGAGACGGCGGGTTTGGGGGCCTGGACAGCTGGTGGGGGTTAGGATGAGGGGTTGGGCCCTCGTGGCAGCTGGGGGCTGTGGGTAGTCCTGCCTTGGCCTCCTTATGATGGAGAGGCGTGTTGGACCTCCAGGTGGAGAACCCTGGCGGACGATGGGTTTTCAAGTCTGGAGCTCCGAGTGACAGGCCCGGGCTGAGATGAGCCATGAATCTTGTGCAGCAAAGCCTGGGCCAGAACCTGGGCCCTGGACGGCGAGGTCGGCTCTTTTGGCCGTGGCCTTCCCATGGGCCAAGGTCGGTGGCTTGAAGCCTCCCTGAAAAGAACAGAGAAGGGGGACATTTTAAAATGAAAGTGTGCATTTTTAAACACATGGCTTCTCTCAACTTCTAAGTAGCAGTGGTGATTATCGTGTTTAGGCCTGAATGGGAAGTGATATTTCTAATATGAAAATCTAGTCTAATTAGATTTTTCCTACAAAACAGTTTCCCAGCAGTGCATCGTGGACATGAAAGCCCCTTCATGAATGACTAGCTAAATTCAGAAGTTTAAGGGAAAGGAAGGAACTCAGTTCCTAAAGCCCTAGTTCTGAAAAAAAGCCTTTCTCTTCTTTTTTAGTGCTAATCTTATTTGTAAAGCCTTATAAATTCATAGAAGAAACCATTGGTACTCTTTTCCTTTAATTGGGGCACAGGGTGTGGATTCCGGTGGTGACCAGTGGTGTGATTTGCAGGAATGGGACCTTCCGTGCATGGCGTAGTCGGCCAGGCAGGCCGGCCTCTGCTGCCTGGAGGGATGTGGTCTCTGGAATCAGGAGGCCCGGGTTTGCATCCTGGCTCAGTCACTGCCTACCCGGGCAGTTTGGGGCAAGTGACAAACCCTCGGAGCCTTGACTTTCTTGTCTGTAAGTGGGGATGCTAATGCCTACTTTGTCAGCTGTTACGAGGAGCAAATCAAATTGCGCTGTGTCTGTAAAGCATCTGGAAGGGTAACTGCTGACCACGAGGACCGTGCTGCCTTGCAGGGTGGCCCAGATGTCCTAACCTTGACGTGCTAGGCTGATGGCCCAGCTCCCAGCCCCTCGGAGGCCTGGGGCTTGGACAGACTCCTCTCCTTCTTCCTGCCTGCAAGCTGGGCTTGAACACCCCCAGCGACTGGGGCCTCATTCCTGGCAGAGGGAGTCTGGTCTCCCTGTACCCTCTCCCGACCTGTGCCTGTGGCCTCTGCCCTCAGGCAGCTGTGGAGCAGGGGGCTCCTGGGTGACCCTGGTCTTGGTTGTTGGGCCCTTTCCGTGCCGGCAGGTGAGAGGCCCTGTCTCCACCGTCTCTGTAGTTCTTGTGCCCAGACTGTGCAGCTGCTTTTGCTCGTTCGTAGGATTTCTGGAAGCGTGTGCAGGTGGGAGGAGGGACGTCGTGTGCTGCACGTGCAGGAGGTGGTCCGGCTGCCATGGCTCAGCCTCGGCGTGTTTACACGCACAGGGCCCTTCCGTCCTGGTGAGGATGTGTGTGCACAGGGGCGTGTGCCCGACTTCTCTCCACAGCGACTGATCATGGAGAAGTCGTGCTTCCCCTCTCCAGGCCGCGATTCTGGGAAAGGGGTTCTCGAATGCCAGCTGCGGGAGAGGGGGGCCAGGGCAGTGGGGAGCGGCCCGCCAGCCCACAGAGGCCTGAGACGGCCGAGCCCCTCTCCCATAGCCTTGCCGCCCTCCCTGTGCCCCCAGGGTAACGTCCGTGCTCGGAGCCGGGGCTGCCCCAGAGAGAGGGCTGGTCTCGGTGGGATCTGGATCCCAGCTCTGGAGCCGGACAGCCTGGGTGCAGATGCCCGGTTCACCATTGAATAACCTTCTCTGTGTGAGCCCTGCTGGGCCTCCATTTCTAATAACCCAGCTCTAAAACGGGGCCACAAGGAGCCACTGCCTCCATGAAATCCTGTCTCCCCAGAGATGGCGCCTTCTGTCATCATTGTTGTGCCCATCAGCGCCCACCCGCCCTCTGGGGTGCCTGAGGGGGCAGCCCCCCCAAGCCTCAACACTCGCCTGCGTCTGTGACCAGGCGGAGGGGGAGGCCAGGTGCGCGGATGCCCAGCTAGCCCTCTCCCCACACAGCCTCGCCGGGGGCGGTCCTCCCTCGTCCTGACCACGGGAGGGTAAGGGCCAGGTGGTGCGACACCATCCCGAGTGGGACATCACAGCCGCAGGAGCAAAGGCGGGAAGAGCTCCTGGGGCCCTGGGGTGGCAGAGCTGCAGCCTCCGGAGTTCTGATGCCTGTGGTCCCTCGGGCTGGGCTGGGCTCCACAGCTGCGAGGGGGCCACAGCCCCTCCACCCCAGCGAGGGGGCCCCTGCACGCTGCTAGGACGCACGGAGAATGTCCAGGGAGCGTGTGGGCCGGCAGCACTGCGGTCTCGCGGCCGGCGTCCCGACAGCGGGTTTTCCGACGGACTCTGTGAGCGGGTCTGGCGTCCTGAGGCCCCGGGACACTTTGCGTCCCCTCCACCCCCTGCAGGCACTTCCTGTCCTCGCCCCCTGCTCCGCTGGGCTATCTTCTCGAACCTTCCCTTGCCGTCCTCCTCATCGCCCTGTCCATCCTCCAGGCTGTCAGTGGGGGTTCCCCACGCTCCCTTGGCAGAGGGGGCCCCGCCTTCCCGCTCCCCGCTGGCCCTGCAGCCTCGCACTCCGCACCCTGGAAAGTGGGCCAGTTATATTCACCCCCTCTCTCTGGAGATAAGGAGAGAAAAGCACCTCCAGCCTGGAGGGGCTGAGAGTCATAATTAATGGGCTGATGAGTGTCCTGATTTCCTTGGGGGAAGAGGGGGGGCTCCCGGCTGTCCTCACGGAGGAGCACAAGCTGGGCACAGCTCTTAATCCTGCAGTCGCTGCCTCGCAGGCCGGGCCCTGCCATCCCGCCATCCCCCCCAAGCCCGTCCTGCGGTCATCTCACGCCTAGATGGACTGGACGTATGGCTGCTGTCCTTTGGAAAACACCAGAGACCGCGTGGACCACCCTCCCTCCCCGCCTCCCGCCTCCCAAGTGCTCCCGATCCTGTGAAGAGTCAGCCCCATGTAGGGCCCTTAAAGCACCAGCGTTTTAACAGCCTGACCCTGAGTGTTAGGAGGGCCCCCTCTGCTGATTCGTACGCTATACGCTCGGGTTTAATTGGAGCATAACTGTAATCCATATGCCTGTTAAGGTAATTACACTTATAAACCTAATATAATCCATAGGTCAGTGGGTTCAGTGCTAATTAAGGTAGCCGTAGTCAGCATTTATAAAAAACCTTGCAATTACTGGAATATCCTTTAAGCTGGCCTTCTGAGTTGATAATGAGACTGGGCTCAGCGCTCCGTGGCCTCCTAGGGCTCTGACTCAGCACACCGGGCCTCTGGTATGCGCCTTACCTCACTGGGGTGGGGTCGGCACCCGCCGTTACCACCCCGGGCTCTGTGACAGGCACCCGGCTGGTGGCGGTAGCACCAGGGGAGCCAGATCCTTGTGACTCGGCTGTCCCTAGCGCTCAGCTTTTGCTCTGGCTCAGCGGACTCAGCCTGAGAAAGCAGTTCTTCCAGAAAAGAGAACGAGAAATCTGCGTGTTGAACTAGAGGCAAGACCAAACTCCGGGGCATCTGGAGCTTCCTCCCCTAGCTCATCCCGTGGCGGTGATGAGCCTCGCAAGGTTCAGAGGGTCCACCTCCGGGCTTTCTTCCTGCCCCACGCCCCACACCTGCAGCTGGGCTACACCTGTGCTCCCTCCACTACCCTGGGGCCGGAAGTGGGGTGGGAACGAGACTGCCCCGAATGCTGGCCTGGCTGTGTCCGCATTCCGTCCCCATCGGCCCTCCCTCCCCAGGTCCATCCAGCGAGGGGGAGTTGGGCCTCGTGGGTGTGGGGCTGCAGGCGGTGGGGTGGGGTGAGGAGGCGGTGCAAGGACCAGGGAGGCACAGCCAGCGCCCAGGGGCTGCGTCGTGGGCCGGTGCTCAGGGGAGCCAGCCCGGAAATCCACACTCCCGTGATCGCCCACGGCTTCTGCACGGCCTCCAGATCTGCGTGTCCAGGAAAAAGGAACCCTCTCTGATGCAGAATGTTCCAGACCGCAGCCCTCTCCTCTGGCCACCCCTGCCCAACCCCAGGAAGAGTCCAGCAGCTGCATGCTAGGGCCAGGACTGCCCCTGTTCCTGTGTGTTGCCTGGTTCCTGGTCACGTTTGCAGCTTGGTGAGCCCCACAGAGGCCCACCCGCCGGCCCCCGACCCCGTCTGGAGCAGCAGATAAGCAGCAGCTCCAGCAGACAGAGTCCGCGGCAGGATAATCGCAGGCTAATCTCTCTGGAACCTGCCGTTTTCCTGCTCAGGAAGGCAGTGGCACTCGGGGGGGCGCGGGGATGTCCCGTTGTCCCTGCAGTCCCGTCCTCCGGGAACCAGGTGCTCTTCAGACAGCACCACGTGCATCCTTTGGGAGGGGTGCTGGCATAGGTAGCGGGGAGTGTGGATTAGCCTGGGCAGCCTGGCTGCAGGCCCTGCCTCTGCCGCTTGGAGCTGTAGGACCTTGGTCCAGTAGAAGTTACTTAACCACTTTAAGACTCTGTTTTACATAATGGGGAGATGACGACTGAATTCCGTAACGTGCACGAAAGCTTAGCGTAGTGCCCGGCACACAGTAAGCACTCGGCCAGCGCTGCTGCTGCCGTTGCTGTAGTCACGGTCGCTGACAGGAGCAGTGGAGAAGCAGGGCACTGGGGTGGGCGTGGCGCACCAGGTGGGCTGTTAGGGGGGCCGCGTCTCTGCTTTCCCCACCTCGCGTCTCTGGGTCTGGTAGACCTGGGGGCCCAGCACTGACTCTTCTCCCTTCATTTCTGCCCACTCTCCTGTCTCTGCCCAGAGACTCTGAAACTGGCAGAAATGGCCAGGTGGGACCAGTTTCTTTAATGGAGGAATGAGACAAACGAGCGTGGGGGACTCCTCCACGGGGACCAGGTGGTAGTTCAGGGGCGGCACACGCACGTTGGGGGAGAAGATGAAACTCCTAGTGACAGTCGAGCGCCTGCTGTATGCCAGCTTCTGGGCTAAGCGCCGTGCAGACTCATTCGCGGATTCCAACAGCAGCTGGATGTAGCTGGCTTTTTAGTCCATTTCATGGATGAGGAAGTTGAGGCTCAGGGTGGTTGAGTCGTTGGCCCGAATTCATCCAGTCAGGGGATGCCTGGGCCAGGGTTTGAACCCAGCCATTCTCACCACCACTGTGCTCTCTCCCTCCCAAGGGGAGCCCCCTACCCGCTGTCTCTTGTGGGTGGGCCAGTGGGGCTGGGGGAGGGAGGGGGGCCAGATGGAGGAGGCTGCAGGATGCTGGGGGCAGCTGCCCTCTCCAGGGGGATGAGAACTGCACCCTGGAGACCCTGCCCGGGGTCTCTATCATGAC